>NW_022196900.1:79172969-79192825 GCF_008632895.1 Mastomys coucha | reverse complement strand
GGGTATTGAACTCAGGACCTCTCGAAGAGCAGACAGTGCTCTTAACCACTGAGCCATCTCTCCAGCCCAGATGAAATTTTTTTAAAGATTCATCTTGGGCGGTGGTGTCGAACGCCTTTAATCCCAGCACTTGGGAGGCAGAGGTAGGTTGATTTCTGAGTTCAAGGCCAGCCTGGTCTACAGAGTGAGTTCCAGGACAGCCAGGGCTACACAGAGAAACCCTGTCTCGAAAACAAAACAAAAAACAAAAAACAAAAAAACAAAAACAAAAAAACAAAAATAACAACAAGATTCATCTTATTATTTTTAAAGAGTTGTATTTTTTTTAAAAGTTGCTTTTATGTATGCGTCTCTGTGTGTATGTCTTTGTATGCATGTGTATGGTGCCTATAGAGGCTAGAAGAGGGCATCAGACCCTCTGGAGCTGGTGTTACACATGGTGTGAGCTGCCTGATTCTGGGCTTCAAGAGGAATGAATACATGGTCTGAGGTGCCAAGCAATCTCTTCAGCCTTGTATCTTATTTTCTAAATTATGTGTATGTATGTCTGTATAAGGGTATGTGCACATGAGTGTGGGTGTCCTTAGGGGCCAGAAGATGGCATTAGATCACCTGGAGCTGGAGTTACTAGTGACTGTGAGCCATATAGTATGGCTGCTGCAAGCCAGACTCTCATCCTCTGCAAGGACAGTTGTCACTCCAGTCCCCAAGCTGATGGAGAGAGTTTCTTACAGCAGGGCCTGGCAACACATGCCTGCAATTCTAGCGCTTGGCAGACAGAGACAGGAGGATCAAGATTCAAGTCCATCCTTAGCTTGCGTATTAAATTGGAGGCCAGGCAGCCTGGTAACACAAGACTTTGTCTAAAAACAAAAACAAAAACAAAAAAACCGACTTTCTTATGCAGGCTCTAGGAGAGCTGGATATAGCAGCTCCTGCCTTTAATCGCAACACTCTGGAGTCAGACATATCTCTGTGAGTTTGAGGCCAGCCTGGTCTATGTAGAGAGCTCCAGGCCAGCCAGGGCTGCATAAAAACAAAGAACAAAAACAAAACAAAACAACAAAAAGTGTGTTGAAATGGCATCGGTGCTTAAGTTCATATGTGAGGCTGTAGCTCTCACTGCCAACATGGTTGCTCTTGGGGATGACTCCTGTAAGGGAGTAATGAAGAGCACTCTAAGGTCAGAGCCTTAATCTAGTGAGATCAGCATTCTGTGAGAGACAGCAACTGAGCACCTTCCCACCTCCACACAGGTACTTACCAAGGAAGGCCATTGAATACCCAGAAAGAAGATAGCAGTTTGCAAACCGGGAGGCAATGGCTCACCAGGAACCAAATCACCCAATACCTTGGTTTTAAACTTGCCAGCTCTCAGAACTGTGGGCAAGCATCTTTTTGTTCTCTGAGCCATTCAGTCCATGACATGTTATTACTGAAG
Organism: Mastomys coucha; assembly: GCF_008632895.1. NCBI lineage: Eukaryota > Metazoa > Chordata > Mammalia > Rodentia > Muridae > Mastomys > Mastomys coucha. The sequence continues at coordinate 79,191,384 of NW_022196900.1, read as the reverse complement.
TCCAAGCAGAGAAAGACAGAGTCGAATAGATACAAGGATGTGGAGAGAGGCGATTTCATCCTTCAAAAGCTCTGCCTCTCAGCTGTGCCCATCTTGCTAAATAAGGAAGTAAAGTTGAGTGTTTCTTGTGGAGGGGACCAATCAATCAAAGATGGGAGAGTATAGTATAGAACCAGTTTTCCATGTATTTTATTATTTTCCTCAATACATTATCTATCTATAAATACATTGCTCACTGTATCCAGGTAATTGTCATACCATCATTTTACACACACACACACACACACACACACACACACACACCACACGCACATGCACACACATACCACATGCACACACACTCACACACACACACACACATACACACTACACACACCACACGCACACGCACACACACACATAATACAAAACACAAATTCTATTAGCCATTAGAAAAATGCAAACCAAAGCCATAATGACTAATCCAAATAAATCTTTCCTTTTTTAAAAAAAAGCAAACAACAAACAACAGAACTGGAGAGATGGCTCAGTGGTTAAGAGCATGAATTACTTTCCCAGAGGACCTGAGTTCAAATCTCAACACCCACATCACATGGTTCACAACCACCTGTAACTATAACTTCAAGATATGACACCATCTTTTGGCCCCTGTAAGCACCTATACTCATGTACATACAAATATCCATGTGCAAACATACACACATGCATATAATTAAAAGAAATAAAATAAATATTTTTTGTTCATTTATTTGTTTTTTTTTTCTTTTTCTTTTTTCTTTTTTTTCTGATGCAAAAGCAAGAGGTTTGTTTTCTGGTGCATCGGGATTGACCTTCAATTAGTCCCTCAAGGAGAGTGGCTAGAAGATGACCTGTTTGTTTGTTTTTCTTTTTCTTTTTTCTTTTCTTTCTTTCTTTTTATTTCTTTTTTCTTTTTTTGGGGGGGGGGGTTCTTGGTATAGCTCTGGCTGTCCTGGAACTCACTTTGTAGACTAGGCTGGCCTTGAACTCAGAAATCCACCTGCCTCCGCCTCCCAAGTGCTGGGATTAAAGGCATGCACCACCATTGCCCGGCTTTGTTTTTCAAGACTGGGTTTCTCTGTGTATCCCTGGTTGTCCTGGAACTCTCTCTCTGTAAACCAGGCTGGCCTTGAACTCAGAGATCCACTTGTTTCTGCCTCCCAAGTGTGAAGAAATAAAATAAATCTTAACAAAAACAAGCAAAAAGTCGTAACTGAACACTGCTTTCCGCCTATTAGGAAAGCTGTAACTCTATGAGACAATTGTTAGAGAAAATATGAGCTTAGAACCCCAATCCATTGCTGGGGTTGGAGGAAGGGGATTGGTGCTGCAGCTGATGCAGAGGGCAGTCTGGCAGTTCCTGAAAACATCAAGAATAGACTTATAGCTATTCCTAGGTACATACCCAAGGTTAAAACCACGTCCATACAAAATCATGACTATTCAAATAGTGCCAAGTCAATTAGCTGATGAATAGATAAAAAATGACGAGGAGATAAAAAGTTGCCAATAAATGAAATAACAAGTCCCCAAATGAGTGACATGCAATGTGGATGAACCCTGATGGCATTATGATGGATACAAAGGCCACATCCTGCACAGTCCTACTTATGTGAAGTAGACCTTGCCAAGCGCTAGGTGAGGGGAGCAGGGAACGGCTGCTAACGAGCATGTGGCTTCTCCTGGAAGTGATGAAATTTTCTGGAATTTGGTAGTGACGATGGTTGCACAACCTTACGAGAAGGGACATATTCCACTCGGGAGGGTGAGTTTTATAGTGTGTGAATTATGTGCCAATAAAGAACACCAGAAATGATAGTGAGGTGATATCTATGCTTGTAGACTTTGGACACCAGACTTTGGTAACACCATCCGACTATGCCTTTTCCACCACAATGTTAGGAGGAAGGGATGTCTACGGGTTTGAGGATAGAGACCAATAACAGCATTCTTCTCAAGCACATAGGTTTGATCCCCAGCACTGCTAGAAACGTTATTGCTAGAACAAGAGAGACAACTGATAATGATTAGAACCTCTCACTTTTAAAAAAACATATATAGCTTTAGCTATGAATGCAATACAAAAGCCTGCAAAATATAAACAATGCCTATACACATAGTGTAGAAAGTCAGCATTTCTTTTAATTCTATTGTAGAAATTAAAGAATTATTCAGTTTAATATAGCAATCCTAATGTCAAATGCATGATAGACATTTTATTTTACATATTTGTATTTATTTATTTATATGTGTGAATATGTATGCATATAGGCACATGAGTACCACAGCATCTATGTGGCAGTCACAGGACAATTTGTGGCATCAGGTTCTTTCACCTTGTGAGTTCTGGGCATCGAACTCAGGTTATTAGCCTTGGTGGTAAACGCCTTTACCTGCTAAGTCATCTTGCCATCTTATATATTTTAAAAGTCAGAAATCCAAAATCGGATTTCAATAGCTTGTAGGTTTTTTTTAAGGTTTGTTTTTATTTGTGTGTGTGTGTTGTGTGTGTTGTGTATGTGTGTTGTGTGTGCATGTGCGTGTGTGTGTATGTGTGTGTTGTGTATGTGTGTGTGTGTGTGTTGTGCAGGTGTCTGAAAGAGTGTTTTATTCTCTGAAGGGAGGGTTACAGGTTGTGTTGAACTGCTCTGTGTAGGAACTAAATTTGATAGTGGCATAAATCACCTTGTTATCATTTTTGGTGTTCTTTATTTGACATATAATCCCCATACTATGAAATTCACCTTTCCAAGTATATAATAAAATAACCTTTTTGAATAAATAAAACAATAAAAAATTTTTTGTAAGCCTCACAACCATCTTCATTACTAAATTTCAGATTCACCATTCAGGGGGTAGTCCAGTATGTCACGATGGACACGGTGTGGTGGCACTCATGGTCCCAAGAGCAGCTCTGGTCTGTGGCATCAGTGTGTAGTTCAGCTTGTCATGTTTTTGGCAAATCGGGAAATAGACAGCACAGGACAGAAGTGGAGCCGTCTGTAAGCATTAAAACCCACACCTATATCTCTACACCTGCCGGCGAGGTCCCATGTGCGCAACTCTTACCCTTTCAAAACTGCGTCACCATCTGGGGACCAAGCACCAAACATTCAAACATATGTACCTGTTGGTGGGGGTGTGGGAGTTGTATTTAATAACCAAACTTAAAAGAGAATTACTCTGGCACAGTCTTCTACAACTAGAGTCAACTAGGACATAAGCAAATTAGATGAAAAGAGGCCTTTGCCCCCCTGCCCCCCCCCCCCAAGAAGCAGGAAGTAGACTAAGCAATCTAGACATAGGTAAATTTAATTTTCTTTTGGAAGAGAAGGGTTGACTCAGAGGGACAACCAGGAGCCTAGATGGTGGAATCAAAACCACAGAGAGTGACTCTCGAGTAGTTAAGGGAGGCGCTAGGATTTCAGAGCTGTCTTTGCTCCCACTTTGCTCAGTTTTTGAGAGTGCAATAATACAAAAGTTACCCTATGCCTTCTGGCTTATGTAAGAGGCAGAGCCTGCCTGTTCAGTTTCCAAGCTCAGTGTGTGAGGAAGGGCTGTGCATTTAGGGGATAAATCAAGGCGTATTCTGATAGTCCAAGCAGGAGATGATGGTGGTTTGGAGTGGATAACTGTGGATAAAAGGATTATGTGATGACACTTGGAATATATTTTGAAATCACAGCCCACAGACTTTGTTGGTATATTGGAAATGATACATGGCAGGGTGGGACATTGAATATGACTTCAGAATTACATACACAAACATTCCTTTTTGACTCCTTTAACATTTTAGTTGCTTGTTGTTTTAAAGAAAATCTCAAATGTTCAATTTTATCAGTAAAGACTCAGGAGCCAGATGCTGGGGTAAAAGCCTGCCAGCTCAGAGAGGCAGGGAACGCACCCAGCTGACCTTCCTCCTCAGCCAATATTCCAAAATTAAGTTCTCCTTCCCTACACCATCTCAAAAACCCGTCAAAGTCAATGTCCCTCACTTCTACTTCCTGTGTATCTCTCTGTTCATCCTTCTGACTTCCTCTTACTCTGCATGGTTTTTCCTATGTTCACTCCCTGTCAACTGGCTGCTTGCTACACCTATTGACCTATGGTTCACATTATTTAATTCCGTTTACAATAAACAGAAAGCTCTTGGATTAAAAATGTGTGCCAGGGCTGAGCCACACCACAACTAGAAACAGGTTTTTCCAGCAAATAACACAATCTCAGGGGTCACAATGTGATCAAATATCCTGCAACGGATATTCCCAAATGCTGGGATTAAAGGTGTGCACCACCATGCTTGGCTAGATATTTATTTCTATTTTATGTGTCTGAGTGTTTTACCTGCATGTATATATGTGTACCACCTATGTGCCTGGTGTCTACAGAGGCTAGAAGAGGGCATGGGATTTGCTGGCGCTGGGGTGGCAGAAGTTGGTGAGCTGCCACGGGGGCATTGAGAACTGAACCCAGGTACTCTGCAAGAGCATCAGATATTCTTAATTGTTCAGCCCTCTCTCCAGCCCCTCCCTGTGACCCTTTTTGACTGTCGCTTTTCAGGTGGAAATTTTTTTTCCCGTTCGAGACAGGGTTTCTCTGTGTAGCCCTGGCTGTCCTGGTACTCACTCGGTAGACCAGGCTGGCCTTGAACTCAGAAATCCGCCTGCCTCTGCCTCCCAAGTGCTGGGACTAAAGGCGTGTGCCACCACCTCCCGGCTTGGAAATTTTTAAGAGTGACCACCACTGACATTGCTGTCTTTCCACTGTGATCCCACTCCTACGTGGTCTTTGCCTACTGCCCCTCCACAGACAATGCTGTTGATATAGCCAGTGGCCAGTGTGATGGTACTGTTTCTCATCTTCCTTCTCACATCATCCTGTGGCATGTAATACAAATTAGTGTCTTCCTCCCTAATTAATTTTACATTTATTTGTGTGTGTGTAGTTGTTATGTACAGGTGACCATGGAGACCAGAAGAGGACATTGGATCTCCTGAAGCTGAAGTTACAGGCACTTGTGAGCTATGGGTGAACATGGTGTTAGGAACTGAACTTGGGTCCACTGAAAGAGCATCAAGTGTCCTTAACAGTTAAGCCATCTCTCCAGCTCTGTCAAAGGCCAGCCTTGACATCACAGGGTAAACCAAGGCAGTCTGAAGTGTGGCATCAGTGATCGCTGTCAGTGCTAATAGCAGCTGATGGGGATTGCTGCTGATGGCAGCCAGCTATTAGAGAAAAGAAAGGGGGGAATCAAGCACGCACGCACACGCACGCACACGCACGCACACGCACGCACGCACACGCACGCACGCACGCACGCACGCACGCGCACACATGCACGCACACACAGAGTGGTTGAAGAAGAGCAGGTTCTAGCATTTTATTTTGTTTCTTAACCCTTTTTATACCCCCAAGACAAAGCTTTTCTATTTAGAAAGTTACCTCATAGCCACAAGCTAAACAATCACCACAAATACATATTCTTCAAAAACAGATTAAAACCATTACATAAGAAGAAATTACAACAGGATTATCATTTATTTTTTTTTGAGACTTATATCTAACTAAACAATTTTCGCCGACCTTTCTTTCCACAAGTTCATTGTAATCCCAAAGCAGTAATTCTCTTGTCATAGATTAAGAAAGTTTAAGCAGGCCAAGTCTTTAGTAGCAAGCATCTCCCTATACCTGGCTGAAGGCAATCTGGATTTACTAAGGAACAGGTTGTCTGTCTTATGTCTTATTTTTGACGTCTTGATCCGCTAGACTGGCTAATCATCTGTTCTCTGTTCTAATGCTTGTAATAGAATTCTTTGTTCTTTATTCAAAATCTTTCTATTTCATCATGCACACTGAAACCAGTTACCACAAGTCCAAGGAACTCAGGCCCAACCTACAGTGAATGCTTTCTTTGATTGTTACATTGTCCCAAGCCTATTTTTCTTACTACTACAATTACGTGCTTGTAATGCTTGAGCGCTCCCGGTGCTCCTTTCTCTAACTCATGCAGTTCTTGCCAGTCTATGATGAAGGGGCACGTTCTATCCTTGATTCTAACTTTAAACTTTCTTTCAACTACTCTTACTTCCCAAAATTATTTAAATCAAGCTAACTTTCTAAAACTACTTAAATCAGATCAGGAATCCCATAAAACCGTGAACCAGATGTCTTGTGAGGTCCAGCCCCTACTCACACAGTCAGGAAACCCCACATCGCCTCGAATGGAACATTCATGAAGCTCATCCCTTACTACCCGTTCAGAGGACCCAGTCTGTCTAAGAAAATATTCTGTGTAAGCCAGAAAACTAGTGATACGCCATTGCCCAGCCTCCTCACACCAATGCCCGCAGGTTGCCCACAGCTCCCGCCCACTCTTACTCATAGCAAGTCCCTTTGTTTCTTCTCGTTCCTACTGTTGTATCACAGGCCAAACCATCACCATCCCTTGCCCCTGACTTCTGCGTCAGCTTCCTTTTTTGGTCTTCTTGTGTTTATTTTCCCCTTCGCCATGGTATGGCTTTAGAAAGGAGAATAGAGTCAGGAACTAAACCCGCCTCAGGACTAAAGAGAGGCAGAAAAGTGGGAAAGGGGAAGGGAAAACAAGGAAACCCAAGATATTAACATCTGTTCCTTTGCCGTTCCATGAAAAAAGAAATCCCATTTTAATACCTGTTATATTTCAGGGTTCAATACAAATGTTTTATTTGAAAAGTAAAGACACATAATGTTAGATTAATGGTCTTCCTTGCAAGATAGTTCAAAACCCTTAATCTAGCATGTGAGAGACTTTGTACTATCTGTTTTCTTCTGGTCCTTTGCCTTTAGTTTGTCCTTTTAAGTTTTCCTGTTTTGTTTGTTTGTTGCAGTGTTGAGAATTGAGCCTAAGCTGGGCAGTGGTGGCGCACGCCTTTAATCCCAGCACTTGGGAGGCAGAGGCAGGCAGATTTCTGAGTTCGAAGCCAGCCTGGCCTACAGAGTGAGTTCCAGGATAGTCAGGGCTATACAGAGAAACCCTGTCTCAAAAAAACAAAAACAAAAAAACAAAGAGAGAAAGAGAGAGAGAGAGAGAGAGAGAGAGAGAGCTGGCCTTGAACTCACAGAGATCTGCCTGCCTCTTCCTCCCAGGTGCTGGGATTAGAGGCTTGCGCCACTACTGCCCATTCCTGTTTTTTATTTTTTTAAAAAAAATTTAAAGATTTATTTATTTACTTTATGTATATAAGTACTCCATCTGCATGTATACCTGTGTGCTAGAAGAGGGCAGCAGATCCCATTACAGATGGTTATGAACCTCTGGGAATTGAACTCAGGACCTCTGTAAGAGGAGTCAGTGCTCTTAACCACTGAGCCATCTCTCCAGCACTACTGTTTTGAAATTTTAAGAGAAGGCTTCACAGAGCTTCTCAGGCTGATCTTGAACCCACTCTTTAGCCAAGGCAAACCTTCAACTTGTAATCCTCCTGCCTCAGCCTCACCTGTAGCTGGGATTAAAGGCCGGCACCGCCGGGTCCAGCTGCTGCTACCTCGTCACTTCCTGTTCTTTCCCTTTATTCTTGTACTCAGCCACACTGCTCTCTTCTTACAGTCTTGACTGTGCTTTCTGCGTCCTATCACTTTCTGACCTTAGTGCTGTTCCTGCTCTGCGCAGCTCTTCTCTGATCCAGTCACCTGCTACCTCACATCCATCTTTCAAGCTGCACAGGAAGTAGGGTTTCCTCAGGGATCAGCTAGCTCCATGACGTCGGCTCTGTCGGTTGTCTTTTCTTGGTCTTCCGAACTTTGGATTGGCAACATTTAGTGAGTCTCGTCGGTCCTAATGGCTTGTTTTGCATCTGTCCTCATCTTTGGTAACTCTTCGGCAGACTCTGCCCATCTGGACTCAGCTTTGCTTCCACGCTGCTCAGTAGTGTGTGGCATATTGTTTCCTGAGCATTTCTGGACAATCCGAGAAACAGAGAAGGCTTAAGAATCACTGATCTTCAGGCTTAGGCTCCTAGCGTCTGAAATTACACCTCTGGCTCCTCTAAGGGACATGGTAAGGCCAAGAGAAACGGTAGTAGTGTGTGCCCTTACAGCCTTCTACAACATAGAAATGGCCCGTTTTATTTAGCAAGTGAGCCAGGTGGTGGTGTACTCCTTTAATCCCAGCACTCTGGATGCAGAGGCAGGGGGATCCCTGTGAGTTCAAGGCCAGCCTGGTCTACAGAGTGAGTTCCAAGACAGCCAGGGCTGCATGGAGAAATCCTGTCTCAAAACCAAAACAAAACGGGAGTCACAGAAGATTCTGAGTCATATTTAACCCTTTCCCCTCCTCTTATATGCTATTTCTAATCTACTAGCAAAACTGAGGGCTTTTTCTCCCGACAACCATGCTTCTGGCCGATGGGTCCAGGACGGTCACATCCTTCAAGACAGGTCCTTAACTGTGCAATCTTCTCTCTCTCGTTCTCTATTTCTTTACTGTAATAAAGTCTGTTACCTGTTACTGTCTGTTGTGTCTGAGATTTCCTCCCTTGCCTTTTAATTATTTAATCAGCAGAGAAAAGAAAGCCAATAACTCCTGGAGGTTAACTTCAGGGGCTGCACTTGAAGCCTGTTACATAAAATGCACACACTTGGACCATACTCTCTGTCTCTGTCTCTCTCCTTTTTTTTCTTTCTTTTTTGTTTTTCAGACTCGGTCTTACTACACAGCCCTGGCAGTCCTAGAATCTGCTATGTAGACTAGGTTTGCTAAGCACTAACAGAGATCCTCCTGTACTTGCCTCTTGCTGAGAATTGAACCCAGGTCCTCTGGAGGAGCCTGCAGTGCTCTCAAACCCTGAGCCATCTCTCCAGGTCCACAAGTGAGTTTTCAGCCCATCTCCATTCTTGTTAGGCTAATTACATTGCTCTGTCAGACTGGCCAAAATTAATGTTCTCTAACCTGCAGTTTAAGAACGAAACTTAAATAACACCAGTTCCAAATGAAATTTACTCTCTTACTGAGGGGATTACTACCCATCTTTGGAGCCAGCAGAAAACCCTGGTTTCAAATTCAGACCCTGACTGAGCAAGTTAACTAAGGTTGATTTTAGTTTCCTCACCCGAAAAAGGGAGATAAAGCCAACTTAAAAAAAAAAAACCTTCTAATATATTAAAAGACTCAGGATTGAACAGGCTCTCAAGAAGTCTTAAGATTTAAATCTTAAATCAGATACTTTTTTCCTTCCAGCCTGAAGAAGCAGATTACAGGACTCCCTGAAGCCAGAACTGGCAAGGCTGCCATCTTGTGGCGATTCAAATGTGTGCTGGCTAATGTCATTCCCAACAACTAAAAGATATTCAAAAAAGTAAAGTTATATCCAAGTAAGTCAGACACTCCAGAGAGATGTTGGGATAAAGATAATAGTTAACAACAAGGTTGTGTCATTACCGGAAAGAGCAAGAAATAAGGGCCTAAGAAGGAACCTTTAAGGGTTGCTCCAAGCCAGGCGGTGGTGACGCATGCCTTTGATTACTGAACTCTGAGGCCAGTCTGTGAGCTCAAGGTTGCTTGGTCTGTGGAGCCAGTTTCTTGACTTGCTCTGCCCTCAGCTCTGGAGGGTGTGCTCTTTATCTGCTGTTACTTTCTCACCTGTGGGAATAAACCATTGCTTACTCTAAAATCAAAACAAAATAACCACAAAAAACCAAACCAAACCAAACCAAACCAAACCAAACCAAACCAAACCAAATGAAGTCCTATTGATGACACTACCAATACACTTACATCTAGTAGGGAACTTAGAAAAGGGGAAGCAGCAGCTGATTTGGGCAGGAGAGATGGCTTAATGTTTAAGAACACTTTCTGCTCTTGCAGAGGACCTAGGCGTGACTCCCAGCACCCACATGGCAGTTCACATGCTGAATTACACAGTCAGCAAAGGACCTCTGCCAGGACTGAGCGCATGTGCTTAGGGCATTCAGTTACGTGGGAGCCTCTTTACCTTAACGAGAATGGGGAAAACAGAAATTGCCCATAGACGGTGGTAGGACATTCCAGAAGAGCAACTTCACCTGTAACTCTAGTTCCAGAGGAGTCTGAGACCTCTTCTGGCCTCCACAGGTCCCATGCACACATGTGGTGCACATACAAAATTCCAGGAAAACTCCTACACATAAGATAAAAATCTAAAACATGAAGGGACCGATGAAGAAAATCACACCAGGGCATGAGGCAAGGCTGCATTGTGCATTTGAGATAGTAGCTAAAGCTGATCCTATCCTTCCCCTTCCCTTTATGTTTGTTTTTGTTTTTGTTTTTTTTGTTTTATGTTTTTTTGAGACAGACTTTCTCTGTTTAGCCCTAGCTGTCCTGGAACTCATTCTGTGGACCAGGCTGGCCTCAAACTTAGAAATCCGCCTGCCTCTGCCTCCCAAGTGCTGGGATTAAAGGCGTGCGCCCCCACTTCCCAGCTCCTATCCTTCCTTTTTAAAGACTTTAAAAACTTGTTAACAAATCTGACCACTATGGTGATCTGTATTACCCTGTCTCCAAACCAGAGCTTCCACTGTGCTCTTTCTGAAAGTCTGTAGGGAGATCTGTTCCGCTTCCCTCCTCCCACTCCTCCTCCATTTTCTACTTAGTGTTAGATTATGGACCTGTCCCTTAAGAAACTGGCCAGATCTTTCCTGCAGGTCCTTCCTTGGGACAGAGAGGTAAGAAAGTTGTCTGTCCTGGGCTGTTTGTTGGTTTGTTTTAATTTATTTTATTTTCCATTGAGTGTGTGTGTGTGTGTGTGTGTGTGTTCCTGCCTGTAGTGTTGCATACAAGTGCAAATGCCAACAGAGGCTAAAGGTGTCATATCTCCTGCTCCAGGGGTTAAAGCCAGCCAGGTGTTGGGAATTGAACTAGGATCTTCTAGGAGAGTAGCAAGTGCTCTTAACTGCTTAGTTGTCTCCACAGCCCTAAGCTTGTGGTTTTACAACTCCTAGTATACGGTCCTAGCCATTAAAGACTCCTCCATTTTCCTTGTCATATAGGCTATCCCTGGTGAAACTTCCTGCTACCCCCAGAACAAATACAAAAATCAAATGTTTCCTTGTTCTGGGGATTTCTGGCAAGGATACCTTCTCTGGGGTCCCCCCCCCCCCAAATCATCATAATGGCTGTCTCCTTTACTCTTCCTTTAAGCTGTCTGTCTTAATAAGACTCCAGGTTTTAAAGGGAAGCTTCTTCCCTTTACTCCTGTTAGCCTGTTTCCATACCTTGCAGTTTCCTTTCTAATGTTGTCTCACCTCCACACCCATCCTGAAATCATGGGCCAGGCCCTTTCTCCTAATAAAGCGAATTCCTGAAGGGTAATTATGTGTCAATTCCTTTCAATGACTGTGCTACTCCCCACCCGCCAACACTGAGGACTAAATTTAGAACCTGGAGTAGGCCAGGCTAGCATTCCACGGCTGTACATCCTCAGCTTGGCCCCTTTACTTTTCCAGCCTCTCAGAAGCCCTCAACACTCTGAGTGGCATCATCCAGTCAGTGACGGTTATCATCACCTTCCCAAACCTTTTCCTTTTCTTGTTTGGATCTTTATCGTTGTTTAATTCTCTCTTCACCCCCACCCTCTGCTGGGAACTGAACTCAGGGCTTTACTCCAGAGCTGTACCTCTAGTGCTATCTACCGTTGACCCTGTCTTCCCTCTTTCCTTTCTATGGCTCCATATGATTATCTTTGACTGTCCAGATAGTCCAGGATGCTTTCCCACCAGGTATCCTTAATCTGATCATAGCTGCTAGGTCTGTTTTGCCACTAAAGGTTATGGGGTCACAACTTCCAGAGGTTAGGATGCGGGCATTTTTGGAGAGCTATTACTCTGCTGTACCACGGTGGATTTCTCTTGGCTTTATATTTAGTGATACAACTTTGACGGGTTAAAATTAGCCATGTTGGGAGTATTTAAACACACACCAAAAAATCCAGAAAAACTAGAAAACCAAAAGAACTATAAAATGCCACAAATTCTCCTGGAGAAACTGCTGTTAAACCTTTCTTGCATACATATCTCTAGTTACAATGGCTGCCTTATTATCAAACAAAGAGAATTGTAAATGGGTGTGCTGGCTAACACCTGTAATTCCAACACCTGGGAAAGCTGGGCTGGGGACTGCCATGAATTCCAGCCAGGAGCTACACAGTAAGTACGAAATTAGTCTAGGCTACATAGTGAGACCTTGTTTCAAAAAAGTGAGTGGAAAAATATGAGAGTGTTATATAGGATAGGCCACCAAGCTCTTCGATATCGGGAGAAAGGAGATCTAGAGCTGAAGAGCTGTTTTAAAGCTGGTTAGGTCCCAGTTTCCTTAGCACTCAGATAAAAGCTGGACACAGTGTTGTCTGTCTGTAATCCCTGGGCTGGATATAGGAAGGTTTCAGGGCTTACTGATCAGCCAGTCTAGCTGAGATGGCTAACTCCAGGTTTGGTGTGAGGCCCTGCTTTAAAACATAAGGTGGGAGAGCTGGGGAGATGGCCCAGCAGCTGAGAGGCACCCATATACAGGCAGGCAAAATGCCCATACACATACAATAAAAAAGTAATTAATAGATAAATAATAAAATGGAGAGCAATTCATGACCTTGACCTCTCCCTCCTATACACACACACACACACACACACACACACACACACACACACACAGGAGGGAGGGAGAGGCAAAAGGAGGGAGTGATTTTATTCAAGATTGATCTGGTCCACATATAAAAAACTCAGACCCAACTAGAAGCTATGTAGAGCAAGTTCTCCTTGATGCAAATATGAACACGAGAGCTATGTGCTACCCTAGGTCTGGGGCTATGAAGACACTGGCATGCCGATTTCATGTCTTCTTCCTCTTTTCATTGCTACGGCCCCAGAGAAGTGACATGTTGACTGAAGATGAAGAAAATGTAGGATAAAGTTCTAAATGTAGAATACATACACTAAAAAGCTACCAGCAGGAAGGGATCAGCAACAGTGGGGGTTCTGGATATCTACTTAAAATGTACACATTATACCTCCTCTCCTTTAATTCCCCTTCCCACTCCAATACAACAGATGTGGCATCTAATAGTGGCTAACTTTAAAGTTTAATCCATAGATGGCTGTCTCAGTTAGTGTTCTATTGCTGTGAAGAGACACCATGACCATGGCAATTCTTTTGCTTGTTTGTTTTTGTTGTTTGTTTTATTTTTTGAGACAGGGTTTTCCCTGTGTACCCTTGGCTGTCCTGGAACTCACTCTGTAGACCAGGCTGTCCTCAAACTCAGAGATCCGACTGCCTCTGCTTCCCAAGTGCTGGGATTGAAGGTGTGCCCCTCCCACCCCACCCCCACTGCCTGGCCATGGCAATGTTTGTATAGGAAAAAAATTTAACTGGGACTGGCTTACAGTTCAGAGGTTTAGACCATTGTCACCATGGAGGGAAGTGTGGCGGCATGCATGCAGACATGATGCTGGAGAGGAGCCGCAGACAGCAGAAAGATTGACACACTGGTGAGGCTTGAGCCTCACTTCCTCCTACAAGATCACACAGAGCCGTCCTTCCCAACAGTGTCAGTCCCCATGAGTGGATGGAGTTATTTATTTATTTTTATTCAAACTACCACAGCAACAGAACACAGAGATGGAGTCATTATGGAACTGAAGGAAGCATGAATGTTATCTGATGTTCCTGAACTCTTTGCTGAATGAAAGGATTCCATTTTTAGGGTGGAAAGTGGATGTGGTGCTTCCTCTTTAGGTTATAAAAGAATTGTTTGAGGTTTGGGGATTGCTTTAGTTTTTGAAGTGCAAGAATAGAGAGAAGGGTATGTGCTGATATTGAGCACTCAAAAAGGTTAGGCATAGTGTATGTCTGTCATTCTGTCTGGACAGTCATCATTGGCGCCACCTTCATATGCCTGGGCAATGTGTGTTACTGCAGCAGACTGCTTGCCCGAAACAGCTTGAGAGAAGAACAATTCATTTTGGCTCACAGTTTCTGAGGGATCTCAGCCCCTCACAGAAAAAGGGACAGGAGCATGTTGTGGCCATCACAGAGGACAGAGCACGTAGCAGAGCTGTTCATATGACAGCCATCCAGGAACCAGGAGGCAAATTAGAATCATGAGTGAGCATAACCTTCAAAGACCCACTTCTCGTCACCTATTTCCACCAGTCAGGACCCACTTCTGAAAGGCTCCACAGCTTTCAAAATAGTGCCACAAGTGGCACAAGCATGTTCAAAGCATGTACTTTTTGGGGGCACATTCCAGATTTAAATGATAGCATATATTATCCCACATGTGAGAGGGTACCTTCTACTACCAAAGCTAACAATGCTTACTGTTAATTTCCTAGTGTATTAGGCCCAACCAATTCCATTCTCTTTTAAAATTAATTTATGTGTAGCTATGTGTGCCTGTTTTTCTGTGGGCACACCACCCGTGTAGGTGTCCATGAAAGCCAGAAGAGGATGTTGGATCCCTTGGAATTAATTATAGGTGGCTGTGACCCACCCAGTGTGGGTGCTTGGAACCAAACCCAGGTGCTCTACAAGAACCAGCAAGTACTTTTAAGCAGTGAGCCATCCCTTCAGCCCCTCCTTTTTCTCTTTAAGAATGTTAATTATAATTACTATTCTTGTAGTGGTGTGTTTACTTGGGGGTTGGAGGGACATGCTGCATGCCACAGTATACATGTGAAGGTCAGGATACAATTTTGTGGAGTCAGTTCTCTTCTTCCTCCTTACACGGGTTCCAGATATCAAACTCAGATCACGAGGTTTCTGCAGCAATTACATTTACTCACTGAACCATCTCTTTGAATTCCCAAAGACAAGTGAATTCAAATGATTTTGTCTGTTTTGTTCTTTTTTTTTTTCCAGACAAAGTCTCGTGTATCTCATGCTGGCACGAGACTCACTTGGTAGTCCAAGATGACCTTGAATTGTCTGATCCTCCTGCTCCCATCTCTCTTCTGATAAGATTATAGTATGTACCACTACATCTGGCTTATGTAGTACTGAGAATCAAATCCAGGGCTTTAGACATGTTAGGCAAACACTCTATCAACGGGGCTCTGTCTCCAGCCTGACAAATTAAGGGAGAAAAGCCAATATAGAATTTGTGAGTGTGTTGGTTGAGCTTATATCAACTTACACAAACTAGAGTTGTCTGATAAGAGGGAGACTTAATTGAGAAAATGCTTCCATAAGACCCAGCTGAAAGGCACTTTCTTAATTAGTTATCAACAGGGCATAGTGCAGCCCATTGTGGGTGGTCCCATCCCTGAGCTGGTGGTCCTGGCTTCTATAAAAAAGCAGGCTGAGCAAGTCATGGGAAGCAAGCCAGTAAGTAGCATTCCTCCTTGGCCTCTGCATCAGCTCCTGCCCTCAGGTTTCTGTCCTGATTGAGTTCCTGTCCTGACTTCCTTTGATGATGAACAGCAATATGGAATTGTAAGCCGAATAACCCTTTCCTTCCCAGCTTGCTTTTTGGTCTGGTGTTTCGTTGCAACTACAGAAACCCCAACCAAGACAGTGTGTGAACGTTTACTGCTATGGGAAAGTGGGCATAGGATTGCTGGGGACCTCAGACACAATGTGAAATGAAACTTAGAAAGGTCTCCCTAAGAGACAGGGAAGCTGAACTCTGTTCACCATGAGATCTGGCTTTGTGACGGGAAACAGGGTATGCTTTGTGGGTTGTTGAGAAAACTTCAGCTTTCCAGTTTCAGACACTGCCTCTTCCCTTTCCTCTTTCCTTAAATATGATGAGACAGCTTCGGCTGCAGCACCAAACTTACAACTGTAAGGGTAAGATAGGAGTCAGTGGGGCATGGAGGAGACACATGCCTCTAAAGCCAGCACTCAGGAGGCAGAGGAAGACAGATCAGCTAAGGCCACATAATGAGACCCTGTTTCAAAAAAAAAAAAAAAAGTTACAGGGATGGGGGCTGGGTGTCAGAAGACACTGGCTTTGATATTGAGCCATTAAAACTCCTTCTTCTTCTTCTTCTTCTTTTTTTTAATGTCATTGCAGCCAGGTTTTCTGTTATCTGTAGGCAAAAGGATTCAGATTCTTAACTGATTTATTTTAGTCTCACTTGCAGCCAAGGACACAGTCTCTGACTCTGAATCAAAAGATAGCTATAAAGTAAGTGGGGACTATAGAGACTCTTTCTGGCGAGATAGTAGTAGCAGTTCTGGTGGCACCAGCTAGTGTGCTGACACTTCAGATCTTATTTTGCTCGCTGGTGGCCTTCATCAGGGGTACAGACAATGGCTTCTTTGTTCTGACTAATAACTGTTAACCATTGTTTTCTAAGCGCCAAGTGTTTTTATAAGCTGTATAATTTTTTTTCTTAATTTATGTCAACCATTTCAGTTGGGTATTAATTTTGTTCTTGGAGGTTAAATGAGGATAATTCCAAGATCAGTTTTAAGTGGCAGATTTGGGATTCATTTTTGGGTCAGCGTGACCCCAAAGTTAGCTTTTAACCCATCCTTGCTATTTCTTTTGGCAACTCCTAAATGTGACCTGGGACCCTCATTCAAGATGCAGCCTTTGGGCACCTGCCTTAGGAGAGGGAGTAAGACGATGGTCTCCCAAAGGCTGTTGTCTGCCATCAGGCCCTCCTGGCAGAGGATACAGGATCTGCCCGAATGCACGCAGGCTCTGAGCCAGGCTGCACAGATGCACACAGTCCTCTGAGCCAGGCTGCAGGGATCCATGCTGTCCTCCCAGCCAGGCTGGGAAGTGCTCCAGATGAACTGCCAGAATTCTGTGTCTGAAACTCTGAGAGATAAGGGAGGAGGCTTGGGTAGCACTCTTAGAGACAAAGCGATTCTGCTGATCTGGAATGTGCTGAAACCCAGCCCCCATCCCACCCCCTCCAAAAAAAAAAAAAAGGTGATAACATATGCAAAGACTGCTGCAACTTCTGCTTACAAACTGATTACCTCCGAGTCTGTCTTCCTTTTTTCTTTTACCAGCTATAGTTTGGGGGCTGAAACTCAAAGCCCCCAAACCAAAATCCCATCCCCATCTCAACTCCCCATCTCCCAAGTCTCAGGGCCACCTTCTTAACTTTTTCATTTAGTCAAAAATCTCCTACAAATATTTATTATCAATTCTGTGCCAGAAACACAAGGAACTATAGAGAGAAAGAAACTAATAGGGAGAGAAAGACATCAAGAGATAATTGTACCCAGCACTTGGGAGGCAGGGGTAGGTGGCTCTCTATGAGTTTGAGGCCAGCCTGGTCAACATAGTGATTTCCAGGTTAACCAGTGCTACATAGTGAGACTCTGTCTCAAAACAAACAAGTAAGCAAGCAACCTCCACCCTAACAATTATGATTATAGGGCTCACTGAGGAGGAAAAGCAGCAATGTTGGAAATATATACCTGCTGTCAGTTCTTCCTGCTACTGTTGCAAAATGCCTAAGACTGGATAATTTGTAAAGCATATAAGTCTATTCCTCAGAGTTCTGGAAGTCGGAGTCCTCAAGGTGTCTGGTAAGGTCCTGCTCTGGGCTTCAGAGATAGTCTCTTTCTTTCTTTCTTTCTTTCTTTCTTTCTTTCTTTCTTTCTTTCCTTCCTTCCTTCCTTCCTTCCTTCCTTCCTTCCTTCCTTCCTTCTTTCTTTCTTTCTTTCTTTCTTTCTTTCTTTCTTTCTTTCTTTCTTTCTTTTTTTCTTCCAGACAGGGTTTCTGTGTGTAGTCCTGGCTGTCCTGGAACTCACTCTGTAGATCAGGTTGGCCTCGAACTCAGAAATCTGCCTGCCTCTGCCTCCCAAGTGCTGGGATTAAAGGTGTGCGCCACCACTGCCTGGCCTGAGACAGTTTCTTGTTGCCAAGTTTTTACAGCATAGAAGGTAGGAGGGCAAAGGGCATAGAGCTTTCAAGCCCTTTAAAAGCATCAGTGCTATCTGTCCATAGGGTAGAGTCCTCATAGCCTAATCTTCTCTTCCTCCTTCTCCCCCCTCCTTCTTTTCTTCCTTCTATTCTTTTCTCCTTCTCCTTTTCTTCCTCCTCCTCCTCCTCCATCCTTACAGATGGTTGTGAGCCACTGTGTGGTGCTGGGAATTGAACTCAGGACCTCTGGAAGAGAGGTCAGTGCTCTTAACTGCTGATCCATCTCTTCAGCCCCTGCTTAATCACTTCTTTTGAAAAGTCCCTCACTTGCTATTGATTAGGACTGTTTCTATATGAATTTTAGGGGAACACAGTTGTGCACAGTTGTAGTCCCATGGGACCAGATGTGCTCTAAGTGATCACAACATTTGTTTCCCCTCTATCTTCACCATCTTTGCTACCTCCATAAGAATGTTTTTTTCTGCCAGGCAGTGGTGGCGCATACCTTTAATCCCAGCACTTGGGAGGCAGAGGCAGAGGCAGGCAGACTTCTGAGTTTG
>NW_022196900.1:79160875-79172959 GCF_008632895.1 Mastomys coucha | reverse complement strand
TTTTCTTATCTTGGACCATATATTTCAGTCTTCTCTCTCTTAAACAAAGGTATATTTATATATTTTAAAAAGTATGTGCATGTATGTATATCTCTGTGTAGGTACATGCATATGAGTGCACATGTTCTTAGAGGCCAGAGGCATCAGATCCCCCTGGAGCTGGAGTTACAGGCAATTGTCACCAGACATAGGTGCTGGGAACTGAACTTGGGTCCTCCACAAGAGCAGTACACATTCTTAACTGCTGAACCATCTCTCCAGTGCCTGTTCTCTTAAAAAAAATTCAATTATCAAATTATTATTACTGGTATGTGTGTGTGTGTGTGTGTGTGTGTGTGTGTGTGTGAGAGAGAGAGAGAGAGAGAGAGAGAGAGAGAGAGAGAGAGAGAGCCATAGTACCATATGGAGGTCAGAGAACAACTTTGTGGAGTTGCTTCTTTCCTTCCACCTTTATGTAAGTTCCAGGGATAGAACTCAGGTCATTAGGCTTTCCGGCAGGCACCTTTACTCACTGAGCCATTGTGCTGGCCCTCTTTCTGTCCTTTAATGGATCTCCCACTCTCTTTGTCTTACCCACTCAAGTCTATGCTCTACAGCACATTTCTAAAATGCAAAGTAATAGCTCTTCCATTACAGTCTATCCCTCCTGTGGGGGTACAGCCCAGGGGCAGGGCATACAACCCTGCTTCTCCTCTCAAGGGGTTGGTTTAGCCTCCTTTTCCAGCCTATGGCAAAGCCTTCTACAGGCACTACTCACCTCATCTTGGCCGAATTCCTATCTCTACTGTTTTCCCATCCATCTTAGCTCAGGAAGTGACTATTCCAAATTCAAGGCACTTGCTGAATATGTGCTAGATATGAGCCAATTGTAGATGAAGCATTGTGGTCTGGGCACAGAACAGTATCAGCAAAGGAAAAAAAAAAAGCTGGAAGCTTCGGTGTTATCCCATAGGAACTGGAATAAGGCATAGTGTTTGGTACATAGGAAAGGTCAAATATATTTCCCGCAATATACAGACAAATATGCAACAGGTAATATTTTCATCTGTAACTGGAGTCATAAGTGAATGTATCTATATACTCAGTCCAAACAAGCAGTTCCTTGGCATATTGGTTGTAAGTTATGTGTACACTTTCTATCATTGTTTTACAAGATGACTTCAAAAAGGTTGCTTTTATTTCATAGCAATCCTATTAATTATCACCCCAGTTTTATAAGTCAGGAAATGGTCTTTAATTTATGTATTATGCATTCATGTATGTGGGCATGCATGCCATTTCAAATGTGTGGAGGTCCTTCCACCTTGATTTGTATTTTAGGCCTCTTCAGATTTACATGGCTGGCACTTTGAACCCAGGAACCATCTTACTGGCCCCCTCTCATCTCCTCTTTCTTCTATTGCTCTCGGATGCACAGATGATCTGTACACTTCTTGTCCCTACTCAAAAAAAGAGATTTAGGAGGGTAAAATTGATTAGGGGATGGTGCTGTCAGTTCTGAGCTGCATACATACTTAAATTTAACCTTTGATTTTTTTTTTTTTTTGCTTTGTTTTGTTTTAAGGCAAATTGTTGCTATGTAGCCCTGGCTGGCCTCAGACTCAGAGTTGTCCTACCTCAGCCTTCCAAGAGGTGAGATCATAGGTGTGCACCACAATTGCCTAACAGTTTGATGTTAAGACAGTATTTTATGGTTGGATGTATGCATATGCTTTTAAATTTTAAACATATTTTATTTACTGACCAGGCATGTTGGCCCATACTTTAAAATCCAACCCTCAGGAGGCAAAGAGAGGCAGATCTTTGAGTTCAAAGCTAGTCTGGTCTTGGCTCTAGGGTAGCCAAGGGTATGAGACATTATCTCAAAACAAAATAAAACAAAAATTATATTTGTTGTGTGGGAGATTGAACCCACATGGACCAGGAATGACTTTTTAAAGTCATATCACCTTCTATCATGTAGGCCTTGGGGGGGTCAAACTCAGGATTTTCAAGCAGATGTCTTTATCCAGTTGAGTCATTTTCTGGTCCAAATATATCTGTTTGTTTGAGGCAGGGTCTCGCTGTGTATTCCTTGCTAGTCTGGAACTCATTATGGAAACCAGGCTGGCCTTGAACTCACAAAGATCGACTTGCCTCTGCTTCCCGGGTGCTAGAACTAAAGGTGAGCATTACCACACCTGCCCCAAAATGAACATATTTTAAATGTGTGATTTTTTTTTGTGCCATAATTTGGTATGTTGTCGTTTCTGTTTTAAACAAACTGGGAGTCATAAATTGGGAGAGGCCAGTAAATTGTCCAAAGCAACTTGACCAAAGACTGGCCTTTAGTATAGGGCTCTGAGTCAAGAATGAAACAACTTATGTGTACAACCAGAGGCATCCAATGCTTCAAATGTTTCCAGATCGAACTATCACTGGGGATAAATAAATTCATTGGTTCTAAGACAGTCAAATGTGTGCTCTGTTTAAAGTTTCAACATCTACTTTGTGACCTTGGCAAGTTATTCAGCTTCCCCATTTGAAGCTCCGGAGAATGTAATGGTACCTACCGCAGAGAGTTGCTATTAGGATTAAATGAAAATGGTTTGAGTGCTCAGCACAAGCCTGGCATGTAGTCAGCGCGGGGTAAATGGTAGCTATTATTCCATGAACTGTATTAGTGGAATGATTGACTCTGGCATATAACACCTGCGTTCAACCTGAACACGGAGCTGTCAGTCATTCAGTCGAAGGGGTAGGAACTAGAGCACAGCACTAGCCAATTTTTTTTCTAGAAATAAATCTTTGTGGGAGGATAATGACCGGTTGGAAAGAACTGTTAAGTCCGGAGGAAACAAAGACGTGATTCCCGGTCTAAGAAGCAGGGAGGCGAAGAGTGCCCTGCAGGCTGCAGTTACAGTTCTGAATGGCACATGGACTCATTAGCAGCCAGCTGGGCATACGTAGCCTGGGGCGAGGAAGCCTCAATAGCAAGATTTTTGAGGAATGGGACAAGATCTCCTTTAATTATGCCCATTTCATTTCAGGGACCACACCCTGCTGGATGGGAGGAAGAACTCCGAAGCCTGAGGCGGAAGCTTTGGCGCGGCCACGGACCTGACCATCTATGGTCACAAAACGCATAGAGCAAACAGGAAGTGGGGCGCGAGTAGATTTTTCTCCACCTTCCCAGCCCTAGCTGCGGAATCGAGCGAGGGCGAGCACGCCCAGACGCTCAAAGCC
Source organism: Mastomys coucha (assembly GCF_008632895.1). Classification (NCBI taxonomy): domain Eukaryota; kingdom Metazoa; phylum Chordata; class Mammalia; order Rodentia; family Muridae; genus Mastomys; species Mastomys coucha. The sequence continues at coordinate 79,169,734 of NW_022196900.1, read as the reverse complement.
GGGCCTACTCTATCAGCCTCCGCGATCGCGTCCATTGCTTTTCTGTACCACAGACAGGGAGACCAAGGCTTGCAAGCCCATCCAGGGGCGAAGTTTGGCCCCGTCCCCCGTTCCCCGCCACCATCAGACACTCGGTCTCAGAGCTTTCTAGCCCACTGTTGTTTCCTGAACCTCTTCCGGACTGAGGCTAAAAACGGACCGACCTCCGTCCCTGAGCACAAATTGACAAGAGAAGCAGCCACTCACCTGTCCTCCTTTACGGAGGTGGGGCTTGGATAGGAACTCCAGCTCCTTATTGGTCTGAGCCTCGGGGCGTGACCGGCCGTGGGCACGCCCCCTCCCCGTGGTCTCCACCCCCTTCCTTGGGGGCGGAGCCCTTCCCTAGCGCTCCTAGGCTAGATTCTCCGGTGGCGGGGAATGGGGGCGGAGTCACGAGCCGAGCGGCCAAACTTCTTCCTTTCTCCGGGGCTAGCGTTACAGCCGGTGGCTCATTTCCGGTGGGGGTGCCGCGCCCAGTGAGGGCCCGGAAGTGGGTCGCGCGAAGACCGCTGGGCGGTTCTTGCCGGAAGTGGAGAGCGGCTGATCGCAGTCCGGAGGTGAGGCGGAACTCTTAAGGTGAGGGTTGGTGGTTGGTTAAGGATTGGGGTGGTCTTTGGGGCCCACGGGGCCCTGGCCGTTAGTAATGGCCTTGTTAGCCTGCGCGGGTTTGAGGAGTCCTGCTGAAAGTGTCGGGGTTGGGGGCCCTTCGGCCATCCCGGGCTCCTGGGTGCGGTCTCTTGAGGTGGGCTGGGGTACCAGATTGAGCCGGGAGGTCCTGGGGAAGCCACTTTCTCCTTGATTTCACAGCTCTGCCTATCAGTCTCCGCGGAGACCTGATTTCTAAAGGCATCCTAACTAACTGAATGGAACCTGTGAGATCTTAGAATTTCCTTCTGACCCGGTCTTGTTCCCATTGCTCGGATGGGTAACGATCTCGGGGAAGAAAAGAAACTGGTTTTAGAGAGAGGTTTCCAGTCCCAGATCCTTCCCACAGTCATTTCCTTGGAACCTCTCTAACTTTCGATCTGGGTAGCTGCAGGTTAAAGGCTATCTGGTATATAGAACTAAAAAAAAAAAAAAAAAAAAAAAAAAAAAAAAAAAAAAGTTAAAAATCTGGAAGGCTAGTGAGCCCTGCCGTTTCCGCTCAGTGAGCTCCCCCTACTCTTAGTCTGCCACTGTTAACTCGGAATCCAAGCTAACTTTATGGAAGGTGCTGTCCACTTCTGGATCTGAAGTCAGATGATTCAGGTCTGGCACAGTTGCCAAGTGCCTGTGGCCGTAGGATTGCTGTGTTTATTCTGTGTTGGCAATATGGAAGATGTCATCTAATACAGCTTTGAAAAATGTAGTCATTGCCCCCGTGGAGTTAACAGTGAAAAACAGTTAAGAAGAAGTTACAAATGTGGTGAGGATGCTGTGCAAGGGAGTCAGAAACATTTTGAAAGGTCAAGAGGGGATGAGAATATATTAGGTAGAGGTGAGTTAGTATTAGAACTGTCAGCTGGAGCTCTTTGTACTAGTTTCCCTTGAAGTGAAAATCCAGGGCTAGGACAGCATGTTCATCATTTGCCAAGCATTTATTGGACCTCAGTATGTGTGACAACATATTAGCTTAGGCACTTAGCCCTTGTGGCTAGGAATACACTTGTTCTCTCGTGGGGTAGACAGTATAGGAGGGACCAGCAAATCAAGGGTGGTTGAGTGTGTGCACTGTGTGAGCACAGAGCTACTGAGAACAGGAGAAGTATCTGAGCCACACTTCTAGGCAGAAATAAGGGACGTAGTGTTTCAAGATTTCCTTAGGCATAGAATGAGCCTAGGATATGGATTTCTAGGCTGAGAACTGTAAATGGAAAGGTATAGAGACCTAGGCACGTGAAAGACCAAGTGACTAGTCAGCCTTGTTGTGGTTCCAGCATTACTTGGAGAAGTGGAGAAAATGAGAGGTTGTGGAGTCAAATAGGGAGGCCTTTGGAAGTGTGCTAGAATTTGGATTTTAGCCTGGAAGCTATAGGGATACTTTGAAGGGTTTTCCCACTTGGCAGAATGGGAAGGGAGCAGACACTGGAATAGACCAATATTTAAAAGCTGTTGCTGTGTGATGACTTGAGCTGGAGAGGGGAAGTGGAAGTGACTGAGAGGGGTTGCGTTTGAGTAGTATTAAACTGGAGTCTTGTCCATATGTGGTAGTGTGTGTGTCTGTCATGTCAGCACCTGGAGTTTGAGGCAGGAGAATCACAAGCTGAAGCCTGGGGCAGATATCAAGGCTGGAATCCAAGGAACTGGAGGCTTGTTATTTATAGGAGTGAAGAAATAGTTGTAGTCTGGGAATTGCTGCTATTCTGGCCTAAGATACTGTCAGTACCATTCAGATAAGGAATATAAAAGGTTCATTGGAAAGAGAAGTAAAATTGTGAAGTGACCAAAAAAATCTGGAGCCTTCTGGGTATTAGATCCCCTCGGGACAGATGTGTAATGTGATCTAGTCAGGGCAAATTGCAAAGGTGTGGTAGAAGAGGGTCTGGTCTGTACTGCTCAGAGAAATACTTGGGCCTGGAGTTTGGTAGGAGCTGGGAGTGGGTGAGGTGTCTGGGGAGTTGTTCAGGGCTTTGGATGTCTCAGTCTGAATGTGTTTGGATTTTATTTTGTAGCTGTAGGTTAACTGACTGAGTTACTGTAGCCCAGCATGCAGAACTTTCTGTGGACACTTCCTGTTTTGCAGAAATACTCTGCAGGTCAACAGAGCCTAATTAAAGATGGAGGGAAGTTTAATAAAACTGGTAGCACAGAGAGTACTTTAAAGTCTAACGTAATTCTGCAGACCAAGTGGTAGGTACTGGAGACTTCTCTGTCTTAAGGAGGCCATGTTGGTGAAATGTTTTCATCCTGAAGGGAATTTTTTCAACCATGTTATGGTAGTGCATGAATTTTGTTGTTGTTGTTGTTGTTGTTGTTCTTGTTTTTAAACCAGAGGCTGACTGGTTTAAAAGAATTGACTTCTTCATTTTGGTTTTCTGTGAAACTATAAGCACAAGGTTCGTTTTGCTTAAACAAGCAAATACAAAGTGTTATTGGAAGTAAAACCCTTTGGCTTGAAATTTAATGCTGAGATTTGAAATCTGAGGACCATATATACTGTATCTTACCAGTGGTTGTGATTAATTCTTTAAATATCATCATCAGTTTATCTGCCATTAACCTGTCTTCTCTGTATCTAAAGCTCCAGCTTCTGTACCATAGTGAATCTTTTTAAAGTTCTTGAAAACCAATGGTTTTTTTCACTCCTCTGACCATAATTCTCACAGACTTCATAATCTCAAAGAACCAAGTCTAGATTTCTTTTCCAGCTCACCAGTCCTCCACAATGAGACTTACATGTTGTGTTGTGCTGTATTATATTGTTTCATTTTGGAAGTGTTGCTGTTCAACCCAAGACCTTGTGCTTGCTTGTCTACCAGTAAGCTGTAGCTCAGCCCCATTCAGACACTTGCCTAAATTAATTTCCAGACTTGACTTTCTAATTTAGATTAGCATTTTATATGAGTCATTTGTTCTCCCCTTATGCTTCTTATATTAGACCAGGGTGTTTTTTTTTTCTCCATCTTTGGCACAGTTGACATTCGGGGCTGTCCTATAAGATGCTTGGCAGCATCCCTGGCCTTTGTCAATTGGATGCTGGTAGCACTTCCTCAGTCGTGATAGCCAAAAATGTCTTGAGACATTGCTAAGTGTTTCCTGGAGAAAAGAATTTCTCCTGGTGGAGAACTGCCTAAGAAAACTTGGTAGGTGGGCTGGAGAGATGGCTTATAAAGGCCCCTGCTGCTACGCACAGCCCTGGAGTTCTTTCCCTGGGCTCACATGGTGGAAGGGGAGAACTGACTCATGCAAGTTGTCCTTTGACCTCTACCCACGCCCCAGAGCATGTAGGCATCCACACACAGTAAATAAATGTAATAGAAAACATAGCTATGTTTGTACTGGGTCTTATTTCCTCAGCCTTCTCTGAGGAGGCTTTGGAGCTGCACTTAGCACAGTTTGTGGCACACTATAAGCATCGTACTCTAATGAATAAATCCTTTGTTTTCATTGAGATACTGGGAAGTTATTGTGCTTTTGAGGAAGTCCTCGCCACCCTCTTAAAACCTTTGTTTCAGTTATTTTTATTTTTTTTTATTTTTTATTTTATTTTTTTTATTTTATTTTTTTTTCCAAGACAGGGTTTCTCTGTGTAGCCCTGGCTGTCCTGGAACTCACTCTGTAGACCAGGCTGGCCTCGAACTCAGAAATCCGCCTGCCTCTGCCTCCCAAGTGCTGGGATTAAAGGCGTGCGCCACCACTGCCCGGCTATTTTTATTTTTTTTAACATTTTTTATTTGATGTACATGTACATTCCAAGTGCATGTATGTACACCATATTCACTTCTGGTTACCATGGAGGCCAGAAGAAGGAACTGGAGTTACAAATGTTTGTAACTGCCTGGTATGGGACTGAGAACTTCAGGGACTTTTCTGAGAGCAGCAGCTGTTCATAACCACTGAACCATCTCTCCAATGCCCAACTTGCAATCTTTTAATAGAGAAAGGCCATTGATTGGCAGGAACTGGCAGCAAAGTTTGTGTTAGTTACCTGGCAAGTTAGCAGATTTGTCTCTCCCTGATATTGTGGATGTGTAGACTCCTGCTTTGGTCATGTTCATATTGCTAGCAGTTAGTTTGCTTGGGTTTCGTGGCTGGGGATTACAGAGTTGATAGTCTTGTAGTTTTTTCCTTTAAATTAATAAAACTTTAGCATTCACCATAAACTTTCTTCTTGGTATACCGTTATGTAAACCCAATTAAAAAAAAGTCAAAGCTCTAAAAATATTCCTCCGCTACAGTGCAGCTTTGTTTGCCTTCTATTACCAGACATGTGCCAAACTTTTCCATTTGGCTGGAAAATAGTTGAAATGTTTAATGGAAGGAATAAGCAGCCTTGCTATTTTTGTTTGAGGTTTTTTTTTGGGGTTGGGGGAGAGTGTTTTTAGCTCTTTTCTTCCTCCAGAGGCCATTACAACTCCTATATTTAAATTAATTATAGACTTAGAGCCCCAGATCCTTTTCATATCTATAGTTGTAGCTGAATCATGGCTAAGGATGGATATCATCTTTGAAAATATCTTTCTGTTTGTGAGTTGGAAAGGCTGTTCTATTAAAACACCCATCCAGGCAGAAGTCAGCTATGCAGTTGTTTGTTACACAGTATAGACACAGGGAAGTAACAAGGGCCTCTGAATGTTCATCATACTCCTCAGTCTAAGGGAGAGAGGATTCATAGCCACACAGAGTTATCGGTTAGCCCCGAACCATTGAAGCAGCTAGTTCCCGAGTCTGACTTCAGCCTAGGTGATATCACTCGTTTCACCTCACACTCCTGGACTCTCAGATAGAGGACCTTGGCAGAAGAATAGGAGACAAGCCTGGTATTGACTTGGATCCCTTCCCTCCCTAGAAGATAGGCCTTTCTTTTCTCTTTTAATCTAATCCTCAGGTGGCAGTGACTTGGATACTAAATGTCATTGGTTTCATCAGTGACACCAAAATCTTAGGGAAGAACTGTGGCTCCTGATTTGGGTTAGATTTAGATGACAGCTTTACAGAGTTGATTCTTTGGTTTCTGGGTTAAGCCAGCTGTCTTAGAATTTCTGTTGTTGCAACAAACACTGTGACCAAAGCTGGGGAGGAAAGGGTTTATTTGGCTTACACTTCCACAACACTGTTCATCATTGAAGGAAGTCAGGAACAGGGCAGGAGCTTATACAGAAGCTAAGGAGGAGTGCTGCTTACTGGCTTGCTTCCCATGCCATGCTCAGCCTGCCTTTTTATAGAACCCAGGACCACCTGCCCAGGAATGGCACCACCCACATAGCCTGGGCTTCCCCCATTGATCACTAATTAAGAAGATGCCTTACAGCTTGATCCTGTGGTGGCATTTTTGCTCCATTGAGGGGCTCCTTTCTCTGATAGGAGCTTGTGTCAACTTGACATAAAACTAACCAGAACAAGTCTACATGTAGGTATTTCCTATTGGCGTGTCTAGAGCCTAGTGCTAAGAATTTCTATATTATTAGGGATAGAACTAACTAATATATATAGCTTTGTGGTAGCTTGAAAGAGACAACCCAGGAGCTGGTGTTCTTCCTCATCCCCTAGTCCCCTTTTGAAACAGGACCAGCTGGCCTCTGCTTCCTGGCTGCTGGATTAAAGGTGTTTTTCCTTTTTTTTTTCATTCTAAAACACTATACTTCTATGTTAAAGTTTAGAAAAAAAGGAGAATTTGCTGAAAACTTTGTAATGTGCTAGCTATTGTAAATCTTATCTTCAGGGTTTTTTTCTCCCCCTCAGTCCATTTAGCTGTTCCCATAATTAGAGCCCAAGGTACATTCATTCTAGATGCAGTGAATATCTTCATGTTATCAGTTTCAGGACATTGTGATAGTGTACTTTCTTAGGATAAAATCTCTTAGGCTTACAAAGACAAGCCCGAGAAAGCATTTTTTTTCCTTTTTCCTTTCTTTCTCATCCCCTCTCTCTCTCTCCCCCCCACTCTGTTAGGCTTTGTTTTGTTTTTTTGAGACAGGGTTTCCTTGTGTGACCCTGGCTGTCCTGGATCTCACTCTGTAGGCCAGGCTGGTCTTGAACTCAGAGACCTACCTCCCTCTGCCTTCCAAGTGCTGGGATTAAAGGTGTGCACTGCCACTGCCCAGACAAGAAAAGAATTTTAAGGTCAGTTGGTTTGTTAAGAATATAGGCTGACTTGGACAGTTGTTTTCCATTTTATATGAGCTGATGACTTAGAACTCCCATGGGATAAAGTAGAAACCATTTCTCACTACTGGCTTACGGCCTCTTGAGTTGTGACCAGAGCTGCTGTAGTAACCCATCCCATGGCCTTCTGCTCAGTTAATGAATGGTAAGAAGTTGTTGGAGTGAAGAGATTGAGAGGTTGCTAATTGCTGACATAGCTCAGTGCCACAGTGTCTGTGTAGCGTGTACAAGGCTGTGGGTTGTATCCACAGTACCACAAAATACAGAATGATGGAAACGAAGCAGTTTTGCAAGGGTCCCCAGGCATTTCTAGTTTTTCTTGGTTTCAGACTGCAAAAGAAGTTGCTGGAGAATCAAGTTTCTTTCTACCCTGCGTGGTGATGTCATGAAGCCTTTCTTGCTAGTGACTTGTTAACATTATTTCTAGTCTTGATCCTTTCTCAGGCTCTTCTTTCTAAGTCCTTACTGGACATTTTTATTTATAATCTTCATCTTTTCTTTAGCTTCTGTACGTCCAAAGCAGACATCATCTTTTTGCTGTAACTAGAACCTGCTACTGCCTTGATGTCATCATTCCTTGTAACTCTAGAATTGTCCTTCTCTCCCTTCTGAGTGCTGTAGTGCTTTCAGGCAGGACCACAGTTACCCTTGTTCTCTGTCTGGTTCTGTCTTGGTGTGTGCCCTCCAAGGGCAGAGCTGAGAGCAGTGGGTGGAAGTTGCAGGGAGGCAAATTTGCCTCCATATAAGGAATACTTTGAGCTGTCTGAATAGAAATGGGCTGTCTCAGAAGTCTAGGGTTCTCTGTCCCTGAAGGTGCTTGATCACAGGCTGCCCAACTAATTGCTAAGAATGTTGAAGGGACAATTCTGGCATCAATTGGGGTTTTTATAAGGTGATTTCTACAGTTACTTTTAATCTGGAGAAGCTTATTCTATGGAAGGTAGCTTCGCCTCTCCCCTTTTGGGCAGGGAAACTATTTCATCCTTTAAAGAAAATATCCCAACACTTAATTCAGGTGCCAGTTCCTTAGTTGCCTGAAGGGGGATTGATTGTAGGCTAGTTGATGGTTTTCAGGCACCAGTTATTGTAGGTTTTTGTTTGAAGTATGGTTTTGATGAGTTGGGCATGGTAGCATGTCTTTAATCCCAGCACTCCAGGCAGAAGCAAGCAGGTCTCCCTAAATTTGAGGCCAGCAGGTCTATACAGTGAATTCTGGGCCAGCCAATGCTACTTAGCAAGTTCCTGTTACCTCGACCCCCAAAGTCTTTTGTAGTAAACCTTTATCTTTTCCTGAGCATTTGGAGCAGCTAGATAGGTGAGCAACCTCACAGACCCTGATACTTTCCCTTGTTCAAATCCTAGTCTATTTACCAGATAGTGCTTGTAAATGCTTTGCTTTCTTTCACCCGTATTCCTTTTTTCATTTCCATCATTATATCAAGCCAGACATTAGCTGGCTTTTCTAGGATATCTGACCCAGCTTGCTTAGCCAGCCTTATTTCTATACTGCATGCATTCTAGACTTTTTGTTTTAGTCTATTTCTATCAGTTTTTAAAAGGACTCACATAGCCTGGAACTCACTGTATAGACCAGGCTGCTTCAGACTCACATAGCCCTCCACCCCTCCCCCAATGTATGTGTGTGTGTGTGTGTGTGGGCTTGTAATTGGACTTGGAGAAATGGTTCAGTTTATTCCCCTACACACACACACACACACACACACACACACACACATATTTTTTTGAGACAAGAGTTTCTTTGTGTAGCCCTGGCTCTTCGGGAACACTTTGTGGATCAGCCTAGCCTCATACCCAGAGATCTACCTGCCTCTGCCTCCCAAGTGCTGAGATCAAAGACATGTACCACCTAAATTTTTTTTTTTTTTAAATTAAAGATGAGGATGGCTTGCTGGAATTGGTTCTTTTCCTGCCTTATGGGTTCCTGGGTATTGAACTCAGGTTATCAGGCTTGGTGGCATGTACTTTAACCTCTGTGCCATCTTGCCAATTATAAAA
>NW_022196900.1:79130875-79155875 GCF_008632895.1 Mastomys coucha | reverse complement strand
ACATACTTCTGACATGCACTGTGGATTTGGAGACAGTCTTTCAAAGGGTAAGCAAGACCCAGTAGGGTGCTCTGTGTGATGCCCCAGTGGGGTGCTCTGTGTGATCCCCCAGTGGGGTGCTCTGTGTGATCCCCCAGTGGGGTGCTCTGTGTGATCCTGGCCTAGTTTTTCTTTGAGCTCACCTCCCAGACTTAATGTAGGTAGCTCATCTCCTGTGAACAGATAAGGAAGGAAGTGACTTGGTACAGACCTCCCTGTGGTTAAGTAATTTTAACGCAAGAACTTCCTGCTTGTGTGATGTTTCCTGTCCTTTCTTTAGCAGAATGACTCTAGTCATTCTGTCAAGTGACAAGTGATACTAGTCTTTTCTTTCTAACTGATTTGGCCAATTATGCATGTTGCCTGTACACTAGCCAAACACAGAATGTTAGAGATGAAAGGGATCTTGGAGGATTTTCATGTTTGTTCTCAATTTATAGATGAAGAACATTAAGCCCAGAGAGTAAAGGTGTCACAGATTCAGTTAGTGATGAGCTTAGAGACAGAGCTCTGCCCGACTCCTGCTCTAGTTTTCTGTGCACTGTGTCTCATTGGCTCACCACTTTCAAGAAACATCTTCTGTCTGGGAACATGGCTTATCCAGTTAAGTGCTTGCCGTACAAGCTTGAGGACGAATTCAGATCCACAGAACCCTCTTAATGCTGAACACAGTAGCATGTGTCTATAATCCCAGTGCTCCTGTGTCGAGATGGGAGGCAAGGACAGGAGATTCCTGGAACCTCATGGGTTACTTAGCCAGGTGTGTGTGGTAGTGAACAGGAAGGGATGCTGCGTCAAAGTAGAAGGCAGAAAGGACCAGTACTTGAGTTGTCCTCTGATGACCACATAAGTGCCAGTACACATCATTCAGTGTCTCTTTTTTTAATCCTTCTGGTGCATGACTGACTCTCCTATTGTGTGTGTTTGCCTTCCCCAGGAGCAGTTCCATATGTGCAAGCATTTGACTCGCTGCTTGCCAATCCCGTGGCAGAGTACTTGAAGATGAGTAAGGAGATTGGGGGAGATGTGCAGAAACACGTAAGGATGTGGGGCCTTTCTTTTTCCTTCCTGTTTAAGGGCTGGAAACTTTTCTCCATATCTCCTCACCCTCAGTGTAGCTCAGTGTAGGTCTGGGAGCCTCCTGATTCCTTTTCTTCTACCTTCACTGGTCCAGGAACAGAAATGGGTTCATCTTTCTAGGCTACCTGTTTTACTACATATTCTATGTGTTTCTTTTATGACAAAGCTTGTTTGGTGTTAAAATACTGCTGGGTTCATCTTTGTGGTGGAGAAGGTCCTAGGAGTCTTAAGGTTATATAACTAAGTGGAGGGTGGCTTATTCCAAAGAATCGCTCTCATGACTTAGCATCTATAAAACTGTGGATGGTAGTTATTTGTTATGCTAATATGGATTACTTTCACATTTAGCCCCTGTGAAAATGAAGTAGGCAATGACAGATGCCTGTCCTCCCACTTCCCTTCATGCCCTGCCTCCCACACTGTTACCACCACTTGCATCCCACACTCACAGACACTCTGCATCTCTTCTGGGGCCTGGCACCTTTTGCTGATGCACTGAATGATCATTTATAAACAGTAACCACATTTAGGATCTTTCTAACGGATCCCGAGCCCCTTATATACTAGCTGTTGGCAGTGTCCTAGAGGTGAGCTCTGTGGAGCAGTGCTGGGACCTTCCATTGATGGGGGAACGGCGGTATATTTTTTTACTTCAGACAATTTTATAACATTTGAAAAAGAATTTAAGCAACCTTTTAAAAAAATTCTATGTGTCCAGGTGTTTTCCCTGCATGCATGTCCATATACCAGTTGTGTGCATGGTGCCCAGAGAGGCCAGAAGAGGACATTGGATCCCCTAGAAGTAGAGTTAACAGATGGTGTGAGCCATGATGGGTACTGTGAACCAACTCTGAGTCCCTGGGAAGAACAGCTGGTGTTCTTAACTGCTGAGCCCTCTCTAGCCCCTTGAAAAACATTTTTTTTTTTTAAACATTTGTCACTTTTATCTCTGAAAGTACAAATCCAGCTACAATATGGTAGCTCTTGCCTGTTATCATCCTAGTCTTGGGAGACTATGGCAGGAGGATGTCACACTTTTAAGACTGTTTCAAAATACCAAAAAATAAAATAAGATGCTCTTCTAGATGTCTTGAGCTCTCTTCCCAGCACCCACTTGAGGTGCTTCACAGCAATTTAGGGTTCCAATTCAGGGAGTCTGACACCCTCTGCTGGCCTACGTTGGGATCTGCACAGAGATATATGAATAAAAATAAAAGTAAATTTAAGCAAATTTACTTGGGGCTGGGATATATTATTACCTTAGTGGTAGAATGTATTTGTACCATTCATAGAGCCTTGGATTCTATCCTGAGCACCTCAAAAAACAACCAACCAACCCCTTCTCCCCTACCCCCCAACAAAAACCCAAGCAGATAGATCCCTTCATATGAACTCACTGACTTGCCTTCACCTAAGGTGGGTTATCTTCAGTTCCATTTCAGTTCTAACAGGAACAAATGTTAGAATGTGATTCTGGTATCAGGCCCTGAACTCTGGAATGCATCAGGCAGACAACATGGAGGGCTTGGATATCTCCAGGGTCTGTGGATGTGGAAGTTTCAGGTTATACTTACATGTCATGTGTCATGGACAGAAGATTGTTTTTTCCTGCAGGCGGAGATGGTCCACACAGGCCTGAAGTTGGAGCGAGCTCTCCTGGTTACAGCGTCTCAGTGCCAGCAGCCAGCTGGTGTAAGTTTACTAGATAGTTTAGTTTGCTCTGATGCTCAGGGCAAACAGAAACTTCCAAGAGGCTGTCACAACATGCTACAGTAATACACAGTAATGTCAGACACAGAAGTAGCTTCAAGTGCCCCATGGGGCTGTGCCTTGGGTAGTTACCAGTCCCCAATGACTTTTGGTTTTCTCTCATTTTGTCCATTACTTTAGTTGCCCTTGGGACGTTGCTGCTTTTGTCAGGAAACGGAGGCAGCTCTGGGGCTTGACAGGTGGCACAGCCGTGAGGGGGATACTAAGCCTTTGAAACTGGGACTCCCTTCATCCTTTACCCTCCCTTTAACTTGACTCTTCCTTCAACATTTTCTGCTACCTGATATGGAAAGTTAAGTTAAAGAAATGAGAGCTTTCTCAGAAGGAAAGATTATTGACTTGTCTTAGGCTTTCCTGGTCGCAGAAGATGCTAAAACAAAGTCTTCCTGCTAAGGCTGAAATTAATAAAACCCTTAATCCTTGTCATGCCTAAGTCTGTGAAAACAGTGCAGATAATCTAAATATCGAGTGACTAGTGTTTTATCTCAGCCTTTTCTCCAAGTTCATACTTTCCCAGATGAATAAAGTGGCTGAAACATTGTCATGTTTTAGACCGAAGTTAGCAAAACCACAGACTGCAGGCTGATCTTATCTTCCTCCCTTGGATGGAAATGAAGGTTTTTGGGGAACAAACATTCACTGATTAGTACTTTAGAGAAGTTTTCACTCTTCTTGTTAGACTATGCACACAGGACCTGAGAACTGACATAGTTAGGAAACCTGGTTTTGAAGGGAGGATCAAAAAATGGGAACACAAGGCTCATCCATTTTGTTAAGTGGCTTTGAATGGCAGCATCACAGACTGCATTTGAATCACCAGATCTCTACTCAGCAGCTGCTGTGTGGCTCAGGGTGCATTGAGGACAAAGGAGAACTCAGACAAAGCCCTGGCCTTTGAAAAGTTAACAGAAAAACAAGCACCAGGTTTGGCAGTATACCTTTAATCCTAGCATTTGAGAGAGAAATGAGGAGGAGTTAGTCATCCTCAGCTACATAAAGAACAGCCTGGATTGCATGAAACCCTGTCTCACAGAGAAACAAGGGGAAGGAAAGGAAGGACGTACATGGGTCCAGAGATAGTTTGCAGTATGGAATGGTAAGGTATCAAGATTGGTTATATTGACATATGATACAGAAGCTTGTGGCAGCTAGGCTACAAAAGCTGCCACATGAAGCTAAAAGCTAAGAGCTTGTGATGCATTTAGGTAAGTGTAGAAAGAGAACATAAGGAACAGAAATAAGCCGTATCTTCTGTTAGTAGGTCAGAAAAGAGACAAGTGGCCTGAGTGGAGGGAGGGGCTTTTCTGGTATGGAATATAGGTCCAGAGTACAAAGTCTCTTCAGGGCTTGAAACTTTATGCAGAGGAAGGATATGAGCGGTACCTTAAGCCATATGAGTCAAGGTGGGGTGGATACAGAGTTTACCTTCGTGTTCATTATAGGTTATAACAAATTCTCCCATTGCCAGGCTTTGGGTACGTGGTTATAATTTCAACACTTGGGAGCTGAGGCAGTATTCTGGATTCTAGGCTACATAGAATATTGTCCCTATAAACTGAAGAGGGGATACGCTTGCCTTCAGAGTCACCAGTTGATCTGCATATGTAGAAATAACTAACTAACCATAGTCATCTCCCATCTCTCCTAGAATAAACTTTCTGATTTGTTGGCACCTATCTCGGAGCAGATCCAAGAAGTTATAACCTTCCGGGAGAAGAACCGAGGCAGCAGGTTTTTTAATCATCTATCAGCTGTCAGTGAAAGCATCCAGGCCCTGGGCTGGGTGGCTCTGGTAAGAGGGAAGAGAGGGTGGAAGCAGGGAAGGAGACATGGCTGCAGAGGCTCTCTGTCACTGTCTGCTTCTTCCTCCACAGGCTATGAAACCTGGCCCCTTTGTGAAAGAGATGAATGATGCGGCCATGTTTTACACAAACCGAGTCCTCAAGGAGTACAGAGATGTGTGAGTCTAGCCTTTCCCTCATGGGTAGGACAAATGTAGCTGTTACCTCCTGGAGTGACCTCTGTGTTGGTTTTCTCACCTCAAGGCTGTTTCGTGGAAACTTGGTAGATCCCAACTCATAGAAACGGCATTTGCAAACAGGAAATATTTCTGCTTCCATTTCTTTTTCCATTCTGAATGTCAGGTGCTCTTTAGTTTCCTAGTTCTTACCCTCCTAGGTTTAGGGGTGTTATGTTGGAGCTAACATGGATTAATGCTCTTTATGTTGCTTTTTAAAACATTACTGAATTATTATTATCCAATATTATGTGTATGGTATTTTTGTTTGTTTGTTTGTTTTGGCTTGGGTGTAAATCTATGCACTGTGCACGTGTGGTGCCTTCAGAAGCCAGAAGAGAGCTTTGGATCCTTTGGAACTGGAGTACAGATCTTGTGAGATGCCATATGGGTGCTAGGAATTGACCTGGTGTCCCTGGAAGAGCAGCCACTGCTCTTAACTGTGTAGCTATCTCTTCAGATCTTTAAATTGCTTGTTTGTATCAGATTTTGTTCTTCTGTTGCTGTGTCTCAATGGAGCTATGGAAAGGGGGTCAGTTGGGCTTAAGGAGAAAATTACCTTGTATATTCATGTGTTCAGGTAAACTGACAGGCTGCCTAGCCAATATTGGTATGAAGAAAGGGAGTCATTGTATTCTAACCACATAATCAAGCTAGTGCTAAATGACTTCTCCATTACTAATTTTGAATTGGAGTGACTATAGTTACTTAGCTCTGTAACTATCCAGACATCATTAGTCAGCAGACATTTGTTGAAGCTGTGTAAGAACTAAGCCTTCATTTGTGTGTAATGTGTCCCACAATACCACACACTTTTAAAAATCCTAGATGCCTGGAATTTACCCTGTCATTTTATAGGTGAAGAAACTAGGTCTTGGGCTAAGTAATCACAGAGCTAACATTGAGAGAGAGGATTATTCTAGAAACAATGCAGTGTGTCTCCTATAATAATGCTGATTGTTGCCCCCTCTCTCTTTTCTTTTGTTTGTTTAGTTTTGGTTTTTTGAGACAGGGTTTCTCTCTGTAGCCCTGGCTGTCCTGGAACTCACTCTGTAGATCAGGCTGGCCTTGAACTCAGAAATCCGCCTGCCTCTGCCTCCCCAGTGCTGGGGGTACAGGCGTGTGCCACTGTTGCACAGCTGATTGTTTTCTCTTAAAGAAACACCTTTAGTTGGGAGCATATTTTGACACAAGGCACTGGACTCCTGGAGTCCCTCAGTCCCATGGCAATGCTTCACTAATCTTGGTTTTACTGTGGCTTCCTACACAAATATGTTTTTAACAGCTTTGCTATTAGGTTCTGTTTGTAGTGTATTTTGGGGAAAAAAAATTGGTCCTAACAAAAACATTGATAAACACTGCTGTCAAAGATAAACATGTAACCCAGTGTCCCTGCTCTGCTGGAGTTTGGTCTAATTAGGGTAAGAGGGTAAGTTTTTTGTTTGTTTGCTTGTTTGCTTATTTGTTTTGAAGCAGGGTCTCTCTACATAGCCCTGCCTGTCCTGGAACTCACTCTGTAGACTAGGCTGGGCTGGCCTGGAATTCAGAGATCTACCTCCTCTACCTCCCAAGTACTGGAACCAAGGTGTGCACTGCCATGGCCAACTTGCTGTTTTAAAAAACATTACTGATGAGAGGCTAGAGACATGGCTAAGCAGTTATGACCCTGACTGCTCCTGGGGAGGACCCTGCTTTGATTCCCAACTCCAGTCAGGGGATCCAACACCCTATCCTGGCCTCCTTGGACATTAGGCAAACACATGGCATATAGATATACTTGTAGGCAAAACACCCATACACATAAAATAAACTGATTAAAAAAGTATTTTTGATAATAGGGAAGCTGCTACTGAGCAGAGCCACAGCAGGAGGATGTGAGCCAGTGGGCAAGAGGGATTCTGGTGTTACTACCATACTCTAAAATTCTTTTTTAATTGTTGCAGGGATAAGAAGCATGTGGACTGGGTCAGAGCTTACTTGAGTATATGGACGGAGCTGCAGGCTTACATCAAGGAGTTTCATACCACTGGCCTGGCCTGGAGCAAGACGGTTAGTGAGTCTTCTTTCTCTCCCTCTTCCTCTCTCCAGGATAGGATCCACCAGCTTCTCAGACTTAAATCACCAAGGCCAGAAAAGGACTTCTGTGGAGATGGTCCAGCAGTTAAGAGCTCTGGCTGATCTGTTAGAGGACCTGGTTCGATTACTTGTGCCCCAGGGCAGCTCACAATTGTCTATAATTCCAACACCCTCTTTTGTCCTGGACACACACATGCATGTAGGCAAAATATTATATACACTAAAATAAAAGAGTAAATTAAAGTAAATTTAAAAAATACAAAGATAGTTCCCTATTACAAATTAACAAATTAAATGCTATAATAAATATGCAGCCCACAGCAAATAAAGAAAAGTACAGAGAATAAGGACTGTATGACCATATTCTTGGCATTTCTGTTCAGGGGCCTGTGGCAAAAGAACTGAGCGGATTGCCATCTGGACCCTCTGTGGGATCAGGCCCCCCTCCTCCCCCACCGGGCCCGCCTCCTCCCCCAGTCCCCACCAGTTCTGGCTCCGATGACTCTGCTTCACGCTCAGCACTGTTTGCACAGATTAATCAGGGGGAGAGCATCACACATGGTGAGTATTTTGGCATGGGCACTTGTTAAAGCAAATGGTTTCCATTAGATGTCATCAACCATACTCTAGTCTAAAACAGAACCCTGACTTACGTGTGGGAACATTCATTTGGGGGTAGAACCCTTACTTGCATGTGGGAACATTCATTTGGGGGTGTCCAAAGAACATCAAACTTGAATTAAGTTTGGTGACTGACAGGCCAATGAGATGGCTCAGCAGGTAAAAAGATGTTTTTAGCCACAAAAATGAAGAAAAACTGACTCTACAGCTTTGTCTGTCCTTTCACCTCCACTTGCACACTAGCATGAGTCCCTCCTATTTAGTAAAAGAGCAGCTGGCTCAGTGGGTAAAGGTGCACACCACTAAGCCTAATTGATGATTTGAGTTTGAGCCTTAAGATCCACTTGGTAGAAGGAGAGATCCAACTCCTGCAAGTTGTCCTCTGACTAACCCTACAGTACTCATAATTAAGTATGTAATTTTAAGAAGTAGACATTGAACATGGGTAATGACAGTGAAGTCATTAAGTAGCATGTACAGGGCACCTTAGCCAGCTCACAGTGCTGGCAGTTTTCCCGGAGCCTGTGGCACGGTTCCACTTGGTCTCTGAAGTCATTGTGTTGGGTTGCTAACTTCTTAGGATGTATACTTGTCACATGGGAAGTTTGCCAAATAGGAACCTACCATAACAGAAAAAGTAGACACTTCTATACCTCACTAGTGGAAGTCTAACTTGACTTATTGATTAAGAATGTACACTGTTATTTATAGTAGCCAGTAGTGGTGTAATTAGGGAAATATTCAGCACTAAGGGAAATGGCTCTTAACTGGTGTATCCTCTTGATAGGATACACATTTTCCAACAAAGGAACCATGTAGTGGTTAAGGCAGTAGGAGATATAATTACTACCTCTTAGAGCAGCTTTGGATCTCCAGCCCCGTGGAATAAGGTGGATCTCACTGTCCCCACTCACAAAACAGCTTCTGCCTCCAAAACCAAATATATTGTAACGAGAAGCAGTAGTGGAGCTAAAACTGGCACTCATTTTTGCTTTATGCAGTCGGCATACTTTGGGTCAGCCTGTTTACTAACTGTGTAATCTTTTCAAAAAAGAAAAAAAAAAGTTAAAATGAGAAAGTTTTTTTAATTGAATATGAATTAATTACATCACATTTGCTAACACTCAGTATGGCTGTAACCAAATAAAATAGTATGAATAGAGGCTAAGTGCCAGAAGGGACCCAGTAAATAACCTTACCCATGCTCCTGTAAGCCTGCCTGATGAAACTCCTCTAGCTCACACATGAAGAGACATGGAGTAGCAGGGGACTTGTGGGCAGAGGAAAGGGCCAGCAGGAGTGGAAAGGGAGCAAGGGAAGGAACTAGGGTGAGTATGAACAAACACATTCTATCCGTGTATGGAAAGTCACAGTGGAGCACAGTGGTGTGTGTAATACATTCTAGAGATAGGTAGGAAATGTCAAGGGCCAACACTTGATTAGGAAGGTTAGCTTTTTTTTTTCACTGAATTTTCTTCACTGTGACGTACTTTCCCCTTTCTGTTATTACATATGTGTATATATTATATACTTTTCTAGATCTGTGTATATATTCATACATCTGTGTATATATTACATACTTTTCTAGATCTGTTTTTATGCATTTACATATCCTTGCTCCTTCCTCACCTTCAACACACAATTTTTTTTTTTTTTTAAAATTAAACCGTATAACTTAGAGGACAAGAGAAACCATAAAAGCAGTTCTCCAAAGCTGTTTTGCAAGATGGTCTCCCAAGAGCTTGGGTTCTTGCTTTGAAGTGTCTGCTAAGCACCTTGTTTATTGCCTCAGCCCAAAGCTCTGCTATGTAGAACAGGAGCGAGGTACCTGTGGTGTGTTCTTCCAGCCCTGAAACATGTATCTGATGACATGAAGACTCACAAGAACCCCGCCCTGAAAGCTCAGAGTGGTCCAGTTCGGAGTGGCCCCAAACCCTTCTCTGCACCTAAACCCCAAACTAGCCCCTCCCCCAAACCAGCCACAAAGAAGGAACCAGCTCTGCTGGAACTGGAAGGCAAGAAATGGAGAGTGGTGAGTTAAAGGAGCCTGGACTTGGGAAGGGAGCAGGAAGAAGGCTTTGAGCAGGGCTTAGTTGAAGAGTACGGGGGTCCTGGCTTTTGATGGGAGAACAAAGGTTGGGGATGAGGCATTGTTTTGCTGACATGTACTTTGTGGTAAGAATCCTGGGATGTGTCTTCATCAGGAAAACCAGGAGAATGTTTCCAACCTGGTGATTGATGACACTGAGCTGAAGCAGGTGGCTTACATCTACAAGTGTGTCAACACAACATTGCAAATCAAGGGCAAAATTAACTCCATTACAGTAGGTGAGTCTCCCTTGCTGCCCTAGGCAGGTTCTGACCTGCAGCCGGAGAGGATTGGAGCCTCTTTCCTTGTCTTTGTAAATTCTTACACTACTGCCCTTTTCAGTTCCACGGCTGACCTGCTTCCTTTCTTCTAGATAACTGTAAGAAGCTTGGCCTGGTGTTTGATGACGTGGTGGGCATTGTGGAGATAATCAATAGTAGGGATGTCAAAGTTCAGGTAACTTGATGTCTTGGCTTCTCCTTTTGGTCCCTGAAGAATTAATTGAGAGACACAGCAGACTCGCAGATGTTCCTTGGGCAGGAATCTGATTCTCCAAAGCCTGTAAGCTGAGCTACTTTGGATGTGGCAGAAGTTGGCTCTTTAAGGGAGTTCTTTCCAGGACCTGGCCCATCCCACCCCCAGTTTCTAATACCTGGTGCGCAGTGGGGCTTTTGTGAAGTAGTGTAACCACTTGAAACAGTGAACACTTTCTTCAGCCTAGTCTGCTCATATGTGCTGGGACTCAGTTGTCTTTCTTTTTTCTGCAGGTGATGGGAAAAGTGCCAACCATTTCCATTAACAAAACAGATGGCTGCCATGCTTACCTGAGCAAGAACTCCCTGGACTGTGAGATAGTCAGTGCCAAGTCTTCTGAGATGAACGTCCTCATTCCTACAGAAGGCGGTGATTTTGTAAGTTTCCTTCCCTTCCTCTCCTTCCACAGTGTCTCTTGTATTCCGGGCTGGCCTGGAGCTCACTGCTGATCCTGCCTCTGCCTCCTAGGTGCTGAGATATAGCCATGTAGCTCAGGATTGTTTCTTTGCTGTTGGAGATTGAACCCAGGACTTTGTGCATGCTAGGCAAGCATTTTCCCACTAAGCTGTATCCCCGAGGAATATGACATTAAAAACAGAATAAGCCTGGATTCCCTTAGGGTCTTACCACTTGACCTAGGTAGGCCGCAAACTGGAATCTCCCTACTGAACAGGACCGAATACTTACTGAATTAGAGAAGACTATCTGGTGAATATTTGGTGTTCTGCAGGTAAATCCCAGCAACATAAACAGAAGCCAGGTAGTCTATGAAGGGGGCTCCAGAGGGAGGGTCATTCCTGCCTTTCTTAGTTCACTAAGTGCTACTCCCCCAAACTCCCCCAACAGACTGTTGTCTAGAGCTAAGTCTGTCTAGGACCACAGATGACTCAACAGTGAACAGTGCAGATGCAGAGCAGCATGACTGGGGAGGTTAAGCTTGGCTCACTCCATGTGTGTGCCCAGGGTCTAAGGTCAGAGGAGGGCACTGGGTCATCTGGGACTGGAATTACAAATGGTTCTGAGCCATCACATGGGTAGTGCAAGTTAAGAGCAAGTGCTCTTTTTTTTTTTTTTTAATTTTTAAAAAAACATTTATTTTTTTAAATCTGTGTGAATACACTGTCACTCTCTTCAGACACACTGGAAAAGGGCATCAGATCCTATTACAGATGGCTGTGAACCACTATGTGGTTGCTGGGATTTGAACTCAGGACCTCTGGAAGAACAGTCAGTGCTCTTAACCTGTTCTCTTAAGCATCTCTCCAGCTCCCCCATCAACCTGTTACTTCTTTTTTGCAGAACGAGTTCCCAGTCCCCGAGCAGTTCAAGACCCTGTGGAACGGACAGAAGTTGGTCACCACAGTGACAGAAATCGCTGGATAAGCTAATGCATGGGTCCTGCGCCCTCTCCCTTCACACCATGGGATACGTCTGTATGGAGACGGTTCTTTTCTAGATTTCCTCTACCTTTCTGCTCTTAAACTGCTTCTCTCCTCTGAGAAGCCCAGCTACCTGCCTTCACTGAAATATACCTCAGGCTGAGACGGGCGGGACAGCAGGTCAGTGGATCTCCACCGGAAGGTGCGGCTTCTCTGCCTCAGCATAGCCACACCACAGTCTGAGCTTTTAGAGCTTCAGGCCCAGACTGGGGCACTGAAGCGTTCAGCTTTGGGGGTCATTCTACAACAAACAGTCCTTGAGGGTTCAAAACACCCTGGAGACAAAGGCCAGAACGCACACTCTTCTCCTAACAGTCCGCATGGGGGCAGCCAGGAGTCTCTTAGGTTCTAACCAACCTAGGTTTTCATCATTGGCAAGTGAGGCCAGGGTTGCACTTGACCAAAAGCTAAGGATTGCCACCCAGCATTCCAAGCAGACTTCTTTCCTAAAAGCATCCTTCATGTGCATTCCATCCTGGGTCAGCATCAAGCACAGCATAGCAGGCATCCCTCGTGCAGCTGCAGGACAGTAGCAGTACCCTTGTTTGAGGAAGAAAGTCTTAAACCCTTCCCATGGGGACAACTTTAAAAAAAAAAGGGAAAAAGGAAACACAGCATTCCAAGGAGTCTGGCGTCCTCTTCCCTGCCAGATGACTGTCATCGCCTCCACTCCCCCTCCTGCTTGTCACTCAGCAGCGCAGGACCCCGACTAGGACTACGACCTCCATTGCGGCTGCTTAGGTCTCGACTTACATCAGAATCTCGCACAGCATTAGTATTGCAGAATCCCAGTTCTCCCTCTAGGACACACTGACCAAAATATGCAACCTTTTTTTTTTTTATGGGAAAGGAAGAGAGATTGTCCTGTGACTTCTGCCCATTACCTGAGGCCTGTGGAAATAAAACCTTTATGTACTTAAAGTTATACAGAAAATAGAATAAAGTTAATACCAAACTTGTTTAGTTATTCACCTGATGTTTTCTGTACCGGGATGTGAAAATACTGACAATGACACCAAGGATAAGAAACTACTCTTTATTATTTTTTAATACAACCTCAAAGCTATTTTCAGATCCTCCCACTTCCTGCCCTTAACCCTCACCCTTTTATTTGAGTAGGTTTGAGAAAGGAAAAGGATGAATGGGCAGTGGTTGGGCTCTGCATTGTTAGTGGTGCTTTCTCCAAACCAGTGCTCTAGAGGGATCATCCAGAACGTGCCGAGATCATTTCAGCATGGGGGCTGAGGAGGAGTCCCTGCTCAGATGTAGGACACGGTGGATCAGTGTTGTTTAACTATCAGAGTCATCATCAATTTAATATGGGTTGATTTCCAAAGGGAAAAGGAAGTCTATAATATTCTTCAATCATTTTCTTGAACCAAATCAGCAGCAGTTTGATGTATGCTGGTAAATAGGATGTAGGGTAGGAATGTCAAAGCCCCACCTTTTCAGACAATTACTCCCATTCTTTGTAATGGTGTAAGTGACATTTTTGCCACTTGTGATACTAAGGGCAGTTAGCCAAGAGAGCAGTGGCAAGAACACACACCTAGTTTTCACTTCTCCACTCCTATCTCATGGTATATAAGACACACCTTGTTGTAGGGTATGGTGGTGCATGCCTTTAATCCCAGCACTCAGAAGGCAGGGGGTGGGGGGCAGGTGATCTCTCTATTAGTTCAAGGCCAGTCTGCTCTACATAGTGAATTCTAGGCCAGCTAGGGTTGCAAAGTGAGTGAAACCCTGTCTCAAAAAGAGAAAAGAAAAACTATATGTCCTTTCCTAAGCAACCCTACTGGCGGTTCCCCCTTTTGTGACTAATTCTGTTACTGAGGATTAGGGATGCCAGGCGAGTTCTGAGGGGCTGATGGTAGCAGGCTTGTGGAGTGACTGCTAGGTGCCACTAGAGGGCACCACTTACACAGGAAAACACCCTTAAAAATGATGTAGAAATGACGCATGGCCCACAAAGCAGTGTTGAGAAATTGCTTGTGTGACCATCTCAGGCCCGGGAACCATGAGAGTACCTTGAGAGGCTTTTATTTGTTCCAAATCTGTATGGCTTTTTGCTCTCAGAGCTTGTCTCTCTCTGCTTTACTTCCACCTCTCGTAGGCACAATTATTGATCTGCAACAGCAGACTCTACTTTCTTAAAAGGGAGCTTGACCATTTCACAGGGTGTAAAACAACCTCCATGGTTATTAGCTAATTAAACTTGAATTCAACACCATATGGTGATAGCAGGCGGCAAAGGATAAGACTGAGATCTTAGATCTTTCCAAGTAGGGCATGTTAGATGATAACAGGAGAGAAGGACTGGTTGCAGGCTAGAATAGAGTTCAGGGCTGTGTACATGGCTTGGAAGAGCTGTGGTTTCATGAACTCTGCTGCAAAGTGCCAGGGGCTTCACTTAAGAAAAGGTATGATGTGGGCAGTAAACCATTCTTGAGATATTTGAAGATGGTCCCCTTCCTTAGCCAGAAACACTAGCTTTCCTGCTTTGTCCATTTTCTTTAATCCCAGGCGGTCCTGCAGACAGAAAGGCCATAATGAATCCAAGAGGCTTACTGAAAGGTTTTAGACTAACCCAGTAGAATATTAACATTTACTCTCAAGATATACACTTTCCCCTCACTATTAAACTAGAGGTACACTGTTGAAGAAGAAGGAAAAAAAGACACCTCCTTTCAAATCTTTGTTTTGTTTGTATGTTTTTTGAGACAAGGTCTTGCTTTGTAGCCCTAGCTGGCCTCGAACTTGCAGCAATCCTGCCTTAGCCACTTGAGTGCCAGGATTATAAGCATATTTCAAACTTGTTCCTTCAGTTTGCTTCTAAGCAATACAAATACAAGGGCAAGGCCAACATGGTGTCACACCCCTTTAATATCAACATTTGAAGGCAGAGGCTGGTGGATCTCTATGGGTTCAAGGCTAGCCAGGACATTCAGGGCTACATGCTATCTTTTAAAAAAAGAAAAATACTGTTGAGATTGTTCTAGTTATGTTCTGCCCCACCCCCAACTCCAGCAAGATGCTAGAAGTAAACCCTAGACCTGCTCCTGAGCTGTGCCTCAGTGCCTATAGTCAGCTTTCTGAAAAGCAGCTGGGCAAGCAAAACTGGCACAGAACATCATAGTGAAGTAGAGCTGAGCCAAAGACAGGAGAAAGAATGTTTTAAGATCCAACACAATCTGATTCTTAGGGGAATGAACCTGGGACATGTTAGAACCTTACAGTTACAATGTCATCCCCCAATAGCCAAGGTGTCAGGCTCTTGCTGGGAAGTGAAGAACAGTGCCGCTGCTTGCCTACCCTGGGTTTGAATTTCACGATAAGGAAGATCTTGGCTGTAATTTCCAAAGGTGTCAGAACCTAGCTTCCTTTTATTTCTACCTCATCCAAACCAGGACACCACATGCATTTAAAAAAAAAAAAAAAAAAAAAGAGCAGAGGAAAATACAGAACTGTAATAAAAGGTGGTATAGATATGGTACTTAGGCATTTGTGCATCCATATCTAGTTTATGGCAAGCAATAACTGGATATGGTGAAACACTGCAACTTCTGCTTAAGATAAAAGACCTACTGCCAGACAGGATGCCTAGCAGCCCTAGTTGGGAGACTGACGAAGTAGTTCCCCTTGTCAATGCCAGATTGATAGATTTACTCTTGGTGCTGAGGCACAAACCCAAAAGTCATCATGTATGCTAAGCTCATGTCTACCACTGAGGTATACCCTCAGACCACCTCATGGCTATCATGACATAACACCTCGCCCATATCTGCATCTACTTAGGGGCTTCTGGAATTTGTAGTAAACTAACCCTGCAAGGGAAGCCAGTTCCAAACCTTCAAAAGTAAAACCTTAGAGTTGATGTTTCTCTTTTGTGTTTAAAAACCATGAGCAAGAGGTCTTAGGATCTAGTAATATCTAGAGATCAGTACCCAGGAATTTAGTGTGAAAACAGCCTGCTATGACCTTAGTCAGATGGCTTGTAAGCTCTTAGTGCTCTAGGACAGACGAGGCAGGGGTCTAGCTCCATTGACCCCAGCAGCTCCAGGAACCAGGGTGGAGAGAAACAGTTTCAACCTCCCAGAGCAGAGCTCTCCCTCCATTACCTCTGTGTATAGAGTGGTCTGCTGGAGGGGAATGGTTTTCTCAGCTTGGCCACTTCTGTAAAATCCAAACCACTTCAGGAGAGAGGGAAGAAAAATTGGTCAGACCATGCACCCAGCACACTCTGAGAAATCATTTGAGGCTAGCTAGTACCTAAAACTAGTAGCAAAATGAATATTGTAATATATCTGACAGCAAGCAAGAAGGAAGAATGGGAATGGGATTTTTGGTTTTGGTGACCTGCAACTCACTTGTGTAGCCTAGGTTGGTTTTGACCTTGCAAGTTACCTGTCTGAGTCTCTTGAATGCTAGAGCTATAGGCATGTGCCAACATACATAACATAAAGATTTATCTTGAGTTACCTCATTTTAAAGGTCAATCCTGAGGGATGAGCTAATCCTCCTGAAATTTTCCATTTCCCTGCAACTTGTGTTTTCTTCCTTGAGTGTATTGTCTTAGTCAGGGTTTCTATTCCTGCACAAACATCATGACCAAGAAGCAAGATGGGGAGGAAAGGGTTTATTCAGCTTACTTCCACATTGCTGTTGATCACCAGAGGAAGTCAGGTCTGGAACCCAAGCAGGTCAGGAAGCAGGAGCTGACGCAGAGGCCACGGAGAGATGTTCCTTACTGGCTTGCTTCTCCTGGCTTGCTCAGCCTGCTCTCTTATAGAACCCAAGACTTCCAGCCCAGGGATGGCATCACCCACAAGGGGCCCTACCCCCTTGATCACTAATTGAGAAAATGTCCCACAGCTGGATCTCATGGAGGCACTTCCCCAACTGAAGCTCCTTTCTCTATGATAACTCCAGCCTGTGTCAAGTTGGCACACAAAACCCGCCAGTACATGTATCAACCCTGAAAGTCCCTGTGCTACCCCAGTCATTCAAGGATGAATATATAAGCCCCTTTCCCACCAAGCCTCCCAGTCTAGTAGACACAGAACCAGTTCATTGTATAGCACTGGGTCAGATACAGAATCATGTGGCTATGGCTGTTTCCAAGGAGCAGCAGAGTGTGTGAGAAATGAATAGGGATTTTCTGATGAAATGCTTCTATAGGCATGGAAATTTGGCTTTCATAGAGTGTTCACAGATAAAATACTTTAACCGTTTCTCTGTTTGTATATGTAGAAATTCTGAGCTCACAGGCCACTCAAAAATATAGTGAAATTTGGCCCCTAGGCTGCCTTCCCTTCTTCCTCTGTGATCTGACAGTGTGAACAGAGCTTCAGTTGGGTTTGGTGACTTGAAAAGCGGAAGTAGCTTGTGGTTTCTCACACCTGTCATCCCAGCACTCAAGAGGGTGAGGGAGAAGGATCACTTTGGGCCAGGCCAGACCAAACTACGAGGACCCCTCCAAAAGGAGGGAACCAAAATCTGGGAGTAGGGATGTATTTGGCCTGAACAAAGAGCAGGAGTAGTCAGATGAAGAAGCCAGGAAACAGCTCTTAAAAGACAAGGCATGTGAGAGAGAAGCGTGGACATTTCAACTACTAAAATATGGGTGACGAAGCTGGAAAGATTGGTCATTCTGAATCAAGGCAGGCCTGGATGTCAAGCTCAGGGTTTATAGATGGGGCTAGTGATTCTGAGCCGTTTGGGGGTCACAGATCTTCTTTGAGAAGTTCATTAAAACTATAAACCCTTCCCCCATAGTATGTAACCACATAACTTTTTCATAAAATTCTGGGTGCAACTAGGGGATTGCAGCCCTGTTGGTATCTCATTTATGGGACACCTCGTTCACAGGTGAAGGCTGGCAGTGAGAACAGGTTTTGCCCAGAAAGCAGCTACAGTCAGTACCATTGACCTCCTGCAATCTCTTGGCACTCTGTGGACACATCTCACCTCAGAGTCGACAGGGTCCACAATGGAATCGTTAAAGAATTTCACCATCACAAACTTCTTGAGGGCCATCAGGTTCTCCTTGTAGGACTCATTGATACTCTGCAAGAGTGGACAGTCATGCAGGGTCACTACTGTCAAGTTTAGCCTTCCCTTAAACCTGTCTGACTGGCATGTCATCAGCCATGGGCTGGATTCTTCCAAGAGTTCTGTATACTCTCTCTATATAAACCTTATTTATTTAGGTCACAGGCTTCAAACACAACAAAATAAACAGAATTCTGGGTTGTTCTGGCATTCGATTCTGTTCTTTGTTCTGTTTGTTATCTGCTTCAACTTTTTTGCTTAAAATAACAAATAGCCTAAAGTTGGCTATCATATAAAATGAATTGTTAAGTTTACCAGAATGTCCCAAACCATGCTTGTGCCTGGGCACCGTCTGTGCCCTTCCCCAAGTCTCTCAAGTAAGTCTTTTCTGAGAAAACCTCAGAAGAATGCTGTTTTTGAAGACAGCAGCTGTACATTTCCACATTACCCAGCTTGCCACCTACTGTAATGTGTCAACATGAAGGAAGGGGAGGACTTCCGGGAGGGGGGCGGAGAGCCAGACGAGTCCCAGCCCAGCCACCCTAAAAGAAACTGAAACTCATGGGCACTGCAACTCACCAACAAAACTCATGGTTCCTGGCTTCTGCTTAGGCTATTTTTTGTAAATGGCCTCTGCTGATTTCTGATGGCCAGAAAGGAATGCCTAGCCATGGGAGCCTATTTGGGCGCTTACCCTCTCTTGATTTATGTCTGCCAAGAAGATGCTGCAGTTTCGGTACACACTCTCCTTGATGGGGTCATGCCAGTACTGTGCTTGCACCAGGCTGAGGAGGAGAAGGGATGAAGGTGACTGGATGCTTTCAGTCCGAACGCCCAGAGCATGCCCCAGTGTCTAGGCAACCAAGAGACTTCAAAAGGATGAAAAGACCAAAGCCTGAAGTCCCAGGCCTTCCCTTCTAATGGAATACTTCTTAGACCTGTCAACAACACATCTTGCTGAGAGATTTGGCAGCTACGGAAAGAGCGAAGATTTGGGGAAAAGATTCATCAATACTTGGCCTTCTAATACAGTGGTTCAGGCTGTCCCTTCTCACAGCCCCCTCCCCCCGACTCTCCTTTACTTCCTCTTTATCTCAAAGACTCAGCCCCCTTTGCCTCTTCCTCTCCATTGTTATCCCTCTCCTTATCTTCCTCAGACTGGAATGGAGATTGAGCCATCTCAGAGTGACTATCAGTTATCAGAATGACCCTCTCCAATCTGTTTATAAATGTGTCTGGAGCCAGATGTGGTGGCAGCTGCCTGCAGCAGCAGCACATGGGAGGTAGAGGCCTAAGGTTCAGAAGTTCAAGGTTATCTTCAGCTACAGAATAAATCTGAGGTCAGTCTGGGCTAACATGAGACCCTGTTGTGAGAAAAAAAGTATTTGGGAGTCCTAAAAAGTTTAATTTTACTGATACTTAAAATTTCAGGGCTAGGAGCTAAAGAAATGGCTCACTGGTTAAGAGGACCTGGGTTTGATCTCTCCCTACTCACATGGTGGCTCACAACTCTCTGTAATTCTAGTTCCTGAGGACCCAGTGCTACCTTCTGGCTTCCTGGGCACCAGGCCTGCACATGGTGTGCATACATACATGCAGATAAAACACCCAAACATAGAATAAAAATATCTAGTATATAAATAAATAAATAAATAAATAAATAAATAAATAAATCAGGGTTAAAGGTATAGTTCTCAGATAATAGTATTTGTCTGAGCTGTACATGACTCTGGGCTTGATTCTCAGCTCTGCAAACATAGATACATAAAAGTTCAACAGACTGAACATTTGTAAAATACTACTATCACTACTGATCTTGTCATGTCTTTAGCATTGCTACTTACGGCTTTTCCCCTATAGGATCATAAGGCCCTTGATAAGATAGTAAGATGCTCTATACTAGGGGTCTGCTAGCCCATACGGGGTGTGAGACAAGCTCTGCAGGAGGCTCGAGTGGTGAGAAGATTGCAGGGGGTGGGGGTGGGGTAAAAACACCACCCAGTCAAGCCAGGTCCAAATTTGTGACCCAGAATTTCAGTGGCCTAGAACTTCAGGAGGCTGATGACTAAGGATGAGCGTGAGGCCAATCATCACCTAAGCTTTTGCCATCAAAATGAGACTGCTAAGAGGAAAGGACAGGAAGATACAGGGAGAGTCCACTGCAAGGAGCTTGATGTAAGTGGTACAGCCCAGCGGAGGCCTGAGGATGGGTAGAAGCAGAGAGGCCTGGGAGGAGGAGGTGGATTGTGAAGCAGAGAGAGAGAGAGAGAGAGAGAGAGGGAGGGGGAGAGAGAGAGAGAGAGAGAGAGAGAGAGAGAGAGAGAGAGAGAGAGAGAGAGAGAGAGAGAGAGAGAGAGAGAGAGAGAGAGAGAGAGAGAGAGAGAGAGAGAGAACAAATGTACGTACACTCTCACTACTTACTGCTGAGGAGTAGACTGGGAGAGGCTAGCTGATCTAAGATACATCATAGCAGCAAAGGAGAAGTCTGCCCACTTTGGGGTTTTGAGACAGGGTTTCACTATGTAGCCCAGGATATACTCAAATGGACGCTCTTCCTGCCTCTTTGTTCCCAGTGTTAGGATTACAGGCATAAACCACCTCACTTGAACTCTTTTGGTTTGTTTTTTATCAGGAAAGCTCTTGCTATGTAACTCTGACTGGCCTGGTCCTCCCTGTAGTCAGCGGGACCCTCAAACTTGCAACAATTCTCTTGCCTTGCCCTCCTGAGCTCTTCTGGTGTGAACCACCATGCCCTTTGAGGCTCTGGGAACCAAACTGTTAGGGAATTCCACTTATTTACTTTAGTGTGTATGTGTGGGAATATGCATGTGTTCATATAGGCGTACGTGTGGATGATCCTGTTATCCTTGTGGAGACTGACACGGGGTGTCCTCTTATCTCTGCACCATATTCCTTGAGACAGTGTGATAGGCTGGCCGGACAGCAACTTCCCAGAATCCCCTTGTCTCTGCCTCCTAGGGCTGGGGTTGCTGATACTTGCCACTGTGGTCAGCTTTGTATGTAGGTGCTGGCAATCTGAACCCAGGTCCTCAAGCTTGCACAGCAAGCATGTTAAGCATTCAAGCCACCTCAGGCCCTAGGAATGCCTTTTTAAGTTTGGTTAGGTTTGGTTCCCTTCTGGTCATCAGAATCCACTCCTGTACAAAAGATACCCTGGCAGGAAGCAACCTTCCTTTCCCACTCTTTACCCTTTCTCGTTTTGTGTCTTACTGGTCATCTGTGCAAAGGCGGCTCTGATCAAATACACTTAAAAAAGAAAAGGCAAACAACTCCACCAACATTAGACGGTCGCCCAGAAGTCTGTGCTACCGGCCTAACTGATCTACAGTGTCACACAACACCCTCCACGCTATCTCAGCCATCACTGTCTCTCATCCAGATCACTGCACAGACCCTAAGGAGTCTCTTGTTTTTCTTCGAGCCCTCTCAGAATCCACTTTCTACAAAGCAGTGGAGGTCTTCTGAAAACACGGCCAAGTCACAGTAGTCTTCAGCTTCACATGCTGTTACAGAGGGAACAGCATTTCTCAGTGCTCCTTTCCTGGCCGGTTCCTTCCATGGTAGGGCCCCAACTTGTCTCTTCAGTTCTTCCATCCATCACTAAAGTCACCCCAGCCCCAGCCCAGGAAAAGCCAAACTTGTCCCTGCCTTGGTGCTGACCATTCTTTTCTTGGCTTCTCCCACGTTCCTTCCATCTCCTCCTTCACACCCCAGATTAAAGGTACCGATGTAGGAAACACCTCCATCACGTGCATCTCAGCAGATTCCATCTAAGGCGCCTGTTTGCCCTCCCCTACTAGCATGAGACCAGCGTGCTCAACTGGCTTCTATTCCATGGTATCGAAGAAGTGTGCCACCAGGTGTGGCAAATAGTAACTCATATTTGATGAAACTATGAATGAAAGACTTTACAACTGCAACTAAATGAGAACGCAAATGACAACACCTGGAAAGGAAACAGAAAAAGAAAGCTCAATGTTTTAAATAGAGCCCAACTATGACAACTGTCTAAACCTTTTACTCAATAGGAATTCAGGCTACACTTAATAGCCTACACTCAACTTGTTCATTAACCTTAAAAATGACTCTCCAGTAAGGCATGTTACTAGCCTCATGTCAGAGGTTCAGAGTGCCTAGGGCCACACAGATAGCTGATGACAGAATGAGGGCTCTCCAACGACCCCCAGGAGAACACTCCATGTCTGAAGGTGACCCCCACTCCTGTCCCCCTGCCCTGGGTTGGTCGTTGGTACAGGCACACAGGTTTGCAGTTAGCTAACAGCTTCCCTCAGATCCCAAAGCTCTGCATCGCTGCCTTCTGGGTGGGCATGGTGCCCCAAGATCCATCCTGGTTGGGATCTATTCTTCATGCATTTTCCTCTGCCCCTGACACAGTACTCAGCAAGCCCTTTCCATCTGGAAGCTCATGCATAATGGTTTGAGTATCTTCTTGTATTTCTTCTTCTTCCTCCTCTCCCTCCTCCCCTTCTTATCTTCCTCTTCCTCCTCCCCCTCTTCTCCTCTTCCTCTACTACTACTTCTTCCTTCACTTCCTCTTCTTCCTCTTCCTTCTCTTCCTCCTCTTCTTCCTCCTCTTCTTCTTCCTCCTTTTCCTCTTCTTCCTCTTCCTCCTTTTCCTTCTCTTCCTCCTCTTCTTCTTCCTCCTCCTCTTCTTCCTCCTTTTCCTCTTCTTCTTTCTCTTCCTCCTCCTCTTCTTTCTTTCTTCCTCTTCCTCCTCCTCCTCTTCTTTTTTTTTTCAAGACAGGATCTCTGCAGCCCTGGCTGTCCTGGAAATTTGTTATGTAGAGCTGGGTGGCCTCAACCTCAGAGATGCAGCTGCCTCTGCCTCCAAAGTGCTGGGATTAAATAAAGGAGGGCACCATCCTCCCACCCCCAACCCCCCATCAAGAAATCTCCCTTAGTCACTTCCTGCCTGGAACATAACAACGTTAGCTCTAAGTCTGGGTCATCCAGTTGCTGAGAGAACAGAATGTGTCTCCTGTCAGGGTCCAGGGTGGAAAAAAGTAGTCACCTGGGTTCGAGTCAGGGAACTGGGGATTCAGACTGCTCCTGCCTCAGGTCTTCAAAAGGTCCTAGTTTGGTCCTGCCCACTTAGCAGTACATCATCCAGCCTCAAAGCTTTCCTGGGGCTCTAGAGCATGGCTCTCTGCAGTGAGCCTTCTATGGAGGTAAAGCCTTTCAGCTGAGTCACAACGGTTCTTATAGCCATCCTTTTGTTTGTTTGTTTTTTCAAAAACATGCTGAGATCTTGTACTGGCTCCTTGCTCTTTCTCTTGTTCTCTGAGCCTCTCTCAAGTCCTTTATTTTTTAAATTTAGTTTTAATTAATTAATTAAAATTATTATCATCATTATTATTATTATTATTATCATTATTATTAAAGACAGAGTTTCTCTGTGTAGTCCTGGCTGTCCTGGAACTCAACTCACTCTATAAACCAGGCTGGCCTTGAACTCACAGAGATCTGCCTGCCTCTGTCCCTCTGTCCTGAGTCTACCACTACATCGGGCCTAATTCTTTTTTTTTTTTTTTTTTTTTTAAGATTTGTTCATTTGTTTATTTTATTTTTTTAAAATTATTTTTAAATGTAAACTGGTGTTTTGAATACATGTATGTCTGCATACACAAGAGCGCCAGATCCTGTGGAGATGGAGTTACAGACAGTTGTGAGCTGCCATGTGGGTGCTGGCAATTGAACCCTGGTCCTCTGGAAGAACAGCCTCTTAACTGCTGAGCTATTATTCCAGCCCCACATTTATTTATTTTTGTTTTTACGTATATGGGTTTTTTTTACCTGCATGTATGTCTGTGCACCATGTGCAAGCAATGGTCCCGGAGGCCAGAGGGTCCTGAGATCAGTTCTGAACTGTTATGATACCTCTAGCAGTCACTCCTAGAGTCAGGGAGCATGCATGCCAGCAGGGGACTTCCACAGTCTGGACCTGACAGCTAGCTGTACTCACCGTTCTTGCACAACTTTGGAGTAAGCACCAGCATTTAGCGACTTTCTGATGAAGTCGCAGACGTGAGAACTCTCTCCCGGGCATCGGGGTAGTCCAAAGACACCTGGGTAGGAAAAAGACAACCATGCATTACTCTAATAATCATATATTAAGTGCCACTGTAGCAGGCATTGTGAAACTGGACAAATAAACACGTCCAAGTGCCGAGAACACCCAGCACTGGCAGTTCCCCCCGGCACTCCACCAGGAACCTCTGCCCTAGCCTCCCATGTGTGGCTGTTATATACAGCACATGGTTGCCTCATCCTCTTTCTGGGGAACTCATCTGCTTCCATGTCCCCATTCCCCTCCCTAGTCACACTTTCCTCTGTGCACTTCCCCTTCCTGTGCGAATTACTTGACACTTAATGCAATGCAAACATTCCATGGATTGTTATTACGCTGTGTTGTTTAGGGAGAGAGAAAAGAATCGGGACATTAACAGTACAGATTCAATTGTTTCTTGAATAGTTTTTCTCTGCCCTCCCTTGCCACCCCTTCCCTTTCTCTTTTTATGAAGACAGAATAGGGTTTAATAAAGCCCAGGCTGACCCCAGTCTCTAAATTCTGGGATTCTTGGCACACACACCAACATCTTTCCCAGAATTGTTCTCATCCGTAGATCTTTGAATTCCCAGATATGGAACACCTTGGGTTTGGAAGGTCAGATGCTAATTGGAGTGCAGCTCTGAGGCAGAGTTCTTGCTTTATATGTGGAGACCCTGGGTTTTATCTCCAGCAACACATACATGTGCGTGCACACGCGTGTGCGCGCACACACACACATACACACACACACACGTATATATGTACACTGATAATAATTAAAGAAGAGCTCATGAATTTGAGAGGGAGTGGGAGGAGCTGGAGAATTGGGGACTGGAAATGATGTGAGTAGAATACATAAATACAAAATAAAGCTTTTAAAAGTTTAAGTAAAAAAGTGCTGGGCAGTGGCACATGCCTTTAATATTAGCACTTGGTAAGCAGAGGCAGGTAGATACCTATGATTTCAAGGCCAGCCTGGTCTACAGAGTGAGTTCCAGGACAGTCAGGGAGGCTACCCAGGGAAACTGTGTCTCAAAAAACTAAAATAAATACATAAAACAAAAAGAACATTAAAGCTTGCATCCAGGCTTTAATTTCTGTTGTCAAACGTGTTGAAATAACATATAGCATGAGAAGAGTTCCAATCCAGTGATGTGCCTTTCAAACCCCTCAAATGTGCATTTCTTGTTTTT
>NW_022196900.1:79130280-79130865 GCF_008632895.1 Mastomys coucha | reverse complement strand
TTTTATGCTATTGACAAAAGCAATTTAGGGAAAAACATTTATTTTAGTTTAGAATTCCAGGTTATAGTCAATTACAGAAGGGAAGTCAAGGAGGTAGGAACATGAAGTAGTCTCATGACATCTATAGTGAATGGAATAACATGTGCATGATGGTTCTTGGCTCTCTCTCTTCTCTAGAGTCTAAGATCCTATGTTAAGATGATGGCACCACCTACAGTGGGAAGTTCCTTCCACATTCTATTACATAGACATTCCCCAAAGCCCTTCTCTTAGATGAGGATATGTCTCTCATGATGACAGCAATCACTAAGCATCATATTTTTTTTAGATAATTCTTTATTTACATGTCATACAATATCACCTTTCCCAGTTTCCCCTCTGAAAAAAATAAAATAAAATAAAAATAAAACAAAAACAAACCCCTGTTCCCTCCCCACTCCCCCTGCTTACCACCGCACCCTCTCCTGCTTATTGGCCCTGGCATTCCCCTACACTGGGGCATAGAACCTTCACAGGCCCAAAGGCCTCTCCTCCCATTGATGACCGACTTGGCCATCCTCTGCTACATATGCTGCTGGAGCCATT
>NW_022196900.1:79122895-79130170 GCF_008632895.1 Mastomys coucha | reverse complement strand
CCTGGGAGCTCTGAGGGTACTAGTTAGTTCATATTGTTGTTCGTCCTAAGGGGCTACAAACCTTTCAGTTCCTTGGGTCCTTTCTCTAACTCCTTCATTGGTGACCCTGTACTCAGTCCACTGGATGGCTGGTAACCCAATCACAAAAGAACACACATAGTATGCACTCTCTGATAAGTGGATATTAGCCCAGAAGATTGGAATACACAAAGTATGATCCACAAACCACAAGAAACTCAAGAAGAAGGAAGACCAAAATGTGGATTCCTCTTTCCTTCTTAAAAAGGGGGAACAAAATACCCCATGGAAGGAGTTGCAGAGACAAACTATGGAGCAGAGACTGAAGGAAGGACAATCCAGAGACTGCTCCACCTGGGAATCCTTCCCATATTCAATCATCAAATCCAGACACTGTTGTGGATGCCAGCAAGTGCTGGCTGACAGGAGCCTGATATAACTGTCTCCTGAGAGGCTCTGACAGTACCTGACTAATATAGAGGTAGAGGCTCCCAGCCAAACATGCATTTCTAAGTGGTACTAAAGGTTAGAACAAAAATCTTCCACCTTGGTTAATGTCAGTAGCACAGCACAACCATCAGAGAACAGGAATGCTATTATATTATCCTTTTTACGGTAGTGCTAGGGTAGAACCCAGGACCTTGCACATGCTGGACAACTGTATCACTACCAGGCTGCACGCACAGCCCAACTTACTTCTGCAAGTCCTCAACTATCAACTGTCATTGGGATGGACCTCTTACCTCTATGAGATCTTATCAACTAAGTAGAAGAGATTGCTACCAACGATTTGCCTGTGCTACAGAGCTTGGAATCTGGAGAGATTGCATCCCCCATTATGTAGAAATGGGACTTGACAAGGGTGGCTGACGTAGTGTACAAATCAAACTACTGGCCAGGCAGTGGTGGTGTACACCTTTAATCCCAGCATTTGGGAGGCAGGGGCAGGCAGATTTCTGAGTTCGAGGTCAGCCTGGTCTACAGAGTGAGTTCCAGGACAGCCAGGGCTACACAGAGAAACCCTGTCTTGAAAAACCAAAAAAAAAAAAAAAAGTTAGCAAACTACTACATCTTTTCTTCTTTTCTTTCTTTTTTCTTTTCGAGACAGGGTTTCTCTGTGTAGCCCTGGCTGTCCTGGAACTCACTCTGTAGACCAGGCTGACCTCGATCTACTTGCCTTGGCCTCCTGAGTGCTAGGGTTAAAGGCATGAGCCACTACCACCTGGCAATACTACATTTTTAAAAAGCAAGTAGGCAAGGCTGTGGAGATCTCTCAATAGTTAGGAGCATCACAGCTCTTACAGAGGACCTAAATTCAGTTCCCAGCACACATGCAAGATGGCTCACGATCACCCATGACTCCAGGTCCAGGAAAACGTAATACCTCTGTCCTCCTCATGTGCCCCCACTACATGTAACTAAATTAAGCATGCGTGTGTGCACGCACATGCATGCACACATACACACACATGCACACACACACACACACACACACACACACACACACACACACGCGCGCATGCGATGGGTTAACATGCCTATGATCTCAGCATCTGGCCAGATGAAGGAGAAGAAGTGCTTAGAGTTTGAGGGTAGCCTAGGCTACCAAACAAGACCTTATCTAAAATGAAGGGGAGGAAGAGCAGGAAGGGTAAAGAAACAAAGAAAGGATAGGAAGGGAGGAAAGAATAAAGGAAAGAAGGAAAAATGAAAAGAAAAATGAAATATAAAATATCAGAAGGACATGAATTAGGAAAGAGAAAGAGAGTCCTGGGAATAAGAGGTGACCATTACCTTGATGTTGTCCCCCAACTGAGATCAGGGTCATCATGGGAGGTGTCGGGCATCTCTGAGCCACTGCCCTCCTGGAGAAATCAAGGGTGGCTGTCAGCTCTGATGGTCAGATTAGAATATATCAAGTCACTTCACAGATTAAGCTATTTAATCCCCCATGGGTCCCCAAACCACAGAGTTACAGGGTCTTCCCCCACCTAAGGCTGAGTACAAATCTTATTTTATAGACAATAAATCAAGTGAGGCTGGGGAGATGGCTCAGTCTGTGAAGTGCTTGTCATGCAAGCATGAGGATCTAAGCCTGGAGTGCATGCTCTCCCTTAAAAAAGAAAAGAAAAAAGGCTCAGACAACAGTAGTCTGATAAAGCAGCATGTGGGGGTTGGGGAGTAGAGACAGAGAGTCCCTGGGGCTTGCCAACAGCCAGTCTATTAATACTGAGCTCCAGTTCATGGAGGAATTGTTTCTCAGTGATGGTGATGATGATGATGACAATGACAATAATAATAAAATGTTGTCCAGCAAGGATTAAGCACTTGTTGCCAAACCAGATGACCAGGTTTTGACTCCTGGGCCCCACATGGTGGAAGGGGATAACTGATTCCTCAAGGCTGTCTGCCTGTCTTTGGACCTACATGCATACACCAAAGCATACGCATACACACACACCTACATACACACAAAGTAAACATATGCAGTTTAAATTTTTTGTGGTGGTGGTGGCACACATGTTTAATCCTAGTACTTGGGAGGCAGAGCAAGTGAATCTCTTGAGTTCCAGGCCAGCCTGGTCTACAGAGTGAGTTCCAGGACAGCCAGGGCTACACAGAGAAACCCTGTTTCAAAAAACTAAAAAAAGAAAAAAAGAAAAAAAAAAAAACTTAAAATAAGGGGTAGAGAGTGATGATTCTGTGGTTAGGAGTGGCTGCTCGCAAAGGACTCAGGTTTGTCTCCTGTCACCTACAATGGGTCACTCACAACTTGGAACTCACGCTCAGGGTGATCAAAGCCTTCTCTGGCCTCTGTGGGCACTGCCCTCACATGTGCACATACCCCAACGTATACGTAATTGATAAAAAATAAAAATCTTTAAAATTTTTTCCAAAAATGTAGGGTGGAGAGTAGTTGAAGGCACTGAACATTGACCTTTGCCCTCCACACACATGCTCACACATCTGCATGCTCACACAGAAAGAACTTAGGTTCCTCAAAGCTTATTATACAGCGAGGTCTTAAGAATAACTTCCGGGGCTGTTGAGATGGCTCAGCAGGTAAGAGCACTGACTGTTCTTCCGAAAGTCCTGAGTTTGGATCCCAGCAACCACATAGTGGCTCACAACCACCCGTAATGAGATCTGATGCACTCTTCTGGTGCGTCTGAAGACAGCTACAGTGAATTATGTCAGAGCAAGTCGGGGCCAGCAGAGGTCCTGAGTTCAATTCCCAGCAGCCACACACATGATGGCTCATAGCCATCTATACAGCTACAGTGTACTCAGACACATAAAATAAATTAAAATAAATCTTAAAAAAAAAAAGCAAGCATGAAAAAAAAAAAAAAGAATAACTTCCTTTCTATGACAGGGGAAGACACCAAAATAATTAAAGTCAATTCATCTGAATAGAAGAAACATCGACTTCACGCAACGGGTACCATAGAAGAGAAGGGTACTCACAGGAACTGGCCTCCCTGGGAGAAGCCAATAGCGTTGTACCCCTGCTGCAACTTAGGATCCTTTTTCAGAATCTGACACACCATGCTGACTTGGAGATTAACATTCATGAAGAAGCTGTTCTCCATTTCCTAAAAGAGGAGTAGTAAGGAGGAGTGAAAAGAAGGAACTGCACGTAGATAGCCTGTTCTCTAAGACAGGGGCTGGCATAGGTCAGCACCTTTACATAGCCACTAGACATAGCTGAGCATGATGGAACAACCATGTGGCTCAAGCACTTGGGAAGATCAAGTTCTAGGCCAGCCTGGGCTACAGAGCAAAAGCCTACATCCCAAAATCAAATAAAACCAAACCAGCAGGGCTATGGTCTGCTGCTAAAAATACAAGGTGAGTTGTTCAAACAGCACTGTCTATCAGGCCCCTTGGGGAGCAAGCCGGGATCTTACCTCTATCGTGTTCTTCCCAATTTTTAGAGACAGGACGTAAATCCCAGGTATCTCCTTTTCAACCATCTTTTTAATGGCACCCATGCTCATGGGATTACAACAGCTGTCCCCTAGCCAAGAAAAACAACGTGGAAATCCCTGAATCGAAACATTATTTAAGAAACAAGAAACCTTTTATGTCTCAACCCAAAGGGCATGACTGAATGAGAAAGGGCAGCACACAGAATGGAGGGAACCTGTAACAATGGTCTAATGCGGGGCTTCTCCAGCTTTCCCTACACAGCACCCTTCTCACGTTAGAAATTCTTAACGGTACCTTGGTTATATGGGTGCATAAAGTATATATACAAATCAAACATTTACTGATAATGAATCATAAAGAAATTTACTGTAAGATAATTCTTTAGTATACACAGAACTTTATCATTTTATTAAGGGTGAAATTAATTTTACAAAATGATGAACACTGTACTTTTATAATTTTTACATT
Source organism: Mastomys coucha (assembly GCF_008632895.1). Lineage (NCBI taxonomy): Eukaryota > Metazoa > Chordata > Mammalia > Rodentia > Muridae > Mastomys > Mastomys coucha. Next base: position 79,125,751 of record NW_022196900.1, on the reverse strand, counting down.
ATTTTTACATAAAGAATTACATTTTCATCTTGGCATAGTAGAATCACAGCTGACAAGATGCAAGCTAAAATACGAAGACAGAAAATGGTCAATAGAATCACAGTTGACAAAACAAAAGCTAAAACGATGAACTGTGAATCCATACCCACCTAGACTGCCTAAAAACAACTTAACGTTGTTGTTTAGGCAGGGTATTGCTACATAATCCTAGCTGGACTAGAACTCTCCATATAGACCAGGCTGGCCTCAAACTCAGAGATACCTGTCTACCTCTGTCCCCTCAGTGCTGAGATTAAAGTTGTGTACCACCATATCTGGCAAAGAAAAAAAAATAACATTTTAAAAACTAGTAAATAAGTGTTGGCAAGGACATGGGGAACGAGGTATGCTGGTATCCTGTTAATGGAACTATACCAATGTAATCTCTATGGAAAAGTATGGCAATGATTTTAAAAAGAAAATTAAGCAGCCAGGTAATGGTGGTGCATACCTTTAATCCGAGCACTCGGGATGTAGACGTAGATCTGTAAGCTTGCTGGCAAGTCCAGCCTGGTCTACAGAGTGAGTTCCAGGACGAATAGGACTACCTGAAGAAACCCTATCTTAAAAAAAACCAAATACCTGATCACAGAAAAAAAACCAAACAAACAAAAAATTAAGAATGCAATTATCAAATGACCCAGCAACTCTACTCCTATTAGATAACAAGAAAAATGAAGACATACAGTAAAACCTTACACAGATGTCTACAGTGGTATTATTGGTAATAGCTAAAAGGCAGAAATAAGCAAATGCCCATTACTGGATAAGTAATCTTACCCAGTATATTCATACAATGGAATACTATTCACCCATAAATAGAAATGAAGTGCTGACGCATGCTACAACTTGGATGAACCTCAAAACAAGTTCTGTAAAATAATCCTGCACAAAAGACTAATTTATCCAATACCTTTCACCTATTATGTCCAGAATAAGACACCACACAAGCACAGGAAATAGGCTGGAGGTTATCAGGAGTGAGAGGAGTGGGAAGGAAACAATGACTTAACCCATACGGAAGGTTTCCTGGGTGCTGACAAGTTGTTCTGAAACCACAAGGAAGCCTCAGCTTGTGAACAGGCTCAATGCCACTGAATTGTGCACTCAAAACTGTGATCCTGAATGTTACATGAGTTTCACCTCAATAGTAACACACAAAGCTAGTAACGCAAAAAACCATAAGCTTAAGCTCTGTCTAGCAGGTGCTAACAAGCTTCAGAAGGCCTGGTAGGGCTGGTGAAGTAGCCCTGCTGAGGGAGTGTTTATCCAGCATGCACCAGGTCCCGAGTAGGAACCCAGGACTGCATACACTAGACAAAGAGTACACAGATATGGTCCCAGCACTTTGAAGGCAGAGGGAGAAGAATTAAAAGTTCAAGGTCATCCTCAGTTTCTTAGGGAAGTTTGAGGCTGGTCTGAGCTGCACGAGTCCCTGTCTTAACACAAGAGAAAGAAATAGAAAAAAAGAGAAGGCCGGCCTAGTGCCATACATCTGTAATGTCAGGGTCCAGGAAGAAGGTCTAGTGCCACACATCTGTAACATCAGGGACCAGGACAAAGGTCCAAGAAACTCCCGAGGCTCAAAATTTAATCAGTCACTGTGCACGTTGGGAAATGGCTGATCTCCAACTTGTATAAACTTGGGAGTAAGAACCTCGGTGCTCAGCCCGAGGACTCTTTCCTTTCCCAGAAACAACCTTTTGTCCCTAAGAACAGGAAGCAAATGGACCACTGAGTAGAAATGTGCGCCAATGTGGTGTTCCACTTTGGACTTGAATCACAGCCTTTCAACTGGATGGAAGCTTAAGGGGAAGACACTCCGCCTTAGAGGAGCTTTGCTTCTTTCCTAATGACATCCACCATGTTGTGATGAGTAAGGACCAGAAAGGCCCTGGCTACACAGTTCAATGACAGCCTGGCCTACAAAAGATACTGTCTCAAAACAAAACAAAACAAAACACAACAAAAATCAAATGATCCCAGCATACTTGCACATACCTATAATTCTAGCTCTTTGGGGGCTGTGGGGGAAGAGGTAGGATCAGAAGTTCAAAGTCATTCTTGTCTAGACAACAAATATAAATTCTGAGCTATCCCGCACCAAATGAGACCGTGTCTCAGCCCAAAACTAGGTCTGTAATGGTGCAGGCGTGAGATGCTACACACACCCACACACAATCCCACACACAAAAATAAAAAATACTTTAATAAAAAGATCCTCAAATTAAACTTATCATCACACCAAAACAGTAACAACATCCCCTTTAAGTTACTAAGTCCACAAGCAGAACCCCTATTCCTTTTGTTTTGAGACAGGGTCTGGCTATGTACCTCAACTGGCCGAGGACTGGGATCCTACTCCTTGAGCGTCTTGAGGGCAGCAAGTAATTTGTTTGGCTTAAAAAAATTCGGACTCCACCCCGCCCCCCAAGAGTGCTCACTCTCCAAGCAATCCCATCTTCATCAAACAACTTCACTTTCTAATTGTCCAAGCCAAAACCGGTGGCGTCGCCTCTGCCACCTTCATCTCTCATGCCGTATCTATCTAATCCTTTGATGCCACACTCAGGTATGTCAAACTTCCATCACACTTCCTGTTACCACACAGCTGTCATTATATAGCTCTGAGTCACAGGCATCTCTGGGTTTAAGGTCTGCAGTGTCCCCTTGCAGCTCCTGTGGCATCTACAATCTGTTCTCAACACAGCAAGTACAACAGAAATGAGAACACTGGTGGGACAAGACAGGCACTCATGCCTTTAATCCATACAGCAAAATTCTACAAAGTCTTCCTCCTCCTTTTCTACAGTCCTA
>NW_022196900.1:79118176-79122884 GCF_008632895.1 Mastomys coucha | reverse complement strand
ATTTCTCCAATTACCAAATTAGAGAGACCATTGGATGACAATCAACAAATTTCCAATTCCTCATATTGTTTGTTTGTGTTTTGATGTGGGGTATCACTCAAGACTGTGCTCACTACAACCTCAGTACTGACTAAATAATCCCACTCTGGCCTTGAACTTGAAGCCATCTACCTTCCTTGGCTTCACCAGTCTTGGTGTTGCAGGTTCGAATCATCACTCTTGGCTTGTTTCCTTCTTCAGGGACCATTTTCTTCAGTGCCTCCAGGACACTGAACTCTCCTGACCTCCTTTACCCCTCAGGATGTTCCCTCACTGTCTCTCTCCTGCACTGTTCCTGGTTGTCCGTCCTACTTCCAGAAGCTGAGGTGTCCCTATTACTAGCGTATTGACTACTGGGGTGACCTCATCCTTTGACAGGACTTTAAATTAGCCAGAGGTCAATGGCTCAGAACTAAAGTCCTTACTGGTGCAAATACCTCTGTACACTTCCCAGGTTTGTGAAAACAGTATCAGATTTACAGAATCCAAAGCTGGGTGTGCCCTCACAATACCAGTAATCACAATCCTCCCGAGGTCAGACACAGGGATCTTGAGTTCAAAGTCAGCATAGTCTTCACCTGGTACACTTTATAACCCCACAACTTGGAAAGCAGAAGGGTGATCAGGAGTTCAAGGTTACCTTTAGGACCCTGGGTTTGTGGCTTCTGTAACCTCAGGACTCAGAATAAGGAGGCAAGAGGATCACTGGAGATTTAAGGCTAGTGTGGACTACATAGTGAGCTCCAAGACAGCCTTGGCTACACAGTGAGGGAAACCCTGCCTTAAAATAAAATAAGAACAAAAGAAAAATGAAATAGAAAGGGAAAGGAAAAAGGTCATCCTTGGTTACATATCAAGATGAAGGACATTCTGGGCTCCATGAGACACTATCTTCAAAAATAAAATTAATCAGGCATAGCAGCACATGACTGTAATCTCAGTACTTGGGTGGTAGAGGGAAGAGGATCCATGGCTCCATGGAGAATTCTAGAGTACCATGGGCTATGTAGGATTAAAGAAGGCAATATGCAAGGTAAAAGATACCTGCTGCCAAACATAATGACTGAGTTCAATCCCTGCGACCCACATAGGAGAAGATAAGAAATGTATCCCCAATACTGTCCTCTGAACTTACATGTGCTGACCTACACACACTGACCTACACACACACACACACACACACACACACACACACACACACGGAACACAACTCAGACACGCTACTCCATCTGGTAGAACAACTTTACTCTGTAATTGTTCAAACCAAAAACCGTGGCATCATCTCTGTCCCTTTCATCTCTCAGGCCGTAGCTAATCTCTTGATGCCACTCTTAAGTATGTCAAAGTCCCACCACTTCCCCACACTTCTTGTTACTACACAGCTGCCACTATACAGCTCCGAGCCACAGACATATTAAGGTCTGCAGTGTTCCTTTGTATCTCCCGAGAGACCTAAATCTGTTCTCAAGACAGCAACTAAAACAGACATGAAGATATTGGGACAAGACAGGTTCTCATGACTGTAAACATAACACCTCATCCCAGAGGGTCTCTCTCCTTTCTACAGCCGATGGAATGTGGCTGACCGTGATCCCTCTTTCGTTTAACACAAAAGAAACAACTGAGCAGCTACAGAATAAAGCCGGGGAGTCTCAGGACATACAGGCCACTGAGATGAATGTTACACAGGGAATCTTTTTATGAAGATTCATCCAGAAAATGAATCTTCACAGTTAATGAATCCAGGTCCCTTAAGAGCCTGAGAAGAATACGTGTTGACAAGCAGCCTGAATTCCTAGTAATCTCAGTTCCTCAATCCCTTTCTTTCTAATGACAATTTCTCCCCAGAGCTCACAGCCACAGCTTTTGTTTCAGGAGTCACTAGAAGTGTCTGCAGGACCACCTAGTGACAGAAACCAAATGACCCTTTCATTTTCTTTTTAATTTTAAATAAGTATATATTATTATTTATGGGTCTCTCTATGTAGCTCTGGCTGACCTGGAACTTGTCACATATATCAGGCAGGCCTACAGGCACTGGGCTGAGAACAGTTCTTTACGAATGTAAAGTAGACGTATTTTGCTCCCCATCTCCTCACAAGTTCCTAGTCCAATTTTGAGTCCTTCAGTCGGCTTCATAATCAGCTACAGTGGGTGCTCTGAGGTAACTGTGGGAAGGGCATGCAGGTGCCTGGTAGATCTCTATTCACATGTGGAGGAATGAAAGCCTGAGTGTGCTGCCCAGCTCTGCAGGGACAGGCTGGTCTGACTGTGTGACATGCTGCAGGGTGATGGCACAGCTGCTAGGATTTAACAAACACTGCACAAACCCCCGGCAGTGCACAACTCTCCCAAAGCATTCACCAAAGACACCTGGCTGCCTTCTCTCCAGTGCAGAGCAGCCTGCAAATCCCCAATCCTGGCTCTTCTATCCCTGGCTTGACAGATGTGATCCCAGGTGGGAAAGGAGACCTGTGACCTGTGACCATCTACTCCTCACTCACCTGTCTCATAAAAGAGCATGACAGTTAGTAGCCATGATTCTGACTGTGGGGTCCGGACTATCTAGCAACCTGGCATTGCAACACTAGGACAGAAGACAGACAGACAGACAGACAGGAGCCACTAGGACCTATGTAACACCATCTTAACCTAGTGATACCCACAAGTGCTTGCATCCCTGGCTGGCAATTAGGGTCCCTTGCAGGGGCCCAGGTTACTATATCCCTGCCTGGTGCCCCAGCCTGAGCATTTCCTGCAGCAAACATATTACTGATGTGTATTTATTCAGCACTGATCACAGACCAGAAGCTGCTCTTCTGTCCTTAACTGATTTTATGCCCGTGTATGTATGTAATGCTTCCGTATGCACAGAATGTTGTCTCTGCTTATCTCCTGGTCTTCCTCTGGTGGGCTTACTAAAGTTTGACAAATCATAGCAATATTGATTTTGGCACAGGCACATTGATTGTTCAGAGGGGCACTATCATGATCCACAGAGAAATTACGAACTATCCAAGTTTCAGTGTCATTTTTAGTCAAGGCTGGGATCTTTCGAATAGCAGAAAGATACAGTCTCTCTGAGAAGCGGGCCACACTCTCTTGTGTGTTTGATAAATGATGATTGCATTACCAGTTAATGTTTCTACCACATGAAAGTTTTTTATGGTAGTTTTCCAGTCATTTCAAACATCAACATTCCAAAAGTAATTGCAGACCTCATGTCCTGTAACATCTTTAACTGCATGAGTAGCTTTCAAAGGATCCAGAGTGATTCCATTTTCTTCAACTTCTCTTCTGTATACCTTCATTTCTCCTTCTTCTACAACCAGTTGCCAATTTGCATCACCACCTACATCCTGTAATAAATAATTTCTGTGGTTCTGTACCATTTCTTCAACCTTTTGTACAAATCTATGGGTCCCAACAGAGGAAAAGGTATCTCCAGATGCCAACGATGGAGGCCAGCGTAACCTGACCTTTTCACTCTGTGACTGATCCTCTATTTTATCTTGTATGTCAAGAGCAGCTTCAGCAGCATCAAAGAACTCTTTCTTATTAATCAGACTGTTTGGACCTTCTTCATAATCTGGCCCTCCGAAACCGGGTTTCTTCTTAAGTTCTTCCATCACACTCATGTACACTTCCTCCACTTTCTCCTCTTTCTCACTTCCCTATCATGCCTTTTTGCCTGTTCTCTTCTCGTTTTACCATTAATTCAATACAATGAGAAAATGTAGCAAGGATTTCAGCAGTAGTTGCTTTAAAAGTCATTGCTTCCCCTTTTAAGTCTATGCCATTAATTCCTATTGGTGTTAGTAGGGAAATAGATTTTCCTTATTACCATTGGAATTGTGCAAGAAGTCTCCATCAGAAAGAGTTGTGGGGAAGTTGTCTTTATCATCTTCTACTACTCTATTCCTTCGAAGTTCATCCTTGGAGACAGCATCAGCACAGATATCAAAGTACTTCTGGAGAGTATCAACCTGCCTACACAGAATATCTCTAAAGGTTTCCATTTCAGTCAAATTCTCATGTAAACTGTGGCCTTTCTTGAAAGAAAATGTGGATGTGGAAGAATAGCCACTTGCTCCAGACACTAGTGACATCATTGAGCCATGTCTATGCAAGCTGGACTCAGAGCCATATCCTGATTAAGTCTTGTGCTGCTCAATGGCATCTATTCACTGCTTTCTGTGATCTGTATCCTCCTCTCCCTCCCCTCCTGGGTGATGATGGGTAGGGTGGAAGAAAGCTTTTTTTTTTTAAAGATTTATTCATTTTATGTATATAAATACACACTGTAGCTTACAGATAGTTGTGAGCCTTCGTCTGGTTGTTGGGAATTGACTTTAGGACCTCGGCTCACTCCAGTCAACCCCGCTCACTCAGGCCCAAAGATTTATTTATTATTATATATAAGTACACTGTAGCTGTCTTCAGACACACCAGAAGAGAGCATCAGATCTCATTATGGATGGTTGTGAGCCACCATGTGGTTGCTGGGATTTGAACTCAGGACCTTTAGAAGAACAGTCAGTGCTCTTACCCACTGAGCCATCTCACCAGCCCCAGAAGAAAGCTTTTAAGAGATGGCTTTACAAAACTATTCTCAACAATAACGGAACCTCTGGTGGAATCACAATCCCAGACCTTAAGCTGTACTACA
>NW_022196900.1:79110463-79116712 GCF_008632895.1 Mastomys coucha | reverse complement strand
ACAACAATATGAACTAACTAGTACCCTCAGAGCTCCCAGGGTCTCAACCACCAAGCAAGGACCGCACATGGGGGGGTCTAATTGTTCTGGCAGTATGTGTATAGTAGAGGATTGCAATTTGATCATCAATAGGGGGAGAGGAGCTCTGCCCTGTGAAAGTTCTGTGCCCCAGTGTAGGGGAATGCCAAGGCCAATAAGTGGGAGAGGGCGGGGTGGCAGGCATGGGGAGGGGGGAGGCAACAGGGGTTTGTTTCTGTTGTTTTTGTTTGTTTCTTTGTTTTTTGGAGGGGAAACTGGGAATGGAGAAATTTACATGTAAATAAAGAAAATATCTAAAAAAAAAAAAAAAAAAAAAAAAGAGATGGCTTTAGTTATTCTTCCAGAAAGATGTAATGAAGTTAGGATCAAGAATAGAATGTGCATACTAACTCCTCATAGAGTAGTAAATAAAGGCTGCATAGTAAGGAATAAAATGAGCTTTCATAATTACAGTAAGAAGAGAAACAGGCTTGGGACAAATTTGTGATAAAGGAAAAACATTCATTCTAGTTCAGATCCAAGGATGAGGCCACAGGTGTGCACTATGATAAAGTGAGGTCACATGAAACTGTTGCTTTGAATTTATAGTGAGCTTATAGATCAAAACACTACTTTGCACTTCCTATCAACATCACTATGTAGCTCTCTTTTTATATAACGTTTTATCTGTGAGATGATTCCTTCCTACATAGAGATCTTTTTGTCTAAAAGCTACAAAAAGCTGAAAGCAATAAATAAATAAAATAAAGCAAATAAAACTTGGTGTAGCCATTTTCTCTACACCAGAATGTGTGTGTGTTTGTGTGTGGCTTTGGAGGGGCTCTGCCTCATCCACCAAATGTATTTATGTATATATCTGTTTGTCTATACATATGTGTGTAGACATATGTGTATGTGTGTAAATATGCATGAACACATGTGGAGTTGGTGAGACAAGAGGTAAGGCCTGACCAGTGTGTATGTATGAGTGTGCATGTGTCTGGGAATCTTGCTTGTGGAAAAGATTCTGATTCTTTTCCTTTCTTTTCTCTCTGGTTCATGAAGAGTTAATGAGTTCCAAGCCCCTCACCTGGCCAGCAAGAGGTCCTTGAACAAGAGAGAAAAGAAACCCATGCTTACTAAGGCACAACTAGTAAGAGAGTTACAGAGAACCAGAGACCTCTGAGGTGAGAGACTCTCAGGACTCAAAGGGAGGGACTTTAGATGAATGCACTATAGTGGGGAGAGGGAACTTGTAGAGTCCACCTGGGATGGGGTTGCCATTCCACAGTCAAGAACTCTGACCCAGAATTGTTCCTATCTGAAAGAACTGCAGGGACAAAAATGAAGAAGAAGAGCCTGAGGGAAAGGAAGCCCAGTGATTGGCCCAAATTTGGATCCAGCTTAGGGGGAGGCCCCAAGGTCTGACACTAATACTGATGCTATGATGTGCTTACAAACAAGAGCCTATCATGACTGCTCTCCAAAAGGTCCAACAAGCAGCTGAAACAGTCAGATGTGGATATTTGCACCCAACCAATGGACAGATGCTGCTGACTCCTGTGGTGGAATTAGGGAAAAGCTGGAGGAAGCTGAGGAGGAGGGTGACCTGATAGGAAGATCAGCAGTCTCAACTAACCTGGACCCCCAGGATCTCTTGGACACTGAGCCACAAACCAGGCAGCATACAGCAGCTGATATGAGCACCCCCCCCACATATACAGCAGAGGACTGCTGGGTCTGGACTCAGTCAGAGAAGATGCACCTAATCCTCCAGAGACTTGGGGGCCCAGGGAGTGGGGAGGTCTGGTGGAGTGGTGGCGGTGGTGGGGACATCCTCTTGGAGACAGGGGAGGAGGTGTGGGATATGGAACATCTGGAGGGTGAACCAGGAGGGGGATAGAGTCTGGACTGTGGAAAAAGATTAAAGAAAAAAAAACAACAGAGAGTTACAGAGAAAAGAAACCATTGCTCATTAAAACATAAATGGTATGAGAGAGTTGTAGAGAAAAGAAAACATAGTAAGGCAGTGCTTATTAAAGCACAAGTAGTAAGATTGTAAGGTCAGGGATTATCATCAGTCTTTGACCAAAACTGTGTTCCACTCAGCTCATGCCCCAGCTCCAGCTGGCCTCTGACACATGACCTGCATCTGCTACCCAAATCTTGTGACTATGTGTCAATATTCTCACTTTCTCTAGCCACTTTTGAACCCATTTACATAGTATACTTATAAACTGGATTTGGGTTCTTGGTTTTGTGTTTTTGATCCAAATCTAGCATCAAAATCACTATGTAGCCAAGGTTGATCTTGAACATCAAATCCTATTGCCTTCATCTCCTGGATGCCACTACACCCAGTTTAAATGCTTCTCTTTAATTGACAGGCATTTAGGAGTCACACTAATGGACTTTGTTTTAAAATACTCTGCCCCTTGGAGGAGCATATGGGTGAGATGGGACAAGATTGAGTGTGAACAAGGGGGCCAGGGCACACTTGTGGAGGTTACAGACAACTTTGGAGTTGGTGTCTCCTTCCATCATGGACTTGACAGTCTAAGTCAGCTGGTCAGATTTCCCTGGCAACCACTTTTAACTCACAGAGCCATTTTACCATACAGACATTAACAAGTGTTAACAAGGGATGGAAGTAAGTAAGAGCTATCCACTCTATTACTCAGTGTTTGTATCTATTTATAATTTTCCTATAATAAAGGTTAAATTCAACAGGATTAATGTATATACTGATGACTTGTGAGTGCATCCAGCTCTGTCACTTTGCTGAACTTCAGATGTATTTTGAATGTCCTGAAATACAGCTCTGTTTGCCATCTCAAATTGTGATTACAAATTAAGTCTTCATCCTGTCCTTTCACAGCACAAACTGCCTGGCTAAACAAACTAACCTACACGTCATCTGTTCCTCCCTGGTGGCTCTTTCTCTGTAAATGGCAATACTATTCAGCCAGTTGCTCATACTGATAACTTGGGAGTCATCCTTGACTCCTCTCATTACCCATCACACTCCATCCACAAATATATCCTGACTCCTTCTCACCCCTTTCTGACAGCAGCCTTCTCTGTCATACTAGGATGGACTATTACAAAGGTCTTGTCACTAGCTTCCTTGATTCTGTCCTTGTCCTCTGTCAGAGCCAGCCGACAAGGGTGAGGCTGAAGTAGAGAGGATGACTGAATGAGAATGAGAGGACCACTGCTCTGCTGGCAATGGCAATAAACTTTAATGTGAGAAATCTTTTATAGAAAAACACAGTAAGGCTAAAAAATAGAATTTAACAACAATCATGTAGCACAGTTTCTTAGCACTTTCTCATGGCAAAAGCATGCCCACTTCTTCATATCTTACAGTAAATATTTTTCCCCATGCCCAGGTGCATGAGGTTTGTTTCTTTGATCCTTGCATGCACAGCTCTCAGTAGCCTTGAATTACTTCCAAAACATCTTAGGTTCATGGAGCGGTTATATCCTCAGCTTCAGGGAGATTATGTGAGGGTGCCCCCTCCTTCATGGAGCAGTTATGCCCTCGGCTGCAGGGAGATTATGTGAGGGTGCCCCCTCCTTGCCTTTCAGCAGAGGGGCCACCCCTAAATCTTCCCCTATGCTAAAGAACATTTCCACCACAGTCCTCTGCTCTTGTCTCCGTAAGTATCCAGAGAAGTTGGTAAAGGCACCTGCTGCTAAGACTGACAACCTGAGTTCAGTCCCTGAGTACCATATGGAAGATGGAACTGACTCTCCTAAATTATCCTCTGACTTTCATAAGCACACCACAGCATAGGTGTGACCACACACATTAAATACATAAAGGTAGTGAAAACTGATTTTACAGATTGAATTGATGGTTTGGTAGTTGTGTCTCTATTGCTCTTGCAGAGGACCCAAGTTAGGATCTCAACACCCACACCAGTTCTTTCACAGATTCCTCTTCAGGCTTCAGGGGATCTGACACTTCCTTCTGGTCCCTCTGGTTCCTTTGGACACATGTACACACATGTATGCTCTTTGCATACACCTGCCACATGGCTGTGGCCATCTTACCTCCATGAAATCTTTTCAATTAAGTTGAAGAAAGATGTGGCCATCTAATGATTCACTTGTGCCACAGAGCTTTACAACCCCAAGAAGCTTCCTAGTTCATCAACAATGGTGGCTATTTTTTTTAATTTATTTTTTATTGGATGTTTTCTTTATTTACATTTCAAATGTTTTCCCCTTTCCAAGTTTCCCCTTCGGAAACCTCCTATCTCATCCCCCCTTTTCCTACCTCTATGAGGGTGCTCCCTTTCCACCCACTCACTCCCATCCTCCTGCCCTGGCATTCCCCTACACTGGGGCATCGAACACCCTCAGGCACAAGGGTTTCTCTTCCCATTGGTGTCCAACAAGGCCCTCCTCTGCCACATATGCAACCAGTGCCATGAGTCCCTCCATGTGTACTCTGTGGTTGGTAGTCCAGTTCCTGGGGTCTGGCCTGTTGACACTGGTGCTTCCTCTATGGGGCTGCAAACCCCCTCAGCTCCTCCAGTCCCTTCTTCAACTCCTCCATCTGGGACCCCCACGTTCAGTCCAATGGTTAATTGTGAGCATCTGCCTTTCTATTTGTCAGGCTCTGGTAAAGCCTCTCAGGAGACAGCCATATCAGGCTTCCATCAGCAATCACTTTCCAACATCTACAATATCGTCCAGGTTTGGTGGCTGTATAAGGGATGGATTCCCAGGTAGGGCAGTCTCTGGATTGCCTTTCCTTCAGTCTCTGCTCCACACTTTGTCTCCATATTTCCTCCTGTGAGTATTTTTTTCACCCCTCTAAGAAGTACTGAAGTATCCACATTTTGGTCTTCCTTCTTTTTAGGCTTCATATGGTCTGTGATCAAATCTTGGGTATTCTGGACTTTTGGGCTAATAGCTACTTCTCAGTGAGTGTATAATATGTGTGTTCATTTGTGATTGGGTTACCTCACTCAGGATGATATTTTCAAGTTTCATCCATTTGCCTATGAATTTCACGAATTCATTGTTTTTAATGCCTGAGTAGTATTCTATTGTGTAAATGGATACATTTTCTGTATCCATTCCTCTGTTGAGGGACATCTGGGTTGTTTCCAGTTTCTGGCTATTCTAAATAAGGCTGCTATAAGCATGGTGGAGTATGTGCCTTTATTACATGTTGGAGCATCTTCTGGGTATATGCTCAGGAGTGGCATAGCTGGGCCCTCAGGTAGTACTATGTCCAATTTCCTGAGGAACTGCAGACTGATTTCCAGAGTGGTTGTACCAGATTGCAATCCCACCAGCAATGAATGAGCGTTCCTCTTTCTCCACAACCTCTCCAGCATCTACTGTCACCTGAGTTTTTTATTCCAGCCATTCTGACTGGTGTGAGGTGGAATCTCAGGGTTGTTTTGATTTGCATTTTCCTGATGACTAAGGATGATGAACATTTCTTTAGGTGTTTCTCAGCCATTTGAGTTTCCTCAGTTGCGAATTCTCTGTTTATCACAGTTCTCCATTTTTTAATAGTGTTATTTGGTTCTCTGGAGTCTAACTTCATGTGTTCTTTGTATATATTGGATATTAGCCCTCTATCGGATGTAGGATTGGTAAAGATCTTTTCCCAATTTGTTGGTTGCCATTTTGTCCTATTGACAGTGTCTTTTGCCTTATAGAAGCTTTGTAATTTTATGAGGTCCCAATTTGTCAATTCTTTTTTTTTTCTTATGAAGGACATTTAATTGGGGCTGGCTTACAGTTCAGAGGTGCAGTCCATTATCATCAAGGAGGGAGCATGGCAGCATCTAGGCAGGTATGCTACAGGCAGAGCTGAGAGTGCTACATCTTCAGCTGAAGGCTGCTAGGAGAAGACTGACTACCAGACAGCTAGGATGATGGTTTTTTTTTATTAGATATTTTATTTATTTATATGCCATATGATTTTTCCTTTCCCAGTTTCCTCTCCAAAAAATCCCCCCAAAAGCAACAAGAACAAACCCCTGTTCCCTTCCTCCTCCCCCTGCTCAGCGCCCCACCCTCTCCCGCTTACTGGCCCTGGCATTCCCCTACACTGGGGCACAGAACCTTCACAGGGCCTAGGGCCTCTCCTTCCATTGATGACTGACTTGGGCATCCTCTACTATACACAAGTTGCCAGAGCCATCAGTCCCACCATGTGTACTCTTTGGTTGGTGGTTTAGTCCCTGGGAGCTCTGAGGG
>NW_022196900.1:79108365-79108789 GCF_008632895.1 Mastomys coucha | reverse complement strand
AATTTTGTTTTGTCATGGAATATCTTGTTTTCTCCATCGATGGTAATTGAGAGTTTTGCTGGGTATAGAAGTCTGGGCTGACATTTGTGTTCTTGTAGGGTCTATATGACATCTGCCCAGGATCTTCTAGCTTTCATAGACTCTGGTGAGAAATCTGCTGTAATTCTGATAGGCCTGCATTTATATGTTACTTGCCTTTTTTCCTATACTGCTTTTAATATTCTTTCTTTGTTTAGTGCATTTGGTGTTTTGATTATTATGTGACGGGAGGAATTTCTTTTCTGGTCCAGTCTATTTGGAGTTCTGTAGGCTTCTTGTATGTTCATGGGCATCTCTTTCTTTAACTTAGGGAATTTTTTTTTTGTATAATTTTGTTGAAGATATTTACTGGCCCATTACATTGGGAGTCTTCACTCTCTTCTAT
>NW_022196900.1:79106237-79106860 GCF_008632895.1 Mastomys coucha | reverse complement strand
AGCCCTCTATCAGATATAGGGTTGGTAAAGATCTTTTCCCAATTTGTTGGTTGCCGTTTTGTCCTATATTTACAGTGTCTTTTGCCTTACAGAAGCTTTGAAACTTTATGAGGTCCCATTTGTCAATTCTTGATCTTAGAGCATAAGCTATTGGTGTTTTGTTCAGGAAATTTTCCCTTGTGCCTATGTGCTTGAGACTCTTCCCCACTTTCTTTTCTATTAGTTCCAGTGTATCTGGTTTTATGTGGAGGTCCATGATCCACTTGGACTTGAGCTTTGTACAATGAGATAGGAATGGATCGATTTGCATTCGTCTACATGTTAACTGCCAATTGAGCCAGCATCAAGTACTGAAAATGCTGTCTTTTTTCCACTGTATGGTTTTAACTCCTTTGTCAAAGATCAAGTGACCATAGGTGTGTGGGTTCATTTCTGGGTCTTTTATTTTGTTCCATTGACCTACCTACCTGTCACTGTACCAACACCATGCAGTTTTTATTACAATTGGTCTGTAGTACAGCTTAAGGTCCGGGATGGTGATTCCACAAGAGGTTCCTTTATTGTTGAGAACAGTTTTGGCTATCCTAGGTTTTTTGTTATTCCAGATGAATTTGCAAATTGCT
>NW_022196900.1:79101402-79105560 GCF_008632895.1 Mastomys coucha | reverse complement strand
ATCATGAAGGGATGTTGGATTTTGTCAAATGCTTTCTCAGCATCTAATGAGATGATCACATGGTTTTTGCTTTGAGTATGTTTATATAGTGAGTTACATTGATGGATTTCCATATATTGAACATCCCTGCATCCATGAGTTGAAGCCTACTTGATCATGATGGATGATTATTTTGATGTGTTGTTGGATTCAGTTTGCAAGAATTTTATTGAGTATTTTGCATAGATATTTATAAGGGAAGTTGTTCTGAAGTTTTCTTTCTTTGTTAGGTCTTTGTATTGTTTAGGTATGAGAGTAATTGTGGCTTCATAGAACTAATTGGGAAGAGTACCTTCAGTTTGTATTTTGTGGAATAGTTTAAGGAGTATTGGTATTAGGTCTTTGAAGGTTTGATACAACTCTGCACCTAAACCCATCTGGAACTGGGCTTTTTTTGTTTGGTAGACTATTAATGACTGTTTCTATTTCATTAGCAGATATGGGACTGTTTAGATTGTTTATCTGATCTCCATTTAACTTGGGTACCTGGTACCTGTCTAGAAAATTGTCCATTTCGTCCAGGTTTTCCAGTTTTGTTGAGTATAGCCTTTTTTAGTAGGATCTCACGGTTTTTTAGATTCCCTTAGTATCTTTTGTTATATCTACCTTTTCATTTCTGATCTTGTTAATCAGGATACTGTCTCTGTGCCCTCTTGTTAGTCTGGCTAAGTGTTTATCTATTTTGTTGATTTTCTCAAAGAACCAGCTCCTGGTTTAGTTGATTCTTTGTATAGTTATTTTTGCTTCCATTTGGTTGATTTCAGCTCTGAGTTAGATTATTTCCTGCCTTCGAGTTCTCTTTGGTGAATTTGCTTCTTTTTGTTCTAGAGCTTTCAGATATGCTGTCAAATTGCTGGTGTATGCGCTCTCCAGTTTCTTTTTGGAGGCACTTAAAGCTATGAGTTTTCCTCTTAGGACTGCTTTCATTGTGTCCTATAAGTTTGGGTGTGCTGTGGCTTCATTTTCATTAAACTCTAGAAAGTCTTTAATTTCTTTCTTTATTTCTTCCTTAATCAAGTTATCATTGAGTAGAGTGTTGTTAAGCTTCCACATGTAGGTGGGCTTTCTATTGTTTATGTTGTTATTGAGGAGCATCCTTAGTCCATGGTGATCTGATAGGACACAAGGAATTATTTTAATCTTCTTGTATTTGTTGAGGCCTGATTTGTGCCCAATTATATGGTCAGTTTTGGAGAAGGTACCATGAGGTGTTGAGAAAAAGGTATATTCTCTTGTTTTTGGATAAACATTTCTATAGATATCTGTTAAATCCATCTGTTTCATAACTTCTCTTATTCTCACTGTGCCTTTGCTTAGTTTCTGTTTCCATGATTTGCCCATTGCAGAGAGTGGGGTGTTGAAATCTCCCACTATTATTGTGTGTGGTGCAATTTGTGCTTTGAGCTTTAGTAAAGTTTCTTTTATCAATGTAGATGCCCTTGCTTTTGGAGCATAGAGGTTCAGAATTGAGAATTCATCTTGATAGATTATACCTTTGATGAGTATGAAGTGTCCATCCTTATCTTTTTTGATCACTTTAGGTTGAAAGTTGATTTTATTTGATATTAGAATGGCCACTCCAGCTTTTTTCTTGGGACCATTAGCTTGAAAAACTGTTTTCCAGTCTTTTATTCTGAGGTAGTATCTGTTTTTGTCAATGAGTTGGGTTTCCTGTATGCAACAAAATGTTGGGTCCTGTTTATGTATCCAGTCTGATAGTCAATGGCTTTTTATTGAGGAAATTGAGTCCATTGATATAATAGATATTAAGAAAAAGTAATTGTTGCTTCCTGTTATTTTTGTTTTTAGAGTTTGAATTCTGTTCATGTGGCTATCTTTTTTAGTTTTGTTGGAAGATTACTTTCTTGCTTTTTCTAGGATGTAGTTTCCCTCCTTGTGTTGGAGTTTTTCATTTATTGTCCTTTGAAGGGCTGGATTTGTGGACATTTGGCTTTGTCATGGAATACTTTGGTTTCTCCATCTATGGTAATTGAGAGTTTTGCTGGGTATAGTAGTATTTGTGTTCTCTTAGGGTCTGTATGATATCAACCCAGGATCTTCTGGCTTTCATAGTCTCTGGTGTGAAGTCTGGTTTAATTCTGATAGGTCTGTCTTTATATGTTACTTGAGCTTTTTGTCTTAGTGCTTTTAGTATTCTTTCTTTGTTTTGTGCATTTGGTGTTTTGACTATTATATGGCGGGAGGAATTTCTTTTCTGGTCCAGTCTATTTGGAGTTCTATAGGCTTCTTGTATCTTCATGAGCATCTCTTTTTTTTTAGGTTAAGGAAGTTTTCTTCTATAATTTTGTTGAAGATATTTACTGGCCCTTGAAGCTGGAAGTCTTCACTCTCTTCTATACCTATTATCCATAGGTTTGGTTTTCTCATTGTGTCCTGGATTTCCTGGATATCTTGGGTCAGGAACTTTTTGCATTTTGCATTTTCTTTTACTGTTGTGTCAATGTTTTCTATGCTATCTTCTGATGTTGAGATTCTCTCTTCTATCTCTTGTAGTCTGTTGGTGATGCTTGCATTTATGGTTCCTGACTTCTCTCCTAGGATTTATATCTCCAGAGTTGTCTCTCTTTGTGATTTTTTAACTGTTTCTACTTCCATTTTTAGATCCTGGATGGTTTTGTTCAATATCTTTACCTGTTTTGTTGAGCTTTCTTGTAATTCTTTAAGGGATTTTTGTGTTTCTTCTTTAAGGGCTTTTACCTGTTTATCTGTGTTTTCCTGTATTTCTTTAAGGGAACTATACATGTCCTTCTTAAATTCCTCTATCAGCATCATGAGATATGATTTTAGATCCAAATCTTGCTTTTCCAGTGTGTTGGGGTATTCAGGACTTGCTGTGGTTGAAGTATTAAGTTCTGATGAAGCCACGTAGTCTTGGTTTCTGTTGGTAAGATTCTTGTGTTTGTCTTTCGCCATCTGTTGATCTCTGGTGGTAGATGTTCTTGCTGTCTCTGGCTGAAGCTTGTTCCTCCTGTGGGCCTGAAAGCCTGTGTTAGCACTTCTGGGAGATCAGCTCTCCTCTGGTAAGACCTGTGCACAGATTGCTGTGGACCAGCTGTCCCTCCTAAGTCCTGAGGTCAGAGCACACCCTAGAGGCAAGCTCTCTGCTTGTGGGAAAGGTGCAGAGAGGGCTGTGGATCTGCTGTCCCTCCTGGGTCTCTGGGTCACAGCACTCCTCTGAGACAAGCTCTCTGCTTTCCGGGAAGGGGCAGAGAGGGCTGTTGATCCTCCTTCTCTCCTCAGTGTAGACAGAGGTAGAAAGGATCCTGTCCTAGCTGCCCTGCCACTTCTGAGTTCTGTGTCTCCTGGCTGGTCCCACCTTAGAAAGTCTCCGGAGAGAAAATGGCGATCTCACCTGAGTCCCTGGGTCAGATCACTCTCTCCTGTATTTTTTTTAGGGAGTTATTTATGTCTTTCTTAAAACCCTCTATCAGCATCATTAGATGTGATTTTTAAATCCACATATTGCTTTTCTGGTGTGTTGGGATATCCAGAACTTGCTGTGGTGGAAGAACTGGATTCTGATGATTCCAAGTAGTCTTGGTTTTTGTTGGTAAGATTATTTTTTGTTTTTGTTTTTGTTTTTTTGTTTTTGTTTTTGTTTTTTGTTCTTTCGAGACAAGGTTTCTCTGTGTAGCCCTGGCTGTCCTGGAACTCATTCTGTATACTAGGCTGGCCTCCAACTAAGAAATCCGCCTGCCTCTGCCTCCCAAGTGCTGGGATTAAAGGCATGTGCTACCACTGCCCATCTATTGCTTTCTTTAATCCCATATAGCCCATGGTAACCTAGCACTTTCTTTTTTAAAATTTATTTATTTTTATTTTATGTACATTTGTGTTTGGCATGAAAATGTTTGTTTGAGGGTGTCAGACCCTCTGGACCTGGAATTCCGGACATTTGGGACCTACCTGTGTGTGTGGGAATTGAACCTTGAACCTCTGAAAGAGCAGCTAATGTTCTTAAATAGTGAGCTACTTCTCCAGCCCCTGCCTAAAATTTTCTGTGTAGTCAGGGATGCCATTGAACCTCTGCTCATCTTGCCTCTACCTCCCAAGAGCTGGGATTACAATCATGTGCTACTGTGCTTGGATCATTTGATT
>NW_022196900.1:79084828-79101391 GCF_008632895.1 Mastomys coucha | reverse complement strand
GAATGTTTTCCCCGTTCCATGTCTCCCATTTGGAAACCTCCAACCCATAACCACCCCCTGCCTTTATGAGGGTGCTCCCCCATCCACCCACTCCCCATCTTCCCTCCCTGGCATTCCCCTACACAGGGCATCGATTACCCTCAGGCCCACGGACCTTTCCTCCCACAGATATCCAACAAGTCCATCCTCTGCTACATATGCAGCCGGAGCCATGGGTCCCTCCATGTGTATTCTTTGGTTGGTGGTCCAGTCCCCAGGAGCTTGGGGAGAGAGGGGGTCTGTCCAGTTGACACTGTTGCTCCCTCCATGGGGCTGCATCCTCTTAAGCTCTGCTCAGTTGTCACTCTTGGGTGAATCCTGCCCTAACCTTGCTCCGTAGAAGCACAAGCTCACACTGAGGCTCTATCTTCTTCCAGGCTTTATGTCTGTTTTCACTGCACCCATGGCCATTTGACATGTTTCCTGTATATCGTTATAATACGTTTCCCCCATTGAACAGCAAGTTCCAGAAGGATGAAGAATGCTTCATGCTCAGATGTAGCAGGTATGCTGAGGTAACTGTATGAAGGACGTGCAGGTGCCTGGTAGATCTCTACACTTGTGGAGGAATGAAAGCTTGAGTGTGCTGCTCAGCTCTGCAGAGACTGCTGGCCTGACAGTGAGATGTTGCAGGCTGAAGCTACCGCTGCCAGGATTTTAACAAAGCATAAACCCAGCCGTGCACAATACTCAGTGAGCACTCACTAAAGACACCTGGCTGCCTTCCCTCCAGTGCAGAGGAGCCCCCAAATCCGAAAACTTTGGACTAGGCGGGTGCTATGGAATCCCTATAGCTCATCCAGATCTAAGAACCGAGGGGGGAAAAGGATGCCCCCGTACACGCCCACTCACCCATCCCATGCCAGATCACCAGCGGTGGTGGTGAAGGTGGATCCAGATGCCCCAGGGCCCAGGCGGCGCAACACCAAGGCAGCAGAGCTGCAGCGAGCAGCCTCCGGGAACAGGGCGACGCCATCTTAGCAATCACGTGACCGCGAGCGGGGACTGCGGACCAAAGTAATTCCGGTGGCCACGCCCCCGCCGGGCTCTGCATCCTGACGTAGACATTTATCCATTGCTTAACACCCACCAGACTCTATTATATAAGGGCTTTCCATCTTTTAATTGAGCTTATGCACTGCTCTCATTTTACACACAAAGACGCCTAGGTGACAAATTTTTTTTTTCCCCAACGGGGAAAAAAATTCTGTTGTGTATTAGCAGAAAAGAGCTGTTTATTCTCTAACAATTATGTCATTTGCACGTAATTTTATTTTAATTCGGTGTGTGGGTGTTTCCTATGTGTATGGCACGCCTGTGGAGGTCAGAGGGCAGCTTGCAGGCG
This sequence comes from Mastomys coucha, assembly GCF_008632895.1. Classification (NCBI taxonomy): domain Eukaryota; kingdom Metazoa; phylum Chordata; class Mammalia; order Rodentia; family Muridae; genus Mastomys; species Mastomys coucha. The sequence continues at coordinate 79,100,007 of NW_022196900.1, read as the reverse complement.
TGGCTTCCCACCATCTACTCTGTTAGTCAGAGGAATTGAACTCAGGTCATCAGGCTTGGCTGCAGGTGCTTTTCCCCTGGAGACTATTTTTATTTTAGCGTGTGTGTGGGTCCCTGTGAGAAGTTAGGCAAGGTCCACAGAGGCAGCAAACTCTTCAGTACTGTGCTGTAGCTCTTGGAAGAAAAGGCTCAGTGTTGGGACTGGGAAGGGAGACTTGATTTTCATCCAGGACAGGTCATATCATGGTGAGTTTTGTTTTGGATCGTAAAGCTAAGATGGGGTTTCAAGCGACAAAGATGTAATTAGGGAGGAGGAAGTTTGAGCTCCTGAGGGGCCAAAGGTATCTTATTAAAGATCTAATCAGGACTTCCAGGTTGTCATGGATTCTCAGGTGTTTCACGTACTAGGAAGATGGGGAAACATAGCCACTTCCCATTCAAGCTCCGCTCTGGTTTATTATATCCTGAGGCTCTTGTCTGTGCCCCCACATCTTTTCTAGATTCCCTCATTGCAGCCTCAGCGCCTCAATGACAGTGTCAAACATTTTTCGCCCTAAAAAACATTAAAAATGGGGCTGGAGAGATGGCTCAGCAGGTAAGAGCACTGACTGCTCTTCCAAAGGTCCTGAGTTCAAATCCCACAACCACATGGTGGCTCACAACCACCCGGCAGTGGTGGCACACACCTTTAATCCCAGCAGTTGGGAGGCGGAAGCAGGTTGATTTCTGAGTTCAAGGCCAGCTTGGTCTACAGAGTGAGTTCCAGGACAGCCAGGGCTACACAGAGAAACCCTGTCTCCAAAAGCCAAAAACAAAACAAAAACAAAAACACCCCCCCCCAAAACCAGAAACAAACACAAAAACCAAACCAAAACATTAAAAATGTTTAGATGAATCTGTTAAATAGGGTGTATTCACAGTACAGTGGGACTCTCTGACGCCAGCCTTATAAAGGATGAAGTAGTCTTGTAGAGAGTGACATATGAAAAATCTAGAAGAATAACCGGTTGTGCACCCACATGAAACTCTTCTGTACTACACCACTGAAACTAGCAGTTACTTAGTAATTGAAAAGTCAATTAAAATACAGGTTTATGTTGCATTATACAGTGCACGGTTTGATAAGTGCTGGGCCAGCAAGATTGCTCAGCTGGATAAAACAATGGCCACTAAGCCATTCCTGATCCTTTCCTTTTGGGACTATGATAGCTTGAGGTTAAAAAAAACCAAGTTGTGCAAGCTGTCTTCTGAGCTCTACACACCGACAGTCACATGTCCCCATAGAGATACATAAACACACAATGTAAGCAAGTAGATCATAGTAAAAACAAAGAAAAGGAAAAATTGGCCCAGGGCTAGGGAGACAGCTCTGTCATTAAAGTGCTTGCTGCTTCAGTATGAGAACCTGAGTTGGATGACCACATCCACAGGTGTTGGGACGTGCACCTGTCATCCCAGTGTGGAGGAGGCAAAGACAAGGAGATTCCTGGGGGTTTGCCTGCCGGATAGTCTAATCAGATCGCCGAGTTCCAGGTTTAGTGGGAGCCTCTGTCTCAGACATGAGGTGGGAGGGATTGAGAAAGAAACCCGGTAGGTCTCAGTAGCCCAAGTTGGCCTGGAACTTTCTATGTAGCTGTGAATTCCTTTTCCTGCCCCTGCCTGGAAAGTGCTGGGATTATAGGCCTGGGCCACCATAGCCAACTCAGTTTTTTTACTTTATACATTGCTGTATGATTTGTATTTTTATAGCAAATATACACAGCAAGGCTCTCTCTCTCTCTCTCTCTCTCTCTCTCTCTCTCTCTCTCTCTCTCTCTGTCTCTGTCTCTCTCTTTCTGTATGTTGTCATGTGACCAAGTGGATATTGAAACCAGAGGATGTCCTCAGGTGTCATTCCCCAGGAGCCATCCACTTACATTGTTGAGGCAGGGTCTCACTGGCCTGGAGTTTGCCAAGTAGCCTAGGCTGTGTGGCCAGAGATCCCCAGGGATCTGCCTGTTTCTGCCTGCCCGGTGCTAGGATTATAAGCACTCACCACCATGCCTGGAATTTTACCTGGGTTCTGGACAAGCCCCTTACTGACTGAGCTATGTCCCAGCCCCCCAGCCCCTTTTAAAAAATAGAACCACTCAGTTACTCCTGGCTGGACTGGAAATTGCTATGTACACTACGATTGGCCTTCAACTCGACACAGCTGACCTGCCTCCACCTCCTTGTTAGAATTACAGCTATTTCACCAGACTGCCTATGGAAACATAACTTCTAAAATCAAAATGTAATGATATATACACATCAAAAATTGCATGTAAACTGCTTCAGCAGCAAGAGTAGAGGCTTGTTCTGTTGGCAAACACAGGGGAAAGCAACGTTTTCCTCCCTACTAGTTGCAGCCCCACCATACTCCAAAGGCCTATGTAATAGAAGGAAAAACAATGATTAGTTTAGAAAATGGAATAATTTGAGAATCATTATTAAATCAGGTATAGTTTTTTAAAATAAAATTTTGGTTTATTTTTGTGGGGTGTGTGTGTGTGTGTGTGTGTGTGTGTGTGTGCATGCACATACCCCATGGTGCACATATGGAGGTTAGAGGAATTTTCAGGAGCCAGTTTTCTCCCTCCACCACTTGGGTCTCAGTGATGGCTGCCCACTGGTGGCAGGTGTCTTTTCCCTGCTAAGCCATCTTGCTGGCCCAAACACTTTGTTTGTGTGCTATATATGATAAGTATGTCCTTGGGATGGTGGTGTGGCTCAAAGGCAGGGTGATTGGATCTGAGGCATGGGTTGAAGAGAGGGTCGGAGAAAGGAGAGGAAGGCAGTTTTTATGTGTGTAGTGGACTGAAGTTTCCACATACGCCCATGAGGACAGTTGTTTCTATTTCTCAGATTTTCCACGTAACATTTGTGCTCGTCATTTTTGAGTTTAGGGGAGACATGCTAAAATCTCCTCTTGTGATAATAGCAGTGGGTTTTGCTCCCTTTGGCCCAACTCTTCTCTTGACAGTCCCATGTTCAAATATTTTAATCAGACGGTTAAAATTGTCTACAGGAGAACTGACAAGAGTTATTACTTCCTTTAAATTTGGTTTTAGGAGGAAATGTCTAGTGGGAGATAAGTATAGTTCTCTCAATTTAAGTTGTGATTTTAATAAGGAGGCCCCAACTTTACAAAGTCTTAATTTCCATATTAACTTCAAACAGAACTGAAAGCGATTACACTCCCTGGCAGTTCCCCAAATAATTTGTAAGATGCAAGAAACTATGGGAACTGAGAAGCAGTCAAATGTTCTCAGATTTCAGATTTTTTTTTTGTACACAATTAAATAAAAGCACTGTATAGCTTTTATAAATAAGTCACTTGTTGGTACCCAAACTCAGGCTTTTGTGCATGCTAAGCAAGCCCTGTGTAGACTGAGCTACACTCCTATCCGGTTTCATTTTGCTTATTTCTGCCACCTGAGATTGAATCCAGGGTCTTTTTTCCATGCTAGGCAAGAGTGTTACCACTTATATAAACCTCCAAATCTCTTGTCCAATTTTAGAGCATGAATCCCACTGAGTCAGTTTCATGGGAATCATCTTCTTCCCTTGGTACTAACTGACCATGTTCCACATTCTCTACTCTCAGTGTCTAAGTCTTTGGCCTACCTTTGGTAGAATGCTATCAGCAGTACTGAAACCTGCTCAAAAGACTATAAGGCAGTGGTCCTCAACCTGTGGGGAATGATCTTTGGGGGTGTGTGTCACAAATCCAGTATCCTGCATATCAGATATTTCCATTACAATTCACAACAGTGCCAAAATTACAGTTATGAAGTAGCAATGAAATAATTTTATGGTTGGGGTCAGCACAAGAAGAACTGTATTAAAGGGTCTCAGCAATAGGAAGGTTGAGAACCACTGTTATAAGGTCATAGAGGCTTATGGGCCCTAACAGGGGAACTCACTATTCTTTTTTCTTTTTTTTTACTTTACTTTTCTTTTCTTTTTTTATTAGATATTTTCTTTATTTACATGTCATATGATTTCTCCTTTCCCAGTTTCCCCTCCAAAAAAAAAAAAACAACAAAAAACCCCCCAAAAACCAACAAGAACAAACCCCTGTTGCCTCCCCCGCCCCCCTGCTTGCCACTCCATCCTCTCCCACTTATGGGACCTGGCATTCCCCTACACTGAGGCACAGAACCTTCACAGGGCCAAGGGCCTCTCCTCCCATTGATGATCGACTTTGCAATCCTCTACTATACACACGCTGCCAGAGCAATCAGTCCCACCATGTGTACTCCTAGGTTGGTGGCTGAGTCCCTAGGAGCTCTGAGGGTACTAGTTAGTTCATATTGTTGTTCACCCTAAGGGGCTGCAAACCCTTCAGCTCATTTGGTCCTTTCTCTAACTCCTTCATTGGGGACCCTGTACTCAGTTCAATGGATGGTTATGAGCCTCTACTTGTGTATTAGTGAGGTACTGTCAGAGTCTATCAGGAGACAGCTATATCAGGCTGGATTGTCCTTCCTTCAGTCTCTGCTCCATAGTTAGTCTTTGCAACTCCTTCCATGGGTATTTTGTTCCCCCTTTTAAGAAGGAATGAAATGTCCACATTTTGGTCTTCCTTCTTCTTGAGTTTCTTGTGGTTTGTGGGTTGTTCTTCCTGTATTCTGAACTTCTGGGCTAATAACCACTTATCAGAGAGTGCATACCATGTGTGTTGTTTTGTGATTGGATTACCTCACTCAGGATGATCTTCCCCAGATCTATCCATTTCCCTAAGAATTTCATAAATTCATTGTTTTTAATAGCTGAGTAGTACTCCATTGTGTAGATGTACCACAATTTATGTATCTATTCCTCTGTTGAGGGACATCTGGGTTGTTTCCAACTTCAGGCTATTATAAATAAGGCTGCTATGAACATGGTAGAGCATGTGTCCTTATTACATGTTGGAGCATCTTCTGGGTATATGCCCAGGAGTGGTATAGCTGGGTCCTCCAGGAGAACTATGTCCAATTTCCGGAGGAACCACCAAACTGATTTCCAGAGTGGGAGGAGTAGCTTGCAATCCCACCAGCAATGAAGGAGTGTTCCTCTTTCTCCACAACCTCTCCAGCATCTGCTGTCACCTGAGTTTTTTGTCCTAGCCAATCTGACTGGTGGGAACTCACTACTCTTGTTTTGCAAAACAGACATGAACATTGTCAAACTAAATGCTTATGTTTATGTTCATAAGTTAGTGCTGCTGTCGACACTGGCCAGCAGTGTGGAAATTCATGAGTGTTAAGGTCCTGAGACTGACTATTGAATGCTCAGCTCTAAATGAGACATCTGTGTTAACCCCATAACTTTCTGGGAGTAACTCAGAAGATGGGTGGGAAGAGTAAGAGCTGGAGGGTGGGGAGAGCTGCTGCACCATGCTGTCTTTTGTATATGGCCTGTCCATTGTACCCCTGAACACAAGCGGCTATGCTCACCTGCCCAAGGTCAAGCCAGTCAAAAATCCCAGCCTCTCTGAGGGATAGGTTCATGAGGCTCCGCCCCTAGCTGAGGAGCTATCGTCAACTGATGGATGCCAAGAGGGAGTCACTTTTCTTCTGGTGTGACTGTTGCTAGGTTATCCACACTCACACAGGCAGCACTCATTGGACTCAATGGATTGTAGAAAAGGAAGAAAAAGGAAAGGAATGGGGGTAGGGGTGGGGGAAAGGGAGGGAAGAATAATTCATGTCTGATGATGGGAGGTGTGGTGGCACTCATGGGAGGTACCAAGGGCAGCTCCTGTCCATAGCAGAGTGTGCAGTTCAGCTTGTTACAGCTTGGCAGATCAGAGAATAGACAGCTCAGGTTGGAAAGAGGAGAGGAGGAAGGAGGAGGAGGAGGAGGAGGAGAAGGAGGAGGAGGGGAGGAGGAAGAGGAGGAGAAGGGGAGGAGCAGGAGGAGGAGAAGGAGGAGGCCGCCTCCTGCTGCCGCTATGTAATTGGGCAGGGAAAATCCTGCGGTACTCTACAGTCAAGGGTGGCTTTCTAGCTTTGTTGTTTGTTTGAGATAGCAGGGTTTCTTTGTGTAGTCCTGGCTATCCTGGAACTTGATCTGTAGACCAGGCTGTAGATCTACCTTCTTTTGCTGCTCCAGAGCTGGGATTAAAGCCATGCACAACCACCACCTGGCATGGCTCTGTGTCTTTTGAATGATCCTATATTGTGCTGTGTGACAAAGCTTTTCCTGAAGCAACACAACACATGTCTACTTACCCTAAATAGGAAGTCCACAACACACCAAAGTACAGATACCACCAAAGTCCAACTTGGTGAGTTTTATTGGGGTTACTTATAGGAATATGGGGGGAAGACTCGCTTACAGGAATGGAAATGACGCAGACAGCTGCATCACCAAAGCCCATCATGGGTGACAGCTCACAAAGCTGGTAATTGGGAGCTTACATACTACACACCCTGCAGTGAAAGACCCCTGTGGGGAGACCCCCACTCAAATTTCGGGAGAACGTGCACCCAAGGAATCACGAGAGACCGTCTTGATGTAAACACATGAGGCAGTTTAATATCGGAGCGCTCTGGATCGACACATATCTCACACAGGAGATAGAGGAATCGACAACCAGGCTCAGGGGTTAGGAGTTTATATAGGAAACAGGTCTGGGGAAACAAAGGAATTGGTGTGGCTATACATGATTGGCTATTTTAAATGTAGTTTGTGCAGATCAGAGTGGAAAATTCCTAAAAGGGGGTGCTATTTGGGGGTTTCTAGCTGGCCTTCAACTATATCTAAGAGGACCAGAATGCCCATTACTCACTTGGATCGTTTGCCCAGACATGTCCTTGTATGCTTTTTTCTTATTTTTATGGTTTATCTCTTCTTGGCCTGCTAGTTCCCAGAATGTCCCAACAGCTCGCCTGCCCCTGCCCAGGCCCATCTGGACATGCTCGACCTTGGTCCACTGTGTTTTCCTCAAACCTGCAATTTTTTCATTAGCCAGCACAAGTCTTAAATGTAACTCTTTCAGCAAGCAGCTCTATTGAGATTGGAGAGTGTCCTTTCCAGGTACCTCAGTTGGTCTAAACTTCTTCCAGGCAGCTCAGCTGATTTCTCTTCTTCCAAGCAGCTGGTCTGGTCTCAGAGTCTTCTTTGCAGCTCAGTTTCCCTTCTTCTGAGAAGGATCCTCAACCAGTATTGTTTAGTTGGGTAGGGAGGAGCCTTGTGAATCTGGTCAATTTCAGGTACTTCCTAGCTAGTTTGAGTTGTTTACTTTCCTGCTTAAGGATGGATGTTTCAATCTTGAGGAAACTGTTAAGCAACAGATAGTTTTTTGCCCTTAACTTATTTGTCAGTTCTGGGGTTTAAACACAAGGTGTTGGGCAAAGCTGTCAGGTGTTGGGAGCCAGGCCTATCCAAGGCTTTCTTTGAGGGCCTGATGAAAGGACAAAGGGAACATTAATTCTGTGTCTCTGCCAGGGCCAGGCTTGGCAAAGTTAGTCCAGAGCCTGAAAGGAATCAATATTAGTTTTTGAGAACTGGACTCTTCCTCCTTGGCTGTGGTTGGTTATCAGCCCTGAGGTAGCTGTGCCTGAGGCATCCTTTGTCCTCCTTGCCAACATGGCTTAATTAGCTTTCTACTGCCTCTATTCCATTCTCCCCCTGGAAATAATATATAGGATGCTATAGCTCTTAATAAACTTGCTTGACATAAGCCATCAGCTTATGCCAGACCTTCTTTATCTTCTCATCTTTGTCTTCCCCCTCCACACCTTGCCCTTCAGGACCTTTACTCCTGCTGGTTGGTGAGTCAGACCTCACTACTGAGTTGCACTGAGCTAGGTCCTTAGCCCTTGGGTTTCACTGTGTCAATCAGGTTTGCCTCAAACTCATCCTCATATCTCAGCCTCCCAAGTGCTGAGATTACAGATATGAACCACTATGCCCTTCTCGCTGGGCTCCACGAGGGCAGGAGTTAAAGAGACTCTGGCCAGCTCAACGAGCATGGCAAACAGGATGAGTCTGGCAGACCTTGCCTTTCTCTCTCATTTCCTCTGCTGTGCTAAAAAACATTAGATTGCATTCCTAAAACTAGCCTCCAAGGTCTATTCTCTTATTTGGCTACTTTCTTTTCCTGAGGCTGATTACCAAGGTCCAGCTATCAAAGTATCAGGTATGCCAGTCCCCTTTGGCTCACCTAATTAACATGTCCACTCAAAATGTACCACTGCACCCCCTTTCTCTTCTTAAAAGTACACCTGCAAGGTCATTTACTGCTGTTTTTCCACCTGAGCCAGAAAGAAGCCACTTTAATTTTTCTTCTTCACTTAATAAAGGATCTCTCTGTGAAAAAGGTCGTTGTAAAGTGAGTTCCTTTAGCTGAAGGAACAGTAAAGAGTTGCTTCTTTTACTAATCTTGCCTTTAACCCCCCCTAATGATCAATCACCCGTGTCTCATGGGAGTAACTGGATAGGAAACGTATGTAAAGTTTAAAGTTTATGTAAGGTCTGAGGATACTAAAGCTTCTAAGAAAGTGAGGATCTAAGAAAATGTTTGAGGGTCTAGGGAGGTGTTTTGAGGTTGGTATAAATGCAAGTTATAAAGGTTAGAGAACATGGTGTTGTGCCCAAGGATCCACAGGAAAACCCAAATGAGCCCGAGAATTTCAAAGTCTGCTGTAATTACAAAAGAGCCTTTTATTTGACTCGGATCACACACTGTTCGCCCACCAAGAGCACGTGATCACATGTGACCCCAAGCCCAGGAAACACATGAGTTTATATACAAAATTGGGAATTCTCAGGATGCTTCAGAGTGAAGGGAGTGAAACGCTATAACCATTTGTTAGGGCGGAACTGAAGCTGGAGGGGGATTGATAGGTGCCTGTTTTGGTGTTATCAGGAACTAATTTTATGGCTGGCCATAACTGTCTGTGACCTCTGATTACCTTTTTCTATGATTTAAATGGAGGGAGCTCTAATCCTCTCTGGGTTTATTATTTCTGAGACCCCCAAGGACAGGCACCTGGAGAATTTGGCCGCTTATCGGAGAGTGCCAGCTGGTCCGGGTGACACCAAGACTGGGAGGATGTCTCTGGTTAGCACTTGGCTCTACGAGATGTTTTCATTAAGGGGGGCTTTTGGGCAGTGCTGATTTAACACTAGTCTAAGTTGTCTTCAGAGCTGGCAGGGCTGTAGGGAGTGGAGACGGAGGGAAAAATGGAAAACTTGCTGCAGGCACAAATGTACACAACACTGGAGATTCTTGAGTAAAGTTTTAACCACAGAGTGCTGTTATTAGTAATTCGGGGGTTACTACAATGGAGAATGTAAATGGTGATAGGAAAGTGATGTGAGGTATAGAGGAAGAATGAAAATTCTCCAGATCTCTCTGTACTACTGTTGTCTTGAGACGTCAGAGTTCAGAGCTTTAACATTAAACATTTAAAATACCATATTCTGTAGATCTATGAAGTGTTTGAGGACCACATATCTATCTCAAGTATAGTCAAATAGACAAACATGATTTGTTCTCAGTTATTTAATTTTTAACTTTGAAAACATATATAGGAGACTGAATAAAGCTTATTTTAGTAATTAATCATGATTACAGGTATAGCTATGAATATGTTGAATATATGATTATTTGTGAGGTCATTGATAATTAGCTTGTATATTTTAATTATTTTTAATAGTTTATAATAAGTATTATATATTATTATTTATATTGTATTAGTAGGGTTAAGCTAAAGGTAGCATCAGGACAGGAAAGGGTTAACAAGTTGGGGAAAAATGGCAAGGACCTTGGCTGAGAGAGCTGTTATCACAAGGTCATAAATTGTGTTGTAGCTTCTGTGGCTTTAGGAAGGGAGGGGGAGTGACACATTGACCTGAAAGGAGTAGGCTATTTTGGAGCCTTGTCTGTGAGGAGAAGGTGGGACTGTTGGGGTGGTGCAGCTGGAAAAATTTTGGGGACCCACGGTGGCAGCAGGGTGGGGGAGGCTTGTGCGGTGGGTCACAGTAGCACTTCACGGCAAGGGACTAAGAAAGCTGTGGTTCCTGGAGGGACAGGAATGACCAGTTGTTGAGGAGTATTGGAGAGCATTGAGACCTGGGGTCAAACAGTCAGGGGTGGGGAACCTTGGAAAGGATGCCTCAGAATCCAAAGTCTCCCCTTTGTCCCGAACTGACAGGCTTGCCCTGGCCCAGCTGTGGCTTGGTTGGGGATCTTAGGGACCATTGACACCGAAGAAGCACCCAGTATCTCTTAGGCTGTGGCTGGGAATTGGCTATTTACCAGGAGCTAAAAAGTTGTCAGGTGAACAGGGAGCGGAGAGGAGAGGTCCCCACAAAACAGGTTGGGTAGGAGGGACCAGGCCGGGAGCTCAGCTCCTCCAGGGTTTTGGCACCAACAAGGTCTACTTTCTCTCTCCCTCTGTATCTGATGTAGTACAGATTAGACCAGATGACAAGGCCAGTTTATTAGGAGGCAGCTCTCAGATGGGTTTACCACTCCCGTAGGCCGAGGTCAGTGAAGTCATACGTCCCAGCTTAAAGTCAGGGAATTTTATGTGTCCTGGGTGTAGGGATGATGACATGTGAGCTGGAACCTGGGATTGTGTCCATGCAGGGTCAAAACTGAACCCCTGGGTGGGCACTCTTGTGTGGGTTTCCGGAAACACAGAGAGGGAGGAGACATGTTAGCACAGAGTTTTCTCTGAGGGATGGGGGGAGCTTTTTTTCTGTATGTGAGAGGTTAGGGAAAGGAGGGCAGATGCGGTTTCCTAGCTTGCTAGAGGCATGAGCAGGGCTTCCAGCCTGACAACCACAACATGAGGAACTGTACTAAAGGGGCCCAGCATTATGAAAGTTGAGAACCACTAGGAAGGTAGAGCACTATGTAGACAGACTGGGCTAGAACTGAGATCCACCTGCCTCTGATATTAAAGTGGACATGGGTTTCCGCCAATAGAAAGTCTTTATTAGCCATTCAGAAATAGTACTGGGTATTCAGGATCTCATTGTAGCCCCTAGCCTTTCTCAGGTAAGCTTTTTTTTTTAAAGACTTATTTATTTATTTTATGTATATGAGTACACACTGTAGCTGTACATATAGTTGTGAGCCTTCATCTGCTTGTTGGGAATTGACTGTTTAGGACCTTTGCTTGCTCCGGCTCACTCCTGTGGATCCTGCTCCCCTAGGCCCCTGTTTGCTCAGTCCTTGCTCCATCTGGCCCAAAGATTTATTTGTTATTATAAACAAATACACTGTAGCTGTCTTCAGACACACCAGAAGAAGGCATCAGATCTCATTATGGGTGGTTGTGAGCCACCGTGTGATTGCTGGGATTTGAACTCAGGACCTTTGGAAGAGCAGGCAGTGCTCTTAACTGCTGAGCCATCTCACTAGCCCCTCTCAGGTAAGCTTTTAAAAACAAAAGCCATGTTCTGGGTTGACATACTTCAGCTAACAAAAACAGTTAGCCAGAAGCAAAACACCAAAAGCCAAAAAGCAAGGTTAGTACATTCAGAGTCTTTTTGTAACTGTGGACTTTGATGAATCATGCCTTTGTTTTCATTTTGGCTGGTGGCCCTGTCTACTTGCTGAGTTTTACAGCCTGAATGGCACTAGTTGGAGTCAGTTGTGCTAAGGTCTGGGGCCTTCTTACAATACCCATCTACAAATACCAAAGCATAAAGTATGTATTTTGTTCTGGGCTAGTCCTTGTGATCCTTTCTGCTTCTCAGTCTGATCTGGCTTCACATCTGTATGCTGGAGACTAGGCCTAAGTCTCTGTTTCCAAGAGCCAGGCCTTGGAAGCTGCCCCACCACCTTGTGTGAGGGAAGGACAATGGGTCAGCAGCAGTTTCCAGATTTCCCCAGCAATTTCCACCCCTCCCCCGCAGAGGGCCCCAGGAATGGTTCTGGAATATCCCTAGAGCTAGAGCCAAGATTAAGATTGGGGTCATCTAACCAGAATTCCCTTAATGTGCTTTAAATCGGGCCTGTGAGCTCACTTCAGGGTCTCATCTTCTTTGTACATGGTAGACCCCAGCATGCTGGACTTCTGCAGAAGAAAACCCTCTTTACATTTATACACTGTTTGAGTCTGGAGTATCATTCTTCGGCGAATCATAGAGCCTTCCACTTTGATAAAGGGAATCCTCCGTTTTGTGGCAAGCTCAGGGAGCTGTTCAGGCCATGGTAGATGTCAGCCTTCATTAACATTAACTTAAGGCCCAACAGGGATCCTGATCCACAAGCTGAGAAACACTGGCCTGGACTCTCCTACCCTGGTGCTTCCTCTCTCCAGTCTTTGCAAGGTGTATCTGCCCCCTTACTCTGAGCTGTCTCTTACCTCCCTGATCTAGATCCTTATTTAGTCAAGTTTGTTTCAAAAATGGGTTTATCCTCCTAACTTTCATTGTATTTGTCATTGTGAAAGTTAGGACAAAAACATTAAAATAAAAATTAAAAAAATAAGAAAAGCTCAGAAAAGAAACATATTTCTTTCCAAGGCATTAACGTTTTACAAAATTGAAATGGCTAGAGGATTGTAAGTCAGAAAAAGTCAATCTTTGCTCTCAGATTTGACACCAGATTTCAAAGAACTGAAAATTCTAGGAATTACAGCAATTACTATTGCTTGCAGTAGTTGTGTGGGCGACTGTAGAGAGGTCCTCAAACCCTCTTGTTTTCCAAGTATTGGTCCCAGGAGCAATGACATGTGGATTCTCCTCTTTTGCTTTCCAAATCTCATCTCTGATGCCTTTCGCTGGTGGGAACTAACCCATACCCTACCCAAAATGAATTTTGGAAAATACAGAGCTTAAATAATTTCCAGTCATTGGGAAATATGGATGAACATAGAAAGGCTTAAATAGTGTGGATTGTCAATACACACTTGACACAGCCATTCCCTGTGAATCGAATAAATCGCTCCCACCCTCCACACTTCACCCCCACCCCTGCGTGTTATATTTTGATACAGTGTATTTTTTTCTTTTTTAGTAGCATAGGTTGCTTGGAACTCAGTCACCCACATGCTGGGATTATGCAGTGTTACACCTGATTTACATTTTATTTTATTTTATTTTATTTTTTGAGTTATGGTCTCACTATGTAGCTATGACTGACCTGGAACTTAGAGAAGCAGGCTGACTTTGAACTCACTTTGCCTTGGTAAGATTACAGGGTAAGCTTTCTTTCTCCCAATAAGAACCTGTCCAGCAAGCACCTGGAATTCCTGAAGTGCTTCTTCATGCAAATGAGGTACCCTAAGCTGCAGCCAATGATAGGTATCCACCCTAGAAATCCCTACCCTCCTCCCCAAGACTGTCTAGCCCTTGATTTACCCTGAGTAAAGTTGAGCTGCCTCTCTGAAGCTGATCCTGAAGATAAGTCTGTCTTCTCTGTTGTACACACAGGCTATCTGAGACCCTGTTCATTGACTCTGCTCCCTTTGTCTTGTGGTCTGGTGGCCAACAACCCCAGTTAGAAGGGAGGACCATAGACCTTTTTGGGGTGGTTGAACAATGCTTTTTCATGAGGGCTGCCTAAGACCATCGTAAAACACATATATTTACGTTACAATTCATAACAGTAGCATAATTATGGTTATGAAGTAGCCACAAAAATAATTTCATGGTTGAGTGTTACCACAATGTGAGGAACTGTATTACGTATGGGGCCAGCCACAGCATTAGGAGGGCTGAGAATCAGGGTCATAGGGACTTGGAGTATGCTAAACATCTCTCTATTGTGATCTGTCCCTTTCTCTGCACTTTAGAGTTCCAATGCCTTTGGCTGTGATAATACAAAGTCTAACTCACACTGGCTCAGTCAATAAAGAGAATTTATTAGCTGGACATGGTAGTGTAAACCTAGACTTAGGAAATTGGGACAGGGGATCACAAGGTCTAGGCCAGCCTGGAGTTTATGCTGATAGTGCATCTCAGACAAAACCAGCAAGGTGGCTCAGTGGCTCTGGTAACTTGCTGCCTGAATTTGACAGCCAGATCGAACATGGTAGAAGAAAAGAACCAACTCCCATATGCTGTTTTCTGACCTTTATATGCATGCATGTGCTGTGTCATGGGTATATTCCACTCCCATATATGCACACAGATTTTTTAAAATGTACGAAAAAAATAAACCAAACAATAAACAAACAAGCAGAATTTATCATTTCACAGGACTGAGAAATGACAGAGCTCGGTTGAAACTTGAAACTTGAGCTTGCGGGAAAGCTTGATCCAGCAGTTTAATGAGGATCTAGTTGATTTTAATCTGTTAACTGGCTTCTTATGTGATTCTGTGACTGATACGCATACCACCAGGGATAGGGCCGTCTTTCTTTCCCGTCTTATAGCACACATGTCTTTACTTAGCATTCCCTTAAAAGAACAGAAAGTGCTTGGATTGGGTCAGAGCACACATAAACCTGAACCTATTGCTATGGCCAAATATACCTGAAATAATCTACCCTGAAGTTAGGGGCTGCATTCCCTGGGCAAAAATAAACACAATAAAGAAAACTTTTTTTTTTCATTTTCCTTTATTTTGAAATAACTTGTTAACCCAACTTCATTGCTAATTCCCAAGGAATTCACCTTTTTTTTCAGTCTGATGGTTGGAATTGCTTATAGTGAGATGATTGCATAGGTGTAAATTCCACAGAATTGGTACGTTCAGAAGTGAATGTGGTAGTTACCTTAGTTACAGACATCTCATCTCTCTCCACGGCAGGCCCTGGTTGTTCTCTGGAACTAATAAGGAACACCAACAAGGAAGAGCAGATGGTTCTGCACCCAGGCAGACTCATAAGAAGCAGGGTGTAGTTCTTTCTATTTCTTGTGGTGGGATGGGAGTGTAGCTCACACTTAGCACACACTTAGCATTCATAAGGTGCTTGGGTTTGATCCCCAGCATTGGGAGAAAAAAAATCCCAAATGGCTATTGAAAAAATGACCTAAGACCTTGCACCTCACTTCTTCTTACATCCCAGGAGGACTTACTTTTAATTCCTTCCATCCTTTTTCCCTTTAGATGGGACATCCCTAGCAGTTGAGTGTTTCCATGAGCACATTGGGTTAGAGCACACCCAAACCTGAACCTATCATAATGGTCAAATGCACCTTGCTTTCCTTTCTCTGATCTTAAACATTCATATCCCTAGAAAGACATGATGGCACACA
>NW_022196900.1:79081693-79084818 GCF_008632895.1 Mastomys coucha | reverse complement strand
AGAAAGAAAGAAAGAAAAAAAAAAGCAAGCATTTCCTCTAAAGTTGATACATCTACAATAGTAACCAGAGATGCTAGTCATTTGAACTAAAACACATCTGTGGGTCAGCTGTGTCAGAACCTGAGATGAGGATTCTTTGAGTCTTGGAATCTGCAGACTAAATAACGTATCAGACCCTGCCTGTAAAAAATCTTGAGGCTTTTATTAGTTACTGTTGCTGCGATAAAATACCATGCCCAAGGCAGATGGGAGGGTTTATTAGGGCTTATGGTTCCAGGGGGAGAGTCCGTAATGGTGGGAGAAGCATGGCAGATAGCAGCTAGAGCAGGAAGCTGAGGAACTGCATCTTCATTGTGAGTTTTTTTGTTTGTTTTGAGACAGGGTTTCACAATGTAGGCCTAGCTGACCTGAGACTTGATGTGTAGACCAGGCAAATCTCAAACTCAAATAGATCTACCTGCCTCTGCCTTTCAAGTGCTGGGATTAAAGGTGCCTAACACCAAGTTTAATGCTATCATTTCCTTAACCACAAGCACAAAGCAGAGAACTCAAAGTGGAAGTACTACAATGCTTAACACACTTCCTCCAGCAAGGCTGCACCATTTAAACCTCTCCAAACACTGCAACCAACTGGGGGGCCACTTGCTCAAATACCCCAGCCGATGGGAGGCGATTTATTTATTTATTTACTTACTTACTTACTGGGTATCACTATGTAGTTCTGACTGGCTTGGAACTCACTATGCAGACTATAGTTTTCTCAAATACATAGATCTACATGCCTCTGCTTCCTTAGTGCAGGGATTAAAGGTGTGTGCTGCCAGGTCCAGCCTTGGGAACTGCTTTTTATTCAAGCCACTATAAGGCTTCAATACTTCATTCTTAAAAACAGATAGGACTAAGCCGTGTGTGGTAAAACACACTTTTAACCATAACACTTGGGAGGCAGAGGCAGGTGGATCTGAGTTTGAGGCCAGATTGCTCTACAGAGTGAGTTCCAGGACAGCTAGGGCTACAGAATGAAAACCTGACTCATACACACATATACATATACACATTCACATATACATGTATTTATAAATATATACTCATGTATATATATTTGTATATAATATATGTGTATTTAGTCATATATGTACATACACATACAAACACATATGACTAAATAGAAGGTAGATAAATAAAGGTTCAAAAGAAGGAAGATATTCAGAGGCTAAAAGTAGTCAAAAAATGTATATTTCAAACAATGACCTTTCTCAGTTACAGTTGAAGGGACTGATATCTACACAAGACACCCTAAGACCAAGTTCTTAAAACAAAGGTATTTTATTTGACCCAGAGGGACACAGGGCAGGGAATAAGAGACAAAGACAGGAGACAGAGGATATAGGAGAAAGGGCAGAGAATAAGGGAGGGGGTGAAGGGATATTTGTGCCAGGGAGTTCAGTTGCGCACACAGATAGACAAAGGATTGCCTCTGGATAGAGAGGAGCAAAATGGTTTATAAAGGTAATTGGGGAAAATCCTGTGTTAGGATGAGGTATTTAATTTTAATTGGACAGGTTAATTAGGGCAGTCAAAGGAGGCTTTTGATTTCTGGACTTCAATATTTTGATAGCTGGACCTTGGTAGTCAGCCTCAGGAGGAGGAAGTGGTCAAATAAGGGAATAGGCTTTGGTGGCTAGCTTTTTTTTTTTTTAATTTAAAAATTTTTTTTCTTTTTTTGCTGTATTTTAACTTTTATTGCATTATGATGAGAAAAGTTACATGATTTCAATTTATCTGAATTTGTTAACATTTAACAACATTTAAAAATATAATTAAATCACATTCTTGTTTCCCTTTTGTACCCCAACTCCTCCCAGAGACCCCCTCTTCAATATCTACAATATCTTTTTTTATCATATTTCTTAAAATTTATAAAATATTATAACAATAAAAATGAGTATTCTAAAAGTTGTTTGATATAAAACAACAATCAATTTAACAGTCTTATGTAGATGCTTGTTTATGGCAATATTGAAAATACATACGTTTTTCTCAATATAAATTAAAAAAAACTCCAAACATATTAACTATATATTTCAAAATAACACATCACTACTAGTATTTTCTTAAATGAACATAATATATAAAGTCTCTTTGATTGTTTATTTTGTATTTAGTAGAGCTTAAAAATCTTGGCTCTTACTGTGGTACAAGCCCAAAATAAGAACAATTTTTAGACATTGGATTTCATTGTAATAAGGCTGTAATTCAGTGACCCTCACATCACCAAAGGATTTCACGTCCATTGTAGCTAAGCTGAGAATTGACAGTTCTGATGTGCCAAGGAATGAATTGTAGGCATGATTTTTGGATACAGACTTCCTGCTATGGTCAAAGCTATTTGATTGGAGTGAATTTATTCTCAGCCCACAGAGAACAGGTTACATTCATTTAAGAAATGCTGTATGTACTAAGATGGTTTATTCATAAAGTCATTCACCAACTGTTTCAATGAACAATGGTTCTGCTTGGAGGGTGGCACAGACATTAGGTGAGGGTAAGAATCTGGTTCATTGGCTGTGGTAATTTGGAAAAGCATTCATCTCAGAGAAAGAGTAACTTATAAAGTCCTCTTCTTCAAACTTGATACAAGAGATAAAAACTTCAAGCAAAGTATTCAGTTTCACTCTTTGTTGTTCTCTTACAAGCCCCTTCCCAATTTAATTGTCTACATTTCTTTTGGGTATATAAATACTTTTGAAATATGTAGCTGTTCTGAAAACCACAGTATAGTGTAAAAACATGAAATAAACAATATTACTAATAGGCTGAGATAGGAGAAGCCAGACACTGTCACGAACAAACAAGCTGAAAGTGTATATAGATTGTACAATATTGGACCTATTTCTCCAATTACCAAATTAGAGAGACTATTGGATGACAACAAATTTCTAATTCCTCATATTATTGGATTTCAATCGATTAGGATATGTTGGTAATATTAATTTTCATATTAAGATATTAAGAAAAAGTTACTTCCTGTTGTTTTTGTTGTAAGAGGTGAATTATGTTTGTGTGGATTTGTTGAAAGATTATTTTCTTGCTTCTTCTAGGGTGTAGTTTTGCTCCTTATGTTG
>NW_022196900.1:79081281-79081420 GCF_008632895.1 Mastomys coucha | reverse complement strand
GGATGTTTTGGGTTAGGAGCTTTTTGCTTTTTGCATTTTCTTTGACTGTTGTGTCAATGTTTTCTATCTTTTATCTCTTGTATTCTGTTGGTGATACTTGCATCTATGACTCCTGATTTCTTTCCTAGGTTTTGTATCT
>NW_022196900.1:79048956-79081104 GCF_008632895.1 Mastomys coucha | reverse complement strand
ATGGTTTTGTTCATTTCCTTCACCTGTTTGATTGTGTTTTCCTGTAGTTCTTGAAGGGATTTTTGTGTTTCCTCTTTTTTTTAAAATATTTATTTTATTTCATTTTTATGTGTATGAATACACTGTAGCTGTACAGATGACTGTGAGCCATCATATATGTGACTGCTGTTGATTTCAGAACCTCTGCCTCCCTGCTCACTCCGCCCGGTCGCTCTGGCGTAATTTTCTGCAACTGTCTTCAGATGCACCAGAAGAGGGTGTTGGATCTCATTATGGGTGGTTGTGAGCCACCATGTGGTTGCTGGGATCCGAACTCAGGACCTTCGGAAGAGCAGTCAGTGCTCTTACCCACTGAGCCATCTCACCAGTCCTTTGTGTTTCCTCTTGAAGGGCTTCTAGCTGTTTACCTGTGTTCTCCTGTATTTGAGGAGTGCTATTTATGTCTTTGAGGGTGCTATTTATGTCTTTCTTAAAGTCCTGTATCATCATCATGAGAAGTGATTTTAGATCTGAATCTTGCTTTTCCTGTGTGATGGTGTGTCCAGGACTTGCTATGGTGAGAGAATTGGGTTCAGATGATGCCAAGTAACCTTGGTTTGTGCCCATCTGGTTATCTCTAGTGCTACCTGCTCTTGCTAAATCTGACTGGAGCCTGTCCTTCCTGTGATCCTGGTTGTGTCAGAACTCCTCAGAGTCAAGCTGTCTCTGTGATCCTGTGATTCTGGGATCCTGTGACCCTGGGCTTGTTAGGGCACCTGAGAGTGCAGCTTCCTCTGGGTATTTTGGGACTGGCTGCAGAGTTTGCGTCCAGGGTCTGCTCAGGGCACCAGCTCAGACAGACAGGAAGGAACCTGAGCCACTGGGCTGGCAAGAGTTCCTGTGTGCCTGGTCCCGCTGGCCCGTTACTTCCGGTGTTGGGACAGATGTTGTGTCCTCCACATCTCTGATCCTGGGCGTGTTAGAGCCTGGGAGTGGAGCTTCCTCTGGGTGTTGTGGGACTGCCTTCAGAGCTTGCGCCTAAGGTCTGCCTAGGGCACCAGCCCAGACAGACTGTGGTGCCAGGCAGTGCTGGTGCACGCCTTTAATCCCAGCACTTGGGAGGCAGAGACAGGCGGATTTCTGTGTTCGAGGCCAGGTTGGTCTACAGAGTGAATTCCAGGACAGCCAGGACTACACAGAGAAACCCTGTTTTGAAAAACCAAAAAAAGAAAAAAGAAAAAAAAAAAGAATGAAATCTGACAGTTTTTAGCAAGGCAGAAGGAATGGGGAGAAGGGCAAGGCTTGCTAGTCATGCTTGCCATGTTCAGGCTGGTTAGAGTCTCTTCAACAGTCCACCTATAAAGAAGAGAGGTGCCTCAGACAGTGTTGTAAAATGAGTTGCTATCCATTTGTGTTTGAAGAAATCAAGAAACTCACCCTGGCTCAACCACAGACTACTGTGAAGAGGTTACACATGCTTATAACTTTTTCCCTTCAGGCTCCGTCTTGGGGATGTTGGGGTTTCTTTATAGGGCATGAAATGTTTTCAGCTGCTGAGCTATACCCTCAGCCCTTCTGCAGGATTATTTTAAGAAAGACAATTCAACACTAGAGACATGTTTTAGCACAGGCGAATTTCCCAGTGGCTGGAGGCACTTGCCGTATAAGCCTGATGATAATTTGAGTTTCATCCTCATAGCCTATGTAAAGGTGGAAGGAGAAAACTGACTCCACAAAGCGGTCCTGACCATATGCACTCTACTCCTTACCTTCACAATAATAAATAAAATACAGTTTTCAGAAGGGATAACTGTTTTAAAGGGAAGACAGAAGCTTGCTGGGCTTAGAGGAAGGTGTATTGATGGACAGTTTTATGATGCACTAATACATAAAGTAAGTTCTAAGATTAAATGGTAATATTTTGATTTATCAAAAAAACTAAGTTAAAGAAATATGAAAAAATTAGAAGATAATTTGTATCTGTCAACACCTGTAATCCTAGCACTTTGGAAGCAGGGGCAAAAGAATTGCCACTAATTTGAGCCCAGTTTGCCCTTTGCCCTACCTATATAATGAGTTCAAGGTCAGCCAGGTTTCTATAATGAAAAAGATCAGAGTGTGGGAGAAAGCATGCTTAGCAATGCCATGCCTTGGGTCTGAGCTGAGAGAGGGCCTGCCTCCTGGCTCTTGTGTCTCAGGGCAAAGAACTGCATTGTTGACATCAACCAACCACATCCTCCAATGCTCCCAGGGACTAAACCACCAACCACAGAGTACACATGGAGGACCCATGGCTCCAGCTGGATATGTAGGAAAGAATTGCCTTATGTGGCATCAATGAGAGGGGAGCTCCTTGGTCCTGTGGAGGCTTGATGACCCGGCGTAGGGGAATGCTAGGGTGCTAAGGTGGGAGTGGGTGGGCAGATTGGGGCATACTCTCATAGAGGCAGGGGGTGGGGGATGCGATAGGGAACTTGTGGAGGGGAAACTGGAGAGGGGGATAACATTCAAAATGTAAATAAATAAAATAACCAACAAAAAATAAGAAAAAAAAATTGAAAGGAAAGCCCAGGGTCCAGGGAGTCAAAGCCAGTTGTCAACCCAGTCCTGTTCCTCATTCGCCTGACTCTTCTTTCTACTTTTAGCATGATAGATGCTGCTTTGTGTCCTTTGCCAAGGACTTCTGGGCTGGTGGAATGGCCTCAGCATCTTCAAGATGGTGGTAGCACCTATCAAGCAGGTTAAGTTGCTGCTGTAGCATGCCAGCGAGCAAATCATGGCAGATAAGCAATACATTATAGACTGCATGGTTTGTATCCCCAAGGAACAGGGGTGATGAGTTATTTCATACTCCTACCCAAAGAAGGCCCTGCAGTCTGGGCAGCAGTGAGGCAGCCAGCTCTTCTTGGACTTGGCCAGCAAGGGAGTCCTGACCTTCTGGCATGGTAACTTGGTCATTGTCATCAGATACTTCCTCACCCAGGCTCTTAACTTTGCCTTCTATACAAGCAGATCTTCCTGGTCTACAGAGCAAATTCCAGGACATCCAGGGCTACCCAGAGAATCCTTGTCTCAATAAAAAACCAAATCTAACCCAACCCAACCCAACCCAACACAGAGGAAGAAAGAAAATTGAGTACCACATAGAGAAGACATGCGAAAGGCCACAGGTCTCCTGTGGTATGGCCTTTCTTTGTCCACCATACTGTGGCACTTTAACATGAAGACGTTCCAGAATCTTTTCAGTATCTATACTTCTTAGTGTGTGTGTGTGTGTGTGTGTGTATAAGTGAATATATGTATGCATTTGTATATGTGCAGGTATACATGTTTGTGAAGAACAGAGGTCAACCTCAGATGTCATTCCTTAGGAGCCACCTGCCTTGTTGTTGTTGTTGTTATTATTATTATTATTATTATTATTATTATTATTATTATTAATTTTTTTGAGACAAGGTCTCTAATAGGGAACTAGGGCTCATCAATTAAGCTAATGTGGCTGGCTAGTCAACTCCAGGGATATTTCTGTCTCCATTGTCCTATCATTGGGATTACAAACACAAACTATCATATCAGAATCCCTCAGTTGTAAAAACAGAATTCCTATGAAGTTTCAGCTGGCCTTACCCAATAGTCATCAGTCAGCCACAGAGAGAAATGATTACTGAGACAGCCATTTCCCAAGATAGTCTGTCTCAGCTGATCAAACAATTCCAGGAAGAAGAGACCACAAACTGCTCACATCCTACGGCCCCTTAACTTCCTTATTCCCTCACCCCTCACCCACTCCTATAAAGGATCTCAGCCAACCTTTTCCCTTTGCAGAACCCCCATTACCATGGGAGAGTGTCTGTCTTTTGCTGTTTGAAATGAACAATCTCATTTGCTGAGGACAGATTCTGGGCTCCTGTTGCCTTCTGTATCTTTAGTCTAACACATCCTATCCAGTTGTTGTTGTTTTCCTTCATGAATGTTAGAGATAAAATGAAGGTCTGAGTCCAGACTGAACTGTCTTTCCAGACAAAGTTCTTGGATTTTTGATGATTAACTCAATCTCTTCTATCTTAACTACTTGTATTACTCAATCTCCACTATGTGTATAATTGGGGTGGGGCTGAACATTCCAAACTTCTAATTATGGTTTGGTCTTTTTGTAACCATCCCCTCTGAAGGAGTTCATCAAGAGTCTTCTCATTAGACTCAAAGGTGCTTCTATCTGCAGGGAAGTCTGAGTGATTTAGGAGCTAAGCCAGACACTACTATCAGCCTAGAAATTATAAAGGCCTGAGAATATTTCTGTGAGAAACTGTGGTCAAAGACTAAATATAGAATTAAAGGCTCTTATGCAACATTATCTCCTTTGCTTGTTGGAGCTTTGTTTCAGAGCATGTTTCAGAAACATGTATTCTGTAGTTTTTACAAAGGTTGATATTAAACAAAACCAAAACAAACCAAGTGTTGTCAATGAGGTGGAGAAACTACAACCTTGTGTATTATTGGTAAGAATGTAAAAAAAGAAATACAGAGAATATGGGAGATAGTCTGGTACTATCCTACAACATTAAAAAGATTATGGGGTTAGAGAAACAGTTTGATGGTTAAGAGCACTGGCTGATTTTCCAGGGGACCTGGGTTTGATTCTAAATACTCACTTATCAGCCCACAAACATCTGTAACTTCAGTTCCAGGGGATCCAACTCCCTATTCTGGCCTCTGTGGGCAGGAGATACCCACATGGTACATATAGATAATGCAGGTAAACATAGATATGCACCCATACATGTAAAATAAAATTGAAAAAAGTTTAAAAATGGAACCACTATATGACTCAACACTTCCACTTCTTGGTGTGGGGTCAAAGGGAGGTGTTGAAGACATACTTGGAGATACATATTTGCAGCAGCTTTCATATTTAATTTAACACTTCATCTATATGAGGTACTTACGGCAATCAAATTATAGAGACAGGAAGTAGATAGAATAGTGATTGCCAGGGATTATGGAGAGGGGAAGGTGTTAGTTACTTTCCTCATTGCTTGAAAAAAATACCAGAGAAAAACAACTCATGGCTCCTCTCTCTCTCTCTCTCTCTCTCTCTCTCTCTCTCTCTCTCTCTCTCTCTCTCTCTCTCTCTCTCTCCCTACCTATCATCTATCGACAGAGTCTCACTATATAGCTCTGGAACTTACTATGTAGACCCAGCTGGCTTGAACTCACAGAGATCTTCTTGCCTCTGCCTTTTGAGTGTTGGGATTTAAGACATACACCACCACACTTGGCCTCTTGGCTCATAGTTTGAGGGTACAGTCCATCATGGCAGGACAAGCATGGTGGCAGGAGAATGAGTCAGGTTGTTCCATTGCATCCACAGCCAGAAGCAAAGAGAATGATGAAGGCTGTTGCTCACGTTTCTTTCTCTTCCCCAGCCCATGAAATGGTGCCACCGACATTTAAGGCAAACCTCCCAACCTTAGTATGCTTAATCTAAAAACTGTCTCACAGGTATGCCAAGATGTTTGTCTCCTAGCTGAATGTAGATTTTGACAAGTTGACAATCAGTATTATCACAGGGAATTGTTTAGTTAACAATGGTTAAGAGCACTGGCTGCTTTTCCAGGGGACCTGGGTTTGATTCTAAATACTCACTTATCAGCCCACAAACACCTGTAACTTCAGTTCCAGGGGATCCAACTCCCTATTCTGGCATGTTTAGTCATTCTTTAGTGGAGTCTTAGGGTGACTACTGCTGTGATGACCAATAGTAACTTGGAGAAGAAAGAGTTAATCTTGTTTATAGTTTCACTACACAGTCCATCACTAAAGGAAGTGAAGGCAGAAACTCAAATAGGGCAGGAACTTGGAGGCAGGAGCTGATGCAGAGGCTATGCATGAGTCCTGTTTATTGGTTTGCTCTCCATGACTTGCTCAGTCTGTTTTGTTATAGAACACGGGACCACTAGCCCAGGGTGACTGGGCCCTCCAATATCGATCACTAAAAGAAATGTCCTACAGGATTGTTTACAGCCTGATCTGATGGGGGAATATACTCAGTTGATATTTCCTCTCAGATGTCTCTAGCTTGTATCAAAACTAGCTAGCATAAGTGGGTACTGAGTTTGAGTTTGGCAAGAAGGACCCTGGAGGTGGATGGTGGTGACAGTTGTACAATGTGAACTCAAGAGCTGAAGAGATGTCTCAGCAGTTAAGAGCACCAACTGCTCTTCCAGAGGACCTGAGTTCAGTTCCCAGCACCCATGTTAGGTGGCTGACAACCACCTGTAATTCCAGCTCCAGGGGATCTGACACTCTGGTTTCTGTGAGCACCTGAACACATATTTGCTCACTCCCACCTGGATACGTACACATAACTAAAAATAATAAAAATAAATGTTAAAACAACAACATGAATTCAATACATCTGAGTAACACACTAAGAAATAGTAAAGATAGGGCCTGGGGAGATGGCTCATCAGGTAAGAGTGATTCCTAAGCTAGCACAGGGACCTGTATAATCTACATTAAAAACTGCATGTGGTCTACACACACAAACCTATAGTTCAGTTATTTTGGGGGAAGGATTGTTGAGGCTTGCTGGCCGCCAGCCTGCTCCAGATTCAAGAGAATTAGGTAGAATGTGATAGAATGGAACAACTGATGTTCTCTGGCCTCTGTGTGAAGACAGCAGAACACAGCTGCACACGTGCACATACACTAGACACACAGACACACAGACACTCAGACAGACACACACACACACAGACACACACTGACACACACACACACACACACACCGACACACACACACACACACGTTCATTTTAGGCCAGTTGTGATGCCTTCTGTTTGTAATTCCAGCAGTTAGGAGACAGAAAAATAGGGTTTCTGTAAGTTTGAGGCCAATTTGTACCAGGCCAATCTCAAAACCAACCAACCAACCAACCAACCAACCAACCAACCAACCAACCAACCAACCCACCCCCTCAAAACAGGGGCTGGAGAGATACCTCTCTAGTTAAGAGCTCTGACCACTCTTCCAGATATCCCTGGTTCAATTCTCAGCACCCACATGAATGCAATGTCAGTTCTAGGGATCCAACTTCTTCATCTGGCCTCCTCCCAGCACTGTATACACACAGAGTGTACAGTGATACACATAGGCAATACACCAAAACACAAAATAAAATTTATTATTATTATTATTATTATTATTATTATTATTATCATTATTATTATTATTATTGACTGGGTTTCTCTGTGTAGCAGCCCTGGCTGTCCTGGAACTCACTCTGTAGATCAGGTTGCCTTCAAACTCACAGAAATCTGCCAGCCTCTGCTTCCCCAGTCTGCAATTAAAGGCACACACCATCAAGTCTGGCCTGAAAACAAACATTTATTTTTAAATTTATTCTTTTTTTCATTTAATACATCTCAACAGCACCCTCTCCTCTACTCAGATCCATTGCTTCTCCATTTCTCTTCAGAAAAGAGCAGGCCTCCTAGTGATACCAACTGAACTCGGCAGAACAAGATGCAATAAGACTAGGCAAAAACACTCATATCAATGCTGGACGAGGCAACTCATAGGAGGAAAAGTTCCCAAGAGATGACAAAGAGTCATTGATATCCCTTCTCCTACTTTTAGGAGTTCTACAAAACCCCCTAAATTAAATAACCATAGCTTGTATGAAGAGGACCTAGCACAGACCCAATGCAGGCTCTGTGATTGCCACTTCAGTCTCTATGAGACCCTATGAACCCTGCTTAGTTGATTCTGTGAACTGTGTCTTCTTGGAGTTCTCAATCCCTCTGGCACTTACAATCCTTCCTCCTCCTCTTCTACATGTTTCCCTGAGTTCCAGCTAATCTTTGAGTAGGTCTCTGTATCTGCTCCCATAAGCTCCTGGAAGGAGCCTCTTTGATGTCAATTGGGCTAGGCTCCAATGCATAAACATCATTGGGAATCATTTCAGTAACCTTTTTCCTCCTCACAATTGTGTTTGGTTCTACCCTAGGTGTCTGAACCATCTAGTTTCCAGTTCCTGGAATCCAGGCAGTGTTGGGAATGGGCTCCCTCTTGTGGCTTGGGCTTGGTTAGTCCAATCTTTGGTTGGCCACTCTCACAAGTCTTGAGCCACAGATGCCTGAGTACATCTTGCAGGCAGGATGGGTATGGGTCAAAGGTTTTATGGCTGAATTGGTACATGGGTCCTGCCACTGGGAGCCTTGCTAGGTTATCAAAGACGGATGATTCAGGCTTCATATCCTCCATTACTGGAAGTCCTTGCTAGGGTCATCTTCATAGGTCAAGGAAGTTTCTGCCATGTTCCTCAAAGTGTTTCAGCATTCTAGTAATCTTTCCCTGTACTTTCTTCTTCTGTTCCTCACTCTCTTACCTGATTCTTTCCTGTTTCCATCCCCACCCACCAAGTTTATTCACAAATTATATTTTCCTTCCCCAGGGAGAACCATGCATCCCCCAGAGCCTTCCTTGTTACTTAGACTCTCTGGGTCTATGGATTGTAGTGTGATTATTTTTTATTTAACAGCTAATATCCACTTGTGAGTAAAAATCACATTTGTCTTCCTGGGTCTGGGTCACCTCACTAGTTCCATCTATTTGCCTAAAAATTTCATAATGTCATTTTTTTTCTCTAACAGCTGAGTAACACACTACTGTGTAAGTATGCCACATTTTCTGTATCCATTCTTCTGTTTGAGGGGCATCTAGGTTGTTTCCAGTTTCTGGCTATTAGGAATAAAGCTTCTATAAACATAGCAAAGCAAGTGTGATTGTGATAGGATGATGTGGGAAGCCCTGCTGTGCTCTCGGAGATTCTCAAACCGAAACTACAAGTTGACAGCTAGTCTCTGCGCGCTGGGGGGTTGGAGCCCATGCAAATTGACTCAAGAACCAGATACCTGTTTCTTTCGAAGCCGTGATTCTTTGATCTTTCTTCCCCTTCCTGGATTCCTTTGTATCCATACTGAGCTTTGATGTCTTATTATCACCTAAATGCCAATTGCTTACCTGTGATGCCTTTGAGTATAAATCCTCTCCCGTCCTTAAGTAAAGTGCACCTTGATGAGAAACGTCTCTTGGTGTGTGCGTCCTTTTCTCTGCTTTCCCCATACTGCAGGTCTTCCACATTCCCGGTTCGTGGAACCCCACGCAGGTAGGAGCTGCGGGACGGCATCCTACAGGATGAGGCACCTCTTGTGTGTATGCCTAAGAGTGGTAAATCTGGGTCTTGAGGTAAATTGAGTCCCATTTTTTTCTGAGGAACCACCATATTGATTTCCATAGTGGCTGTACACGTTTGCACTCCCACCAGCAATGGAGGAGTGTTTTTCTTGTTCCATATCCTTGACAGCATGAGCTGTCACTTATGTTATCAATCTTAGTCATTCTGACAGGTGTAAGATAGAATCTCAAAGTAGTTTTGACTTGCATTTCTCTAATGGCTATATACAATGGAACCAAACTGAAGCCATTTTGAATAGAACTTCCATTTTGAATAGGAGTCAAATAAATTTTAAGTTCCAAGACTTCCCTGGGTAACTGACATCCTGCTTGGCAGAAAGAGACATTAATGTGGGTAACTGACATCACAGTTGGCAAGTTGAGATGAGAATGCTAGGTAAGTCACCCTGCCAGAGCTGTTGTCTTAGTTAGGGTTTTATTACTGTGAATAGACACTATGACCAATGCAAGTCTTATAAAGGACATCATTAATTGGGACTGGCTTACAGGTTCAGAGGTTCAGCCCAGTATCACCAGGGTAGGGGGAATGGCAATGTCCACGCAGGCATGACACAGGAGGATCTGAGAGTTCTACATCTTCATCCAAAATAAGCCAGCAAACTGTGGCTAGGAGGAGGGCCTCAAAATCCACACCTACAGTGACACATTTCCTTCAACAAGGCCACACCTCCTTATAGTGTCTCTCTCTCTCTCTGGGCCAAGCATATTCAAACTAACGAAGCTGGATAACCCAGCTAGTGGGAACAGGATAAGTGTACCATATTGACATGTTCCAAAGAAGTCACTTATACCTAAACCATGTTGGTGGAATAACTTGGCACAGATGCTTATGTATTTCTAGCTTAAACTCTGACTCAGGGTTGCAGTTCAGCTCCTGAGTCTGTTTTATGGCTCTGATCAATTGCTAGTGGATTGAGTACAATAAAATTTTCTCATCTGCTAAAATACTTGATACGATGAACATTTGAAGATTCAGTCGACTCCTGAGTCTGTGCTTTTGTCCCTGATTGAAACTGCCCGAAGTTTCACGAATGGGGTTCTCCTCAGCCAGGAGGGAATAAAGGACCTGAAATAAAGGGTTTGAAATACAAGTTGTGTCCCACTCAAGGCTCCACTTTACTGAGAATAAACCAAGGTTTTTATAGTCACAGGAGAAACTGAAAACAAGTCTCTAGATTACACTACAAAGAAAGTTCAGGTGCCAAAGTCCCCAGGTTCAGAAGATCTTCAGGTAGCTGGCTGGTGTACTTAGGTGGTGGGCATGTCCAGGCAGCTTCTTCAAAGACAGTCAACAGAGAGCATCTGTGTTAGCTCCCAGGTGTTAGCCCCCAAGCAGAGGCTACCAGAAGTCTGATCAGCTAACGTGAAGAGTGAAGGTAACAATTCCTCCCTTTTTATTTTAAAACATTGCAGAACAAAGACATAACCAAACATCATGGTTTTGTACAGGGAATTTTCATGGTGCCTGGGTGAATATCATCTGCAGTATAATATCTCTTGGCAAAATATCTGACCCATCTTTGAGAACATGTACGTCTAGTTTGTACTACAAACTGGGCTTATTTTGTGTTTTTTCAAAAACACAGCCACTTGGCACGTGCCTGTCTTAGGTTGATTTCTTTGCCAGTGAACTAGGACGAAGAACACAGGTTTTCAAAATGCACCTCATTCCCATGTATTTAATGTCAAGACATGTCTTTATTGTCTGCAAAGTCCACAAGCTGCCACAATCGTTTTGAAAACCGCCTTTTCTGAAGTTATCGTAAAGCGGCACACCACTGTACTGGAGATAAGTGTAGGCATCTGATTGAGCTGCAAAATATCAGGACCAGTTCTGGGAACCTTTACTGAGAATAAGCCTCAATTCAAATGCAAAGTAGTAAATTCAGGCTAGTACTTCGGGATTTTACCAGCCTGAAACAGCTAAATGCTGTAGGAGTGACTTTACTTTTGCTCTGGGCATGAGCAAGTGAATTCAAATTGTTTATTTAGCTTTGGGAGAAAGCAAAGTTTTCCAGATCAAGCGGGCATTTCCAGAGTGACAGAAAGAGTTGTCAGCTCAAAAACAAAAGAAAAAGAAAAAAGACTTTTCAGCAGTGCGTTTAAACACATTTACTAAGAAGGCTGTGGACTTGAATCCACCTGGCGTATTAATCTTTCAGGAAGCCAACAAGTTTCATCCTGTTTCTGAGAAAAAATAAACATGGGCCCTCTGCCCCAAACCAAAACAAGGTCTGGACCATGCCAAGTATTAGTGAGTGGATCTCTCCACCTCACCATGGCATATGAACTTGAAGTATTAGGATGCCAATGTCGGTCCGCAGCAGACTGACGTTTGATGTCAGTCTGCAAAAAGTTCAAAACAAATAACACAAAAGCAAGGTGTGCCTTTGGAGATCTAGGAGAATACAAATTCCCTCCTTTAGTTTTCAAAAGCCAATTTTAAAGAGTGCAGTGTGCATGTTCAACAATCCCTTGTCCCATTGGGTTATAGGGAATTCCAGTTTTATGTTTGATGCCAAAATTTTCACAAAATAACACAAATTTTTTGCCAGAGTAAGCTGGCCCATTGTCCGTCTTAATAACTTTAGGTAAGCCCATAACATTAAAGGCTTGTAAACAATGATCAATTACATTCCTAGAGGCCTCTCCAGTATGCAGGGAAGCAAATATAAATCCTGAACAAGTATCAATAAAAAACTTGTATATATTTAAGCTTTTCGAATTCTGCATAATGAGTTATACCCATCTGCTAAATATGATTGGGCATAAGGCCTCTTGGATTTACCCCTAAATGCGGAACTGGAGACAAAATAACACAACTAGAGCATTGTTTTACAATCATTCTTGCTTGTTCTTTGGAAATTTTATGTTTAAGTCTTAAAGTATGGCTAGAAAGAAGGAATTTATTATGATCCTGTTTAGCTAGTGCAACAGGATCTGAAACTAAGACTCCTCCTACAAAAGCTCTGTCAATACAATTATTACCTGTAGTCAATGGTCCAGGAAGACCAGAATGAGCTTGTATATGACCAATATAAAACTGATTTTTTCGTGCAAGAATGACATTTTGCAATTGTAAAAATAAGGATCCTGCCGTAGTATTAAAATTAAATGTACCACAAGTTTCTAACAAAGGAACTGACTGTGCCACGTATAGGCTATCAGTGAAAAGATTGAAAGCATCAGTCACAGCCTGAAACACATTTAATACTGCTGTTAATTGAGCTAACTGAGCTGAGAGGCCAGGAGTTTCTATGACTACCTGTTGATTATTCATAAAATATCCAGCTCATCCTTTAGAAGAACCATCAGTAAATACCACAAGGGCATTACTCAAAGGCTGTAAAGAAGTCATGGTAGGAAATATCACTTCATGTGCATTTAAGAATTTTATGTTTATCCTGAGGATAATGATTATCTATAATTCCCTGAAATCCTACCTGAGCAAGCAACCAGTCTGTACTATGCTGTTTCAACCAGGAATCTTGCTCTAAAGTAAAAGGCTGAATGATAACATCTGGCTCCTTGCCAAAATAAGTCAGTGCTTGCTTTCTACCAAGCATGATCATATGAGCTACTGCCTCATACTATGGCAAGATATTACGCTTAGAAGACACCCTTGAATGTATCCACATGAGAGGTGCTTTTTGCCATAACAATGCTGTAGGAACATGAACTGTATTGAAAATTAACAAATGCAAAGGTAAAGAATAATCTATATAAGTAACAAATTGATTTTCAATAGCTCTTTCTACCTGCTGTAAAGATGACATTCCTTCTTTAGTTAAAAATCTAGGAGAATTTGGATCAGAATTACCTCTGATCTGAACAACTCTCTGATTAGCAGGTACTGTAATAACACCATGAGGAGAAGCAGCCATAATCTTAATTTCCCCTGATTGAATTGTGTTATTGTTTTCACCATCAATAACACCTGGCTAAATCTGCAATTCTTTCACAATTGAGCTACTCCTCCCTATAAGCAACCCTCAAGTCTCTGTAGGCAAGGGTCCAAAGTCTCCAGTAGGCAGAATTTGAACTCCCATTTCTGGTGTTAATACTGTGTGACAGGTGGAACAGAGGTCCAATCCTGCACTTCCTGGGGTTGCCCTGAAAAGTTCAAAGACGAATTTTCTTGGCTGGGTGGCAGCCTCATGGCCCCATATGCTGCCTGTTGTTTTAGGAAGGGGGCTTGGGGCTGCCCCCTCCACTCGTTTCCCGACAAGGTATTGTCTTGAAAACCTTTTTTAAATCTACAGTCTCTGACCCAATGTTTTCCTTTCCTACAACGAGGACAGATTTCCAGGGCAGCGCCTGGCTGCTGCCTGTTTGTGGCTCCTAATTTCTTAGAGCAATGATATTTAAAATGATTCATACTACCACATTTAAAACATCCTTTATTCTCCTGTCTTTGCGTCAGAATCCCTTGAACCGTAGTTCTCTGCAATGCAGCTGCCATTGCCAGTCCTTGATTATAAGAAGGTCCAATATCTGCACAAAGTTGAATATATCCAGATAAATCCATCCTACTCTTGTGTGGCTGAATAGCAGCCTTACACACTGTATTAGCATTCTCATAAGCTAACTGTGTAATAAACAGACTATCTGTATGAGAATCCCCAAGAATTCTGCTCGCAGCTTGCTGTAATCTAGCTATGAAAACTTGAAAAAGCTCCTCTGGGCCCTGCCAGATAGCAGCTAGACTTCCATTAATCTCACCTTTCGTAGGTAATTTAATCCAAGCTCGTCTTGCTGCCATCACAATTTGTGCATATATTCCAACAGGATACTCAATCTGCCTAACATTTCCTTCATACTGCCCTTCTCCCAGGAGCATATCCAGATTCCATTCTGGATTACCTGACTGAGAATTCTGCGCAGCTGTTTTTTTTTTACTAAATTCTCTCCATTCTGAACTCCAAAGTAGAAAATCACCTCCTTGCAGTATAGCCTTACATAAAGTTCTCCAGTCTTGAGGTGTTAAATTTGACTCTATTACATTATCCAAAAATGCCTGTGTAAATGGGGCATTCGGACCATATTGAGCAACCACACCTTGTAAATCTTTTATGACCTTAAATTCTA
The DNA here is from genome assembly GCF_008632895.1 of Mastomys coucha. Lineage (NCBI taxonomy): Eukaryota > Metazoa > Chordata > Mammalia > Rodentia > Muridae > Mastomys > Mastomys coucha. Next base: position 79,066,775 of record NW_022196900.1, on the reverse strand, counting down.
AAGGCTGATATTGTCTAATTCTCTCATTCTGCTGATCAAGCCTTTCCACTACAGGAAACACTAGCACTCCTGAAGTGTCTTGCCCATTTTCTCTAGCCTGATTAATTGCTTTCTCTAAAGGCAATTGACTCGTCTCAAAATTGCTGTTCTTTCTTTTGCCTGATACCGCCTTTAGTTCATTCAACTCATCTGTCAATTTCTGGAACTTGATTTCAAACTCCAATTTACTTAATTGTGACTCTCCCCGATCCTTCTCTCCTGTCAAAGTGGACCTAGAATTAGCAGGCGATGCATATGAAAGCAACTCCTCTCCACAAGACTTAAAAGTTCTGCTTTCTAAAAAAGTATTTTGAATCTCTTCTTTTTCCGTATCTGAGCTTTCTGATTCCTGTGAGCTCAATTCACTTTCTGACACTCTATCTCTCTCTTCTATAATGTCCTTCATGGGTGCCCAAAGGTGGAGAGTGAATTTTTCTGCCTGATTTTTCCTTAGAGCTTTTCCATTTTTTCCATGTTCTTTTATTCAAATCACTTACTTAATGAACTCATGGGCAACAAGATTCTATCTCATCTGAGAGATCTTTTAATGCATTTTTTCCACCCTGATTCTTCTTGCCTGAAGCAACTTATTTATACTCTGTATTGCTGCTTTTGACTCATTCAAACCCATACTTACTGTCACACCCCTAGGCGAATTAAAACGCCGGGTCAGTGCCAATCCAACCTAGCCCCATACCCTTCTTATACATATGGCAACACTTCTATAATATAAAAATAAGGCTAGGCCTAGCATCAAATTTGCCTACCGTGCAAAATGGTGTACAGCCTTTTATCCTTACCTTCTGAATTTTTAGGCATAGCTCTGCTTTGACAGTATGTCCTTTATAAATCCTCCATACCTGAGTCCACATTCAGGCGCCATCTGAAACTGCCCGCAGTTTCACGAACGTGGTTCTCCTCAGCCAGGAGGGAATAAAGGACCTGAAATAAAAGGTTTGAAATGCAAAGAGAAAACATGAAGCCCAGTTCTGTCCCAATCAAGGCTCCACTTTACTGAGAATAAACCAAGGTTTTTATAGTCACAGGAGAAACTGAAAACAAGTCTCTAGATTACACTACAAAGAAAGTTCATGTGCCAAAGTCCCCAGGTCTAGAAGATCTTCAGGCAGCTGGCTGGTGTACTCAGGCAGTGGGCATGCCCAGGTGGCTTCTTCAAAGACAAACAGTCAACAGAGAGCATCTGTGTTAGCCCCCAAGAAGAGGGAAGGTAACACCTGACTGGCCAGTTTTTGCTGCCTGATTCAAATAAAGATCTTGCTTTGGTGGACTCTTGTGACCGCTTGGATTGTTTTGTTTTGTTTTGTTTTGAGCCTCCAACAACTAAGGATGTTGAACATTTCTTTAAGTGTTTCTCAGCTATTTGAAAGTCCTCTATTGAGAACTCTCTGTTTAGTTCTGTACCTTGTTTTTTGATTGGATTGTTTAGTTTGTTGATGCCTAGTTTCTTGAGTTCTTTTTATATTTTGGACATTAGCCCTCTATTGGATGTAGAGTTGGTAAACATCTTATCCTATTCCGCAGGCTGCTGTTTTGTCCTATTAACAGTGTTCTTTGTGTTACAGAAGCTTTTCAGTTTCATGAGGTCCCACTGATTAATTGTTGATCTTAGTGCCTGCATATGTGTGTTGGGGTGCACTAACTCCTGTCTTCAGAAAGTTGTTTCCTCTGCCAATGAGCTTAAAGCTATTCCCTACTTTTCTTCTCTATTCAGTTCAGTGTATCTGGTTTTATACTGAGGACTTTGATCCACTTGGACTTAATCTTTATGTACAGTGATAAATATGGACCTATTTACATTCTTCTACATGCAGATATCCAGTTAGGTGTCATTCATTTGTTAAAGATACTTTCTTGTTTTCATTGTTTATTTCTGACTTCTTTATAAAAAATTGGGTGTTCATAGGTGTTTGGGCTTATGTCTGGGTCTTAATTTGATTCATTTGATCAACATGTCTATTTTTAATGCCAATACCATATGGGTTTTACTATAAAAGCTCTGTAGTGTAGCTTGAAATCAGGGATGGTGCTACTTCTGAAAGCTCTTTTATTGCAAAAGGTTGTTTTAACTATCCTGAGCTTTTTATTTTTCCTTATGAAATTGAGTATTGTCCACTCAAGATCTATAAAGGATTTCTGGGAGCCATTTGCTGTTTCTCTGAAGTAGAGATAAAAAGAGAGAGAGAGAAGTCTGTGTGTCAGGCAGAGTCAAGGTTGGTCAGTTTCTGTTGGCAGATTTCCAGGCCTGCTGAGGTGTAGAATGATAAGAGGATGTGCATTTGAGGCTTAAGGAAAGGGGCTGAAGATTCTATTGACTGTGGTGGAAGGAACAGGGAGGCTTTCAGATGAGAACAGATGTTTTATGTGTATATTTCAGGAATTGTTTCTGTTAGCTTATAGCTTGTTTCCCATGATACTGTGTAGTATAAAAATGCTAAGAAAAATAAACTTGAGGCTGATGTGGTATTGACCTGCAGCCCTCCCAATTCTATATCTATCTCTTGCAACATTTTTTCCCTGCTTTTCCTGTCATTAATCCTCACTCCTCCTTCAAAAGCTGTTCGACCCTGTGCTAGCAGACTCTGGTGTAGATAGTGCTTGAAATGGATGGAGTTCTGTGAGTAGGAGAGATTGAGTGTTGGACACTGTGGAAAGGGCAAGCACTAGGACAAGGTAAAAGTGCAGTGAAATAGTCTTGAGAGTAATAGACATAGGAAAATACAGAGAACAGAGCTTAGAAAAAGTAAGGGAGCTTGGAAAAAGTAAAGGTTAAAATGGAGAGAGAAAAAATAAGAGAAAGAAAAAGAAAAAGGAACAAATAAGAGAAATTAAAAATAGGAAATGGAAACAATGGCATGCTTTTTGTAGAAATGCTTAACAATATGCTTCCCTAAAGTAGGGCAACAGCAATTACATAATTTTTTAGATTTTGTAGAAAGGTTTTTGGTTTCCTGAGGAAGATACAATAAATTTAGCAACCTGGAAGAAGGTTGGGGAAAGACTTTAAGATTACTATGATGTTCATGGACAATTGAGTATTGTCCTTTCAAGGTCTGTAAAGGATTGTCAGGAGCCATTTGCCCCTTCTCTAAATCAGAGGAAAAAAAAAAGAGAGAAAAGTATGCCTGTCTGTAGATACTTTTAATCTTTGGACCTTGATTAGGGTTAGGAGAGAGAAGTGGGTTTCAGGGAAGGAAAGTAAAACTCAGCTGCTCCCTGGGAGCCAGTTCCCTGCTGGTCCCATTCCAGGCCTGTCATCTTGCACTTGCTACAGAACCCCTGGAAGTATGGGGACAGCAGTGATAGAATGCAGGAAGGAGAATGATGCACTGTTGGAGGACCTGGTGTGGAGCTGGACACCACATCCTGAGGGGCTGGTGGTCAGCAGGAGTTCCTGCTCCTCCCTTCTTGGTTGGCTGTGGAGGCAACAAAACAGAGCAATGCAGTGGACAGCACCACTGACTTGCAAGCTCTGGCACAGGTGAATCATGATCCAGTCCAGCAGGTTAAGGTCTAAATAAAAATTTATGGAAATGTTTGAGATTGCTAAATGCGAGTGATGGCTAGAAGATGCAAAAGAACTTGGATGATGATAATTTAGAAATAAAAGTGCTTCCGATGAAAGATGTTTTAAGTTGGTAAATGCAAGTAAAGATGTTTAAAATGGATAAATACAAGTTATAAATGTTGGAGAGTCTAAGAAGATGTTTTAAGGTATATAAATGCAAGTTATGGAGATGTAAGAAATGATTTAAGGTATAAAAATATGGGAAATATTTCATATTCTCCCCACATGTTATTGTTATTTTGAAGTTCAGAATTTTAACATTGATCAATGGAATTCTGATCAGCTAATGGCACATTGGCAATTTATAATTCAGTCACAAGCACAAGACTAACTTCTCTTTGGTTGTCTTCTGAATATAAACTTAAAGATGCTTCTCATTTTGCTAAAAATATCTCTGTTCAATCTGTATATCTAGCCCTCTGGATTGAGGAAAAAAAAGTTCTGTGCCTTTTAACTCAAACCTATAGTTTTTTTTTAGGTCTCAAAGGCATAAATCTACTCCTTTTGTCTACCAGACACCTGCTAACCATATTTCTAAAATATATATGTTAATACAATGGTAAATACTAATGTATATCCTTTTGTAAACTAAAGCTCACATAAGCTTCAGGGGATAAAGAGTCCTAAGACTTGAACCTGACTGCCACAGATCAAATGGACTCAGGTAAGTAAACCTGCCTGTTCTTGAAGATGGAATTTTCTTTTGGTCTTGTGATTTTTTTACCTTCCCCAATTGCTAGACAATTTTAATTTCTGTTCCTAGTCTATACTTTTCTGGTGGATACAGGAGCTCACTGTTCAGTCCTCCAGAGGCTACTGGGATCCATGATGACCCAAACTACTCTAGTCCAAGGTGCTACAGGAACCAAGCCCTGTGCCTGTACTACCAAGTGGTACGTAGACTTTGGGCAAAAAGACTAGTACTCACTCTTTCCTGGTAATTTCTGAGTGCCCCTTCCCCCTGTGAAGAAGGGACTTCCTGACTAAAACTGAAGCTCAAATTCACATCTAACCTGGAGGTAAGATAGTGGTCCAGGCAAACCCAGTTCTGGTCTGTGTTTTCTTTTTGGAGGATGGATGTATATCTCTTGTAGCCAAAGAAAAAGAAACCTGGCCCTCTATCATACTTCCTGAAAAGACTTATTGCCCAGATACCCCAAATGTGGGCTGAAAATAACATCCCTGTCTAGCTTCTCACCTACCCTGGTTATGGTAGATCTAAAAGTTACTGCTATCCATGTTAGAATAAGGCAGTACCTTCTGTCAAAAGAAGTTTGTCAGGGTGTCAGGCCCCACATTAATCAAATTTAAGATCACAGAATACTAGTTCCTTGTCATTCTCTGTGGAACACATCTTTGTTACCAGCCAGAGGAAAAGACCATAGACCAATGCAACACCCAAGGGAGGTGAATAAGAGGATGGAAGACATTCACTCAATCATCCAGAACCTATAAACACTCCTGAGTTCCTTACCACCCAACATACAAATTTACAGTCTTAGGTTTGAACGATGCCCCCCCTTTAGTAGTATTCTAGATAAGAATAGGCAGGCACTCTTTGCCTTTGAGTGGCAAGATCTGAAAAATGGCTTCAATGGGCAGCTAATCTGGATAAGACTGCTACAAGGATTCAAAACCTTGCCTACCATCTTTGATGAAGTTCTCCCCTAAGACCTATAAGTATGGACAGGCCATGCCTTGAATGGGCTAGGGAAGCTGAGAAAGCCTTTAATGATTTAAAATTAGCTTTGCTGTCTGCCAGCTTTAGAGTTTCCTGATGTGACTAAATCTTTTTATTTGTTTGTGGATGAGTATAGATGTATTGCCAGAGGGGGCATCGACACAAAATTTGGGCCTCTGGTGATCTCCAGTGGCCTATTTGTCTAAGAAATTGGACTCTTTGGCAGTGGGTTGGTCAAACTGTCCAAGAATCATGGTAGCCCACACCCTGTTGGGTAGGGATGGCTTTGTGACAATCCCTTACAGTCACTACACCCATGTTATAGAAGGGCTTCTCAAGAGCCTACCTGACTGGTGGATTTCAAATGCTTGATTCTCTCAATATCCATCACTGTTATTGAACCATCCTCAAGTGGTCTTAGACCCCAACTTATCTCTAAAACCTGGCACCCTGGTATCTAACCCAGACTTGGACATTTCACCAACTCACAACAGCTTGGAGATCCTGCAGGATGTCCTTGGGACTTGGCTGAACCTGATTGACCATCCATGGCCAGTGTAGACTTCACCATGTACGCTGATGGAAACAGTTTCATGGAAGACAGAACAAGGCAATGGTGGACTTGAATCAAACATTGTGAACATCTCTCCTTCCCAGCAGAACATTGGCCCAGAAGGAAGAGCTGAGAGCTCTAACAAAAGCACTCAACCTGGGCAAGGACAAAGTGGTCAATGTTTACACTGAGAGCTGATATGCATTCGATACTGCATATGTCCACGGAGCTATATATCTTGAAAGGGGACTGTTAACAGCAGAAGAAATGACTTAAAAGCAACTAAGAGATCCTAGACCTTTTGACAACCCTATGGTTGCCTAAGAAATTGGCCATTATACACTGAGTAGGACACCAAAGGGGACAGTCATCAGAAGCCTCAGGGAGCCATAGACCAGACATAGCAGCTAAGAAAGCAGCAGAACAAACATCACTTATCCGTACTCTTTCTGATATCCTGGTTTGACCTGGTCTTGCCCAAAGTTCTGACTTATTTTCAGGAAGATGATAAGGTCTACCAACTTCTACCCAAAGCCTACTTTGAAGATAGACAAAGATATGAGGAAAACTGAAGAGGAATCACAACAAAGGACTTAGGGAGAATCTTAACCATGCAATTCCATGAGACCATCCACTTGGGGGTAAATATTGTCTTAGTCAGGGTTTCTATTCCTGCACAAACATCATGACCAAGAAGCAAGTTGAGGAGGAAAGGGTTTATTTGGCTTACTTTCACATTGCTGTTTATCACCAGAGGAAGTCAGGACTAGAACTCAAGCAGGTCAGTGCCACGTACACTTGTCTACTCCAGTCACATCCAAAATATCGGGGGTAAAATCCTGATTAAGGATAAGAGGCAATAAGGATCCAAAAGGAGTTCTGTGCCTCCTGGATAGACAGTCGCTGGTATCTCCTAACTCAGACGTGTTCCAGATCAGTCTTTCCAATCATCAACATGCCCTCATAATTAGGCATAAAGGTACCCCAAGAAATGATTCGTAAATGACTAAGGTTGGACATTGTTTCCTGGCCAGCACAATGTTTCTAACCTATCCTAGGTTAATACCAAGCTGTCCATAACTTGGAATTTCTCTCAAGGAATATGCCTTGCAAGACAGGTTTTCCTCATAGCTAGCAACAAGAGGTCAAGCACATTCTTCAGGGCAGTCCCATAATAGTTAGAAATGTTTTACATACTAGAGAGTAATCGAAGGGTTTCCACTCAAGGACATTAGCTAGAAGTGTTAGGTCAGAACCTCCTAGTCATTGCCTCCAGCAGAACCAGAGAATTAGTACAGGAATACCAAATTAGCCCCAGCAGGGAGGGGCACCATTGCTCTTCTGCCCGCTTCACAACTGGATACTGATCTTGATCAACAAGATCACTGACCTTGATGTGTCGCCTGCCTACGTAACTCTTGTCATCTGCCCTGCTTGCTGTATGCTACTTAAGCCTGCTTTTCACTTTGTGCAGGAGGACTTGGACTTGCACTGGAGGACTCGACTCGCATGCAGGACTTGCACTCACACTCTGACGAGAATGAGAACTTAAGATGGGCTAGGACTCAGACTCATAAAGTCTACATTTCCCTGGGGCCAGAGCGATTGGACCCGGGGGGATGCAACACCAGTCCAGAGGAAATAGCTGCTGCTTTAGACCCAGTATGTTTTAGATGGCCTCAGATGTACCTTAACTATTGAGCTGCCAGATTTACCATCTCTCTTTTCCAATGACTGTAAAAGTCTGATGCCATTTCTAAGAAATACATTCATATCCTGTACTTCATGTGTCGTCTCTGCCATCATTTCTTCACCTACGCCTTGTTGACCTGACTAGGACTCCATTCCTCCCTTGGGTTGAGGGATGCCCAGATCGGCTGGCCTGTGGCAGGTCAGAAAGCAGGAGCTGATGCAGAGGCCGTGGAATGATGTTTCTTACTGGCTTGCTTCTTCTGGCTTGCTCAGCCTGCTCTCTTATAGAACCCAAGACTTCCAGGGATGGCACCACCCACAAGGGGCCCTACCCACTTGATCACTAATTGAGAAAATGCCCCACAGCTGGATCTCATGGAGGCACTTCCCCAACTGAAGCTCCCTTCTCTGTGATAACTCTAGCCTGTGTCAAGTTGACACACAAAACCAGCCAGTACAAATATGATAAAAGTATTGATTGCTCCCCAAGTTTTATGTTCCTGATTTGACTAAAGAACTGCAAAATATCACTGGGCATCATGCTTGTTAAATGACTAGCCCAGCTCTGAAAAGGACACAAGCCAAAAGAGAAAGAGGAACTGCACCAGGTGTCTTCTGGGAGATGAACTTCACAGAGATAAAGCCAGAAAAATTCTGTTATAAATACCTCTTAATATTTGTTGATTCTTTTTCAAGATGGGCAGAGGTATTCCCCACCAAGAAAGAAAGAGCCCAAACAGTAAGAAAAACTTATAGAAGAAATAATTCCATGGTTTGGAACCCCAACAGCTCCAGGATTGGATAATAGTTCAGTCTTTGTCTTACAGGGTCAGTCAGGCCTTAGAGCATGCATGGGAATAAATTGGAAGCTTGTATTATGAATACAAGCCACAGAGCTCAGGACAGGTCAAAAGGATGAATCAGATCTTAAAGGTTACCCTAACAAAATTAGCCTTAAAAACTATCAATGACTGGGTGTCCCTTTTCCCTCCTACGAGTCAGGAGCACCCCCTAAATAGAGGGAATGACCCTTTATGAAATAATGTTTGGAAGACCTCCTCCCAAATACTAGGACATAACTATTAGCAGTATCATCCTATTCTGAAATCAATCCAGGCACTCCAGAAAGTCTAGTTAGGTCTCTACTCCTATGTTCAACATTTGTATGTGAATTGTTCCCCATCAACGCCCATTGGTTCCAACCTGGTGACCTGGGTCCTGATCAAGAGATAACAGAGGCAATCTTTTTTTTTGATTAGATATTTTCTTTATTTATATTTCAAATGTTATCCCCTTTCCTGGTTTCCCCTCTCAAAACCCCCTATCTCCTCCCCCCCCTCCGGTGGATGAGAGGCAATCTTTAACACCTCAATGGAATGGACCTTACATTGTAATCCCAACCACACCCACATCTGTAAAGGTTGATGGGATCTGAACTTGCATCCACCACTCCCCCAAAACACCAGGACTCAGACTGGTGATGAATCATCACGGCACACTCAGAGGACCCACTGAAGATAAGGCTGATTGCTATTCCCCTTGATCCTCTTTGCTTGCTTGTTAAATATGATGTTATACCAAAACATAGAGTCTATGAAACCAGGAAACTATAGGCCAAGGTCATGGCTATAGAGAGTTCCAGACACAGAATTATTGCTGAGTGTGATCACTGCTCTTCCCATGAGCCTTCCTAGTTTAAAATGTCATTTATAGTCAGGCCTTGGGATGCCGGGGTCTAGACTCACCACTGGGTGTTAACCTGGAAACATCGAGGGAGAAAAATTTCATGGGGAAGATCAATATTATGTCTGTCTGGCTGAGGGAGCTGAGGTAGCCTACTGTCTTAGTTAGGGCTTACATTGCTGTGAAAAGACACCATGACCAAGGCAACTCTTATAAGGCCAACATTTTAACTGGCACTGGTTTGGTTTACAGGTTCAGAGATTCAGTCCATTTTCATTAAAGTGGAAGCATGGCAAGGTCCAGGTAGGCTTGGTGCAGGAGGAGCTGAAAGTTCTACATCTTCATCTGAAGGCTGCTAGAAGACTGTCTCCCATGTGGTTAGGAGGAGGATCTCATTGCCCACCCACATGTCCTCCAACAAGGCCACACCGATTCCAACAAGGCCACACCTCCTAATAGTGCTACTCCCTAGGCCAAGTATATTCAAACCATCATGCCAACTGTCAAGATAAAGAAGAGTTCTGTTTTCCTTATTGGTCTTGCATTACTTGAGCTAAGCACTGGGAACCTGATATTGCTGATGAGTACTTAGACATAAAATTGGAAAGAAATCTTAGTTGTAAGATACCCTGTACTTGCAACTCAGTCCCCATCACCTTAAATGGGACCAGCTGCCCCTTTATGCCTCCTAGGACACCAGGAGAACCTGGGGACTTAGAGCATAACTTATGGGCCAAGATCCATGAACCATGTTCACCATTCAAAGTTTAACCAAAGCCTATCTCTCTAAATCCATAGGACCTTTGGTGGAAATTTCAAAGGCTCTTCTTCGCAACAAGAGTTCCTTTGTACCCCCTGGATTAGGAATCACAAATTTATCTTCCACAATCCCTTCCCTAGGACTTCCCAGACTACATTTGTCATCTGGGTCCCCGCTAATAGACACTATTTTGGCTACCTATAAGTTTTAGCCCAATATGACAGAGGACGGTTGGCTCTGCCTTGACCCTCCTACTATACAGACATAGCAGCAATAGATACCAAGACTTTCTGGACCCCCAAGCTGATTCCCCTCAAGGATAGCCTATCATGCCCCTGGGATATTCCCTTCACCTTAAGGGGAGATAAGGGAAACTGGAACTTGTTTTTAGGTCAAATTGATATTACCTACCTACTTCACCTTATTCTCAAATATGTCATGATTCCAATGTGTATTTGGTATAGGCCTCTAATACCATCAGGCTAAAAGAGAAGATCTCCTGGATGCACCAGGAGGGTTTTGGTTTGCCTGTACTCCAGGACTTACTCCTTGTCTCCTGTTAGCTATTTTACCATTGAGCAAAGCCCTGAATTGTTCATATCAGTACATATTCTACCCCAGAATTCCTATTATGAAGGTACTACAGGATGCATTCACACAGGTCTCCTGCCACAACAGTACCTCTACTCTGATACTAGCACTAGAAGGATTGGGAATAGCAGGCTCTGCTATGCTTGCTATGGCAGCTCTAGTCATGGGACATCAGTAATATAAAAAATACCTCAGTGAACAAGTTGACAAAGGCTTAACCCAGTTTAGTCCAGCCACCTCCTTCCTAGAGAATCAAGTAGACTTCTGAGCTGAAGTAGTCCTACAGCATTGAAGGGCTCTAAATGTACTTTTCCTATAGGAGGAGGATTATTTATGACCCTAGGAGAACAATATTATTTTTACATTAATCACTCTGGGGTGATCAGGGACACCTGGAATTAAAAGCTAACCTCCTCCATAGGGAACAACAGAGAAAGCAGTCAATGAGCTGGTATAAAACCCTTTTTAATTAGTTCCCTTGGTTAACTTCATTCATCACAGCCTTGGTTGGTCCCCTGTGCTTATTTTTGCTGATGCTAAGCTTTGGGACCTGTATTACTATTTTAAAAAAATATTTATTATAGGGCTGGCGAGATGGCTCAGCGGGTAAGAGCACTGACTGCTCTTCCGAGTGTGGGGTCCTGAGTTAGGATCCCAGCAACCACATGGTGGCTCACAACCATCCGTGATGAGATTTGACAAGCTCTTCCGGTGTGTCTGAAGACAGCTACAGTGTATTATGCTAGAGCAAGTGAGGGGGGAGGCAGAGTTCAAGGCCATCTGTACAGCTACAGTGTACTCGTACACATAAATACATAAATCTTTAAAAAATATTTATTATATATAAGTTCACTATAGCTGTCATCAGACACACCAGAAAAGGGCATCAGATCTCATTCCAAATGGTTGTGAGCCACCATGTGGTTGCTGGGGTTTGAACTCATGACATTGGGAAGAGCATTGGGTGCTCTTAACTACTGAGCCGTCTCTCCAGCCCTGGGCCCTGCATTATTAATGCCTTAGTTTCCTTTGTCAAGAGAAGTTCCACTGCACAGCTCATGGTTCTGAACACTCAATATGATCCTCTGCTCATGGAGGACACTATGGAGCCAATGATTTGACTCCATATACAACTCAAGGGGGGAATGTTAAATATTAAAACTTGACAATAGCTCTGCCATATTCCTTCAACCTTCATTTTGCAGCTTATAATCTTAACTTGACCTATTGTTCTTTGCCATGACAAAACCAATTTGTCGTTGTACTTTGTCACAGAGCCTCATGGACTTTGGAGATCCCCTAGCCTTCTTGAATCCCAACTCGGGACTGTATCCCTGATTAATCAGATTTGGGTTGTGCTTTCAGTACCCGTTGGTACCTGTCTGTTATTGGTGTCTGAGTGGTTTATGTGGCTATTCCTGGACCCTAACAATACCCAGTACATGGTTGGGTGGTGGTTATTCTAGCTGATGAAGTCTATGAAGGGATGCTGGCTGGTGCAGTAGGTTGCTAGTCAGAGGTAGGTGGGCAAAGGAAATGGTTTACATCCATGGGGAGAACATACAGATTCAGTGTAAGGTAAAGATAAGGATCCCAGTTCTTAGGCTGAGGAGTGACCAAAATATAAGATGGTTTATTTTAATTTTAATTTTATTTTTTATTGGATATTTTCTTTATTTACATTTCAAATGTTATCCCCTTTCTTGGTTCCCCCTCAGCCCTGGAAACCTCCTATCCGATCCCTCCTCCCCCTGCTTCTATGAGGGTGTTCCCCCACCTACCCACCCACTCCTGCCTCCCAACCTCGAATTCCCCTACACTGGGGCATCTATTGAGCCTTCACAGGACCAAAGGCCTCTCCTCCCATTGATGCCTGACAAGGTCATCCTCTACTACACATGCAGCTGGAGCCATGGGGTTCTCCATGTGTATGCATTGGTTGGTGGCCTTGTCTCTGGGAGCTCTGGGGGATCTGGTTGGTTGATATTGTTGTTCTTCTTATGGGGTTGCAACCCCCTTCAGCCCCATCAGTCCTTTCTCTAACTCCTCCATTGGGTACCCTGCGCTCAGTCCAGTGGTTGGCTGGGAGCATTCACCTCTGTATTTGTAAGGCTTTGGCAGAGCTTCTCAGGAGACAGCTATATCAGGCTACTATATCAGCAAGTACTTCTTGGCATTCATAATAGTGTCTGGGTTTGGTGACTGTATACAGAAAGGATCCCCAGGTTGGACAGTCTCTGCATGGCCTTTCCTTCAGTCTCTGTTCCACTTTTGTCTCTGTATCTCCTCCCATAGGTATTTTGTTCCCCTTTCTAAGAAGGACCAAGCACCCATACTTTGGTCTTCCTTCTTCTTGAACTTCATGTGGTTTGTGAAGTGTATTTTGGGTATTCTGAGTTTTTGGGCTAATATCCACTTATCAGTGAGTGTCTACCATGAGTGTTCTTTTGTGATTGGGAAACCTCACTCAGGATGATATTTTCTAGTCCTACCCATTTGCCTAAGAATTTCGTGAATTCATTGTTTTTAATAGCTGAGTAGTATTCCATTGTGTAAATGTACCACATTTTCTGTATCCATTCCTCTGATGAAGAACATCTGTTTTTCTTTTCCAGCTTCTGACTATATAAATAAGGCTACTATGAACATAGTGGAGCATATGTCCTGATTACATGTTGGAGCATCTTCTGGGTATATGCCTAGGAATGGTACAGCTGGGTCCTCTGGTATGTCCAATTTCTGGAGCAACCACCATACTGATTTCCAGAATGGTTGTACCAGCTTGCAATCTCACCAGCAATGGAGGAGTGCTCCTCTTTTTCCATGTCCTAGCCACATGCTCCACTATACTACTCAGCTATTAAAAACAATGAATTTATGAAATTCTTAGGGAAATGGATGGATCTGGAGAATATCATCCTGAGTGAGATAACCCAATCACAAAAGAACACACCTGGTATGCACTCTCTGATAAGTGGATATTAGCCCAGAATCTTAGAATACCCAAAATACAATCCACAAACCACAAAAAAACTCAAGAAGAAGGAAGACCAAAGTATGGATACCTTCATTCCTTCTTAAAAGGGGGATCAAAATACCCGTGGTAGGAGTTTCAGAGACAAACTATGAAGCAGAGACTAAAGGAAGGTCAATTCAGAGACTGCTCCACCTGGGAATCCTTCCTGTATTCAATCATCAAATCCAGACACTTTTATGGATGCCAGCAAGTACTGGCTGACAGGAGCCTGATATAGCTGTCTCCTGAGAGGTTCTGACAGTGTTTGACTAATAGAGAAGTAGAGGCTCACAGCCATCCATTGGACTGAGCACAGGGTCCCCAATGAAGGAGCTAGAGAAAAGACCCAAGGAGCTGAAGGGTTTGCAGCCCCTTAGGACAAAAAACAATATGAACTAACTAGTACCCTCAGAGCTCCCAGGCACTAAATCACCAACCAAAGAGTGCACATGGTGGGACTAACGGCTCCAGCAGCATATGTATAGCAGAGGATGGCCTAATCAGTCATCAGTGGGAGGAGAGGCCCTTGGTTTGGTGAAGGTTCTATGCCCAGTGTAGGGGAATGCCAGGGCCAAGAAGTGGGAGAGGGTGGGTTGGTGAGCAAGGGGAGGGGGGAGGGAACAGGGTTTTCTTTTTCTTTCTTTTTCTTTTTTTTTTTCCAGAGGGGAAACTGGGAGAGGAGATATTATTTGACATGTAAATAAAAAATCTAATAAATAAAAGAACTCTGAAAAACAAAACAAAACAAAACAAAAAACCAAATTGGTTTTGCCACAGGGAATGCTCATGGCACCTGACCTGCAGGGGCGTGGTCATCTGGGTCCCTGCAAGGCACCCTTATCCAGCCAGGGACACAAGCAATTGTTGGTGTCATTGAGCTAAGATGGTGTCACCTCGTTCCCTGTGGCTCCTGTCTGTCTGTCTTCTGTCTTGGTGCTCTGATGCCCAGAAGCTGGGGCTTCGTGCCTCTAAGTCAAAATTAGAGCCCATACCTCTGGTGTTGTGGATTGAGAAAGGTAAGTGAGAAGTAGATGGTCACAGGGCAGGTGAACTTCTTCCTTTTTGTTGTGGATTCACATCTGCAAAGCCAAAGCTGGAAGGGCTAGGATTTGGGATTTGGGGTCTGCTCTGCACTGCTGGGAATGCAGTCAGGCGTCTCAGGTGAACACTCAGGGAGAACTGTGCACTGTAGGGGCTCATGCTATCTTTGTTAAACTCCTAGCAGCTGTGGCATCAGCCTGGAACATTCAACAGTCAGACCAGCCTGTCCCTGCAGAGGTGGGCAGCACACTCAGGCTCTCATTCCCTCACAACTGGTAGAGATCTATCAGGCTCGTGCATGTCCTTCATACAGTTACCTCACAGCAGCTGCTATACCTGAGCATGAAGCATTCTTCATCCTTCTGGAACTTGTTTTCCAGTGGGGGAAATGTATTATAAAGAAATATAGGAAACATGTCAAATGACCATAGGCACACTAAAAATAGGCAGAAAGCCTGGAAGAAGATAGATCCCAAAGTGTGAGCTTGTGCACCCACAGAGCAAGTTAGGACAGGATTCACCCAAGAGTGACAACTGAGTAGAGCTGAAGTGGATGAGGGAAGGTGCCATATGGATGTGTGGTCAAAGGAGCAGCAGATGGAAAGGCCCTGAGTATCAGTGTGCAGATCAGTGTAGCAGGAGCAGAAGGAAGAGGGAAGATAGGGTGGATACATATGCTGGGGCTTTTAAGGCTAGTGTGAGGACTTGGACTAGGCACTTGTGAGGAGATGGGTAGCAGAATGTGCCTACTTTACATGTGTAAAGAATGGTTCTAAGCCCATTGTGGTATCCAGTGCCAATAGAGCTAGTTTAGTTAAGTATTTCCCAATTGCAAGGAAGTCAGAGGCAGGATGGTCTCTGTAAAATTGAGGCCTGCCTGATCTGCACTTCGAGTTCCAGGTCAGCCAGAGCTACATGGTATACAGTCCTAATTAAAATTAAAAGTAAGGATTGTTCTATTTGTCATACTAGATGGCCATGCAGACCCTTCCAGGGGTTACAGAAACAAAAGCTGTGTCTCTGAACTCTTTGAGAAGTCGTCATTAGAAAGAAAGGGATTGAGAGACAGTCATCTGTGGTCACAGGGAATTCCAATGCTTGTCAGCAGAGACAACAAAAGGCATTTTCTCATGTTTCTTGATTTATTAGCTGTCAAGATTCATTTCTCGAAGAAACTTCTCAAAGAGATTCCCCATGTAAGATTCAGTTTTGTGGCCTGTTTGTCCTGGAGACTCCCTGGCTTTATCCCTGTATCTAGTCCGTTACTTTTTTTCCCCCTATGATAAATGAAGAGGGATAAGGGCCAGGCACGTTCCAGGACCTCAGAAAGGTGGAGAGAGACTGTGTAGAATCAGGATTTATGAATGATAGGCATGAGAACCTGTCTGTTTTCTCACATTGTCCTCGTTTTTGATGTAGTTGTTGTGTTGAGAATAGATTGTAAATGTCACAGGAGCTATAAGGGGACAGTGGGGACCTTCAACCTGCCTGTGGGTCAGAGCCATATGGTGTCAGCTGTGTGGTGTCATGAAGTGTGGTAGAACTTTGACATACTTAAAGGTGGTGTCAAGGAATTAAGATATGCTCTAAGAGATAAAGGGGGCAGAGATGATGCCACAGCTTTTGGCTTGGACAATTAGAAAATGAAGTTGTTTTAATCAGGATGGGGTAGCCTGGAGGGTGAGCACATCTGAGGTGTGTGTGTGTGTGCGTGTGTGTGTGCAGATCAGCACATGTAGAGGTCAGAGGATATTTTTGGGGAGTCAATTCTTTTATTTTTCCCGCATGTGGATCCCAGGGATTGCACTTAGGACGTTATTTATACTCGGCAGCACAAGCCTTTACCCTCCGTAGCACCATGCCAGCCTTGCTTATTGCCTTCTTAATTCCATATAGTCCATGGTAACCTAGAATTTTCTATGGAGCCAAGGGTTCCCTTGAGCTACTCCCCCCCAAGTGTTGAGTTTAAAATCATATGCTACTCTGCCTGGCTAACTTGATTTTTGTAGACAGTGTCTCATGTAGCATAGGCTGTCCTTGATATATAGCTAAGAATGTCCTTTTTTTCCTTTTTCTGTCTATTTTATTTGAATTTGTTATTTTATCTTAAGACAGGGTCTCACTGTGTAGCCAAGGCTGTCTTGGAGCTCATTATGTAGTCCAGGCTAGCTTCAAATCCACAGTGCCTTGACCTTCTGAGTGCTGGCATTACAGGAACCACTCGTCTTTAGAACCAGGGTTCTAAAGATAACCTGCGGCTCTTGATCTTCTTCTGAGTTCCAGCTTGTGGGGTTAAAGGAAGTGTACCACTATGCCAAGATCATTGTATTTTCTGGGTAAGGGGCACTTTGTCTCAAAACCAGGCTCCCTGGTGGGTAGTCCAGGCTGATGTGAACAGAGGATCCCTTTGTCCCACCTCTGGAGTGCAGGGATGTAGGCATGTGATGGCACACCCAGTTTACGAATCAGTAAATCTGATTCTCTTTTCACACAGTTGGCCAGTGCTACAGAGGTGTTTGCACAGGTGGGGCATTTAGTTCAGATCCACTGGCCTGCGGCTAATTTAAAGTCCTGTCATAGGGTGAAATCAACCCAGGAGTGAACATGCCAGGAGTAGGGACACCTCAGCTTCTGGAGGAGGAGTGGCCAACCAGGAAACAGCCCAGAATAGAGACAGTGGGGGACCTTTCTGGGGGGTGGAGGGAGGTCAGAAGAGCTCAGTGTCCTGGAAGCCACTGAAGAAAATGTTCCCTGGAGAAGGAAACAAGCCAAGTGTGATGGCTACACCTACCATCCCAGGACTGGGGATGTGGAGGAAGGTAGATGCCTGCAAGTTCAAGGCAAAGGTGGATTATCTCATCATTAGTGAGATTTTAGTGAGTTCCTGTACAGTATTGAGTGATACCCCACCTCAAAAACCACCACCAACAAAACAGCAATAACGACGATGATGACGATGACAACAACAACAACAACATCAACATACAACAAAAATCACACCACCACCATAAGAGGAAGACAGCAGGCCTTCACACCACATGTGTATAGGTTGGTTATGAGCAGCCTAGGAACTGATCATTGGAATTCGCCAAGTGAAGACTGGTGTCCATTTTTTTTTCCATTTTTTTTTTTATTTTAGATATTTTCTTTATTTACATGCGAATTTCTCCTTTCCCA
>NW_022196900.1:79029264-79047426 GCF_008632895.1 Mastomys coucha | reverse complement strand
ATGTTGCAGTATTTTTTGGGTATATGCCCAGGAGTGGTATAGCCGGGTCCTCTGGTAGTACTATGTCTTGATCTTCTTCTGAGTTCCAACTTGTGGGGTTAAAGGAAATGTACCACTATGCCAAGATCATTGTATTTTCTGGGTGAGGGGCACTTGTCTCAAAGCCAGGCTCCCTGGTGGGTAGTCCAGGCTGATGTGAACAGAGGATCCCTTTGTCCCACCTCTGGAGTGCAGGGATGTAGGCATGTGATGGCACACCCAGTTTACGAATCAGTAAATCTGATTCTCTTTTCACACAGTTGGCCAGTGCTGCAGAGGTGTTTGCACAGGTGGGGCATTTAGTTCAGATCCACTGGCCTGGGGCTAATTTAAAGTCCTGTCATAGGGTGAAATCAACCCAGGAGTGAACATGCCAGGAGTAGGGACACCTCAGCTTCTGGAGGAGGAGTGGCCAACCAGGAAACAGCCCAGAATAGAGACAGTGGGGGACCTTCCTGAGGGGTGGAGGGAGGTCAGAAGAGCTCAGTGTCCTGGAAGCCACTGAAGGAAATGTTCCCTGGAGAAGGAAACAAGCCAAGTGTGATGGCTACACCTACCGTCCCAGGACTGGGGATGTGAAGGAAGGTAGATGCCTGCAAGTTCAAGGCAAAGGTGGATTATCTCATCATTAGTGAGTTCCTGTACAATATTGAGTGATACCACACCTCAAAAACCACCACCAACAAAATAGCAATAACAATGATGACGATGACAACAACAACAACAACAACAACAACAACAACAACAACAACATCAACATACAACAAAAATCACACCACCACCATAAGAGGAAGACAGCAGGCCTTCACACCACATGTGTATAGGTTGGTTATGAGCAGCCTAGGAACTGATCATTGGAATTCGCCAAGTGAAGACTGGTGTCAATTTTAACAGAATAGTTTGAGGCTGATATTTTTGAGTGGTTTAAAGAAAATCACAGAGAGATATTAGAGGCAGTGAATATGGACAGCTCTTACGAGGCTACTTCAGACCCCAGGGCTACGAGAGTCAGGGTCAAAGAGGGTGTGAGAGGGAGGCTGCCCTCAGTAGCACTCAGGTTTTCACTCACCAAATTGTTTTGTGCTGGGAATGGCCAGCTTGTGGTGCAGAAGTAAAAGAAGTCACCAGACCAGAACTGACATAAAAGTTTTAATGAAGAATAGACACTGTATACAGAAACCCAGAGGCTGATTCTTAGAGAAGCACATCCCAGCAGGCGAGGGGCACTTACTCGTACCACAGTGAAGAGAAGTTGCCTGGCTTTGCTTCCTTTTGCATTTTGTGTACTTTTTGAGCTGACCTAGGACAGTAGCTCACTGTCTGTTAAGCAGTGACATATGTAACAGCACTTGAGCTCCACGAGTCTGGGCATTCGTGGTGCAGACTCATTAAGCTCTAGTTGTTAGTTAAATGCCACAGGTCACTCTGCTGGGGTCTGAAAAGCAGAGAATCTTGTTCTTCATTTCTAGCCTTTACTTGTGTGTGCCTCAGGCACTTCATGTACCTGATCCTGGTCCTGCTAATCCTCCTGCTTCAGTTCCCAGTGATGACATTATAGATTTGTGTCACCACATCTGCCCCCCTTTTCTTTCTTTCTTTTTTCTTTTTTTTAATTTGCTAAGTAGTGGAGAGTAAACTTGAATTTCTAATCCTTCTCTCTCTGCCTTCCAAGTGTGGGACTATATGTGTCCACCTCTTGTGTAGGTTATACAGTCCTGACGTTCTACCCTGGGCTTGGTGCGTGCTAGGTAAGTACTCTATCAGTGGGGGTACTTTCCAGCCCCATGTGACCATCTGGAGCTTGTTACAACTTGATAGAGCTGAGCAAGAAGTGTTTTTTGTCTGTTACTGTAGAGATGAAATTCATGTTACATCAGGGTCATTGTTTTCAGAGTACAATTGGGGGCATTAAGCCTGTTTACAAGCTGAGGCATCCACAACTCCTCTCTAGTTTCTGGACTTGTCAGGAAAACTGTTATATGATATAAGTTGTTGTTTCCTTCCCTCTTCTCTCATTTCTAATAACTCCGGGGTATTTTTTATGCTTGTGGGATGTCTTATTCTGGGCACAACAGATAAAAGGGATTGCATATTTTATATCGTTTGTTTAAGGTTATTTTTACAGAACATGCTTTGAGGCTCATTCAGGTTTTATCATCTCCCAGTACTTCATGCCTATTTATACGTGACTTGTATTCCATTGTATGAATGTACTACAAGTTATTTATGCAGTAATGAACATTTGGCTTTTTTTAACCTCTGCTATTACCAACAATATTACTGTAAACATTTGTGTCAGGTGTTATAGGGCGAATGTTTTCATTTTTCTTGCATAGAAAATTAGGAGTGGAATTGCGGAGTCAACTGATAATTACATACTTAATTGTTTTATGTGCTGCCATACTTTTCCACAGGGGTTGCATTCTGTTCTTATTTCTCCATGTCCTCAAAGTCTGTCTTGGTTTGTGTCAGGACTTTGTTGTTTCACCTTGCATTTCAGTGAAGACCAATGGCGCTGTTGACTATTTCCTATCTTCTTGCAGACATGTCTCCTTTTTTCTTTACCATTCAAAATGATTTTCTTTATTAATTTTATATTGATGTTATATTGAGACTTATTAATTTCATTGTTTTATGTGTATGAGTGTTTTTTTCTGCTTTTATATCTGTGCACCACGTAATGCAGTACCCACAGATGCCGGAGGAGGATGATAGATACCCTGGAACTGAGGTTACAGACAACTATGAGCCAACATGCCCGTGCTGGGAAGAACAATCATTGCTTTTAACTGATGAACCTTTTCTTTAGCCCTATTTATTTATTTATTTATTTATTTACAGAAAGAGTCTCACAAGCCTACCCTGCTTGGCCTGGAATTAGATATGGAGAGTCAGGTTGACCTTGAACTCATAGAGACTTCCCTGCCTCTGTCTTCAGAATGTTGGAATAAAGACATCAAGATTGTATTTTTTTTTTTTTAAAAAATGTTTTTAACTGGGTCTAGAGAGATGGATTAGTGGTTAAGCATATTAGATGGTCTTACAGAGGGCCCAGGTTAGGATCTTAGCAGTCACATGTGAGCTCATAACTGCTAGTATCTTAAGCTCCAGAGGATCCAGCACCCCTTTCTTTACTCTTCAGGCAGGAGGCACACAGGTAGAGCACATAAATAACTGAAAGCAAAACATTCTCAGAAGTAAAATAAAAATTAAAAAAAATAAAAATTTATTTATGTATATGTATTTGTGTGATTTTTTCTTGTGTGCAGGTACCTATTGAGTGTAGAAGAAATAGTTGAACCCCAAGAGTCAGAGTTACAGGTGATTGTCTGTCACCTGACCTTAGTGTTGGGATTTGGGTTCTCTGAAGAAGCAATATATACTATTATCCACTTAAACACCTCTTTAGTCTACCTACCAACCTACTTACCTACCTATGTACCTACCTAACACCTACCTACCTACCTCCTACCTACCTACCTACCTACCTACCACCTACCTACCTACCTACCTACTACCTACCTACCTACCTACCTACCTACCTAACTACCTACTTACCACCTACCTACCACCTACGTACCTACCTTATCACCTACCTACCTACCTACCTACCACCTACCTACTTACCTACTTACCTACCTACCTACCACCTACCTACCACCTACTTACCTACCTACCTGCCACCACTGCCACAGGCACACACACACTTACACATCATTTCTTAATCATACTATTTGCCTTGCTATATTTGTAGGTATTTGTTTTTATATCTTTTGGACATTGACTCAGATATATGTTTCACAATATTGTCTTTATTCTGGAGGGTGGCCTCATCTACTAGGTTCCACCTACGTTTACTGTGGTATATGACCATATATGGTAGATTATGGAACTGAATATGGAGCTTGAGAAAAATGTGGCAACATTATTCTGAACACACAGTGGACAAATATTAATTCAAAATCAAGGGTGAAGTAGATGAAGTTGTCCTGGCAGTATGAGCATCTCTCACTCCACTGTAACCTTCCTTCTGAACACCAAACACTTGCACTGTGCATTGTACATGCTGTCCTACCAGGAATACCAACAAATGCTGCCTCAGACGCTCTACTCAGACTGACGTGTGTTAAGAACACCAGATCTTTTATCGTGCACAAAAAGTTCATGCTCTTATAGAAACAATGGTTTAATTACAAGAATCAAGGACTTTTAATATTTTCTTCAGTGTGTAAATACTAAATTAACATATCTTTCTTTTATGTTGTGTTGCAATGTTAGATTTTAGAAATTGCTTTTTTCATGGTTGGATAGATATAGCTTTATGGTTAGGAGACTAGAGGACTTGGATTCTGTTATCAACACTCACATGGAATCTTACAACTGTTTGTGACTCCAGTTCCTGAGGACCTGAGATCCTCTTCTGGCTTATATGGTTACTGCACACAAGGGATGCACAGACATACAAGTAGGAAAAACACCAATACACCAAAAATAATAAGTTAAATAAATCCTTTAAAAGTAATGTTTTGATTCATGTGTTTCCATCATTGTTTTTGTTGTTTAGAAGACACCATAATCATGACTATATTTAAAAATCTTGTTGAGAATATAGTACCTGGAATTTACATCCTGCCTCTAGAGATTGGGAAGAACATGATAAAGGTAAGATGCCAGCTGTGGGGTGTGCTTAGGACTTTGATAGACAGTGCTATTTGAAAGCTCCATCTTGCAAAACAGATCCCCACTTTTTTTTTTTGTTTCATTTTGTTTTGGGTTGTAGGATTTTTCTCTATAGCTTAGGCTGGTCTGGAACTTGATCTTCTTGCCCCAGCTTCTTGAGTGTTAGGATTGCAGGCACGGAGATATGAGGGTCTCAGCCTGTATGAGACTTACTTTTCTGTTGCTATAATAAGAACCATGAGAAGCAACTTATGTACAATTTATATGGGCTTATGGTTCCAAGGGGGATAAGAGTTCATCATGGCAGAAAGGCGTGGCAGAAGGTGAAAGAGCTCAGCTTCAACTGTAAGAATGAACCAGGAGAGCAAACTGGAAGTGAGGCAAGCCTTTGAACCCTTCAATCCCACCCCAGTGAAATACTTCTTCCAGCAGGCTGAACTTCCCCATAACATCTCCAGCAAGCGCTGCCAGCTAGGGACTACATGTTAAATACCCGAGACTGTGAAGGGCATTATTATTCCAAACTCCAAACACAGCTTAAGTCAGTTCCTTCTGAGAGAAGATCCAGTCACCAACAGTCCCATTCTTTGATTTCTCACTGGTCAATTTTTAGGATGTAGAGAACCAAGTCCTGGATGCCAGTTCTCAAGTGTGTCAGACTCTTGCTCAGAATCCTAAACTACAGGGTGGCTACACTTCTGTTACATTCTCCATGGGAACCCAGTTCCTGTAAGTATCCTTCTATTGCATGCTAACATGTACAAGGAATCACTGTTTCTTCTATTCACATATATTGACTGTAATTATTTAGAGATCCTCCCATATCAATGGAAATAAGTTATTCTTAAGATGTTCCTGTAAGAAGTATTTTGGAGCTTAATTTATTTTGTTTTTGGGCTTGTGTGTGTGTGTGTGTGTGTGTGTGTGTGTGCACTTCTCCCCACGCCTCCCCTCACTCACTCTGTGCACATGTGTTAGCATGAGTGTAGAGGTCAGAGGTAAACGTTTGATGCCTTCTTCAATTGCTTTGTAATTTACATTTTTAGAATTTTAAAAATTTATTTACTATGTGTGTCTGTGTGTATGGGGGTGGGGAGATGGCTTGAGCACATGTAAGTGCGGTGCTCACAGAGGCCAGAGGAGGGCATCAGATCACCTCAAGATGGAG
The DNA here is from genome assembly GCF_008632895.1 of Mastomys coucha. Lineage (NCBI taxonomy): Eukaryota > Metazoa > Chordata > Mammalia > Rodentia > Muridae > Mastomys > Mastomys coucha. Next base: position 79,041,539 of record NW_022196900.1, on the reverse strand, counting down.
TTACAGTTGCTTGTTAGCTATCCATCCATTGTGGTTTCTAGTCACTGAACTTGATTCCTCTCTAAGGGAAGAAAACCCTCTTAACCACTGAGCCATCGGTCCAGACTTCTACTTTACTTTAAATATTTTAAACTGTATTTATTTACTTACTGTGCCTGCTGGACAGTACGATGAGGGTGATAAAGAATGTCTCTCCATGAACCTGGAGTGAACTATTGAGCTAGACTGGCTGATTGGTGAGCTCCAGAGACCCTCCTGTCTCTACCTTGCTAGTGTGATTATTATCAGATAGTGGCTGTGCCAAGAGTTTTAATTTTTATTTTTAAAGTGGAACATGTAATGGAGGCTCAGTTGCTTATGCCTGCATGACAAGTACTTCACTGACTGAACCATAACCCCAGCCCCTCTTGATTTATTTTCTATGGAATTAGACTTGTATTCAGCCTTAGGGGAGGAATATTTTGTAATTCTACGGTTTGGGTACCTATGTGTAATAAAAATAGCTCAATCTATAGAGTGACAGTTGATTACATTTTAATCTGACCATCAGAGCTGACAGGCAAATGTGTGTTTTCCAGGAGGTCTTTGGCTCAGAGTTGCCCAATCCCTGCCATGAGAGATATGATCTCAGTTTCTAGAAAATCACTTTTCAGGTAACTTCTGCTTTTGAAAAAAAATGGTTTTTATTACTTTATGAGTATGGGTGTTGTTCCTGATGAGTGTGTAAGAGAATGTCTGATTCTCTGGAACTGAACTTACAGACAGCAGTGAGCTGCCAAGTCGGTTCTGGGTGCCTTTGAATTCTGTTATTTGGGATGCATATGCAGACAGGTCTTTGAGCTTGAGGACAGCCTGGTCTACAGAACGATTTCCAAGGCAGCCAGAAGTCCATAATGAGATCTTGTGTCCTTTCCCCCAAACACTCCAAGGGCTGAGGTTGGAGGTTGGGAAGGGTGTGGGATAGAGAGATATCTCATTAGCTAATAGCTCTTAACTGCTCTTGCAGCCTCCTTAAGCCAATTTTTAGGCTATCTGACCCTCCAGCAAATGGCCCGAAGATGAACCCACGGCTTATGTGAACACTGCAGTGTTCTGTACCTACTTTGAACTCTTGAGACACAACCTAACTGCAAAAGGCCAACCCTGTCTGCAAAGAAGAGCCTAGTCTCCTGCTCATGCACATACCTCCCTTCTCTTCTCCTCCTAGCTTGGGAAAGGTTCTTAGTCTGTAAGAGAGGCATGCTTGCTTAGTGTGAGCTCCTCTCAGATTCTCTAAAATAAACCTGCTTGCACATTCAGTCCAGTCTCCTGGCTTCTTTTTCCACATCATTTCTTAACATAGTACTCAATCCCAGAACATGTTCTTGGAGCAAGGAACCCTCTTGTAAGCCAGGGAGCATGAGCAGCAGCAGAATATCTATGGTTAACACTTGGGTCCTGCCTTAGGTGTCCCTGAATTAATTCTACCCTGTCTCTGAACCTTCTCTACTTTCTCCTACACAGCTTTCCTCTGTCAGCTCCTTGGATAGAGGATTACAGAATGCCTGGGGCCAAGGACCTGTTTCTCCAGACTGCTGGGTCCTGGCATGGTTAACACTCCAGACATTTGTTGGGCTTGTTGTTTCAACTGCTCCCTAATTAATCCCTTTAGCTTCTTCTTTTCTCTTCCTCTCTTCTTCCCTTCCTCTCTACCTGCCTTTCTTTCTCCTTCCTTCCTTTACTTGTTCTCCTCACTCTTTCCCCACAGTTTTCTCCCCCTTATTTGCCCCAGGAAATATAAAGGTCTTTTTTTTTTTAGGGGGGGGAAATGGACTCGTTCTCCCATTTATTTTGAAATGTGTGGATAAACAACAGCCAGCAGAGTTGTGATGGCGACAAAGCAGCACAGGAAAGTTAATGGTAGAGTCCATGTGATGGCTGTGCAGATCGATGTTCAATGGCAGAGTCCACACAGGGGCTGTGCAGATATTATTCTTAAAGTTTTATTGCAATATGATAAGAAAAGTTACATGATTTCAATTTATCTGAATTTGTTAACATTTAAAAACATATTTTAAGTGTATAGAGTTAAATCACATTCTTGTTTTCCTTTTGTACCCCAACTCCTCCCAGAGACCCACCTTCAATACCTACAATATATTTTTTGTCACATTCTTTAAAATTTATAAGTATTATAACAATAAGAATGAGTGTTATAAAAGTTGTTTGATATAAAACAACTATCAATTTAACAGTCTTACGTAGATGCTTGTCTATGGCAATACTGAAAATACAAACATTTTTCTCAATATAAATTTTAAATAACTCCAAACATATTAACTGTACATTTCAAAATAATACATCACTACTAATATTTTCTTAAATGAATATAAATACATAAAGTGTTTTTGATTGTTTGTTTGTTTTGTATTTAGTAGAGCTTAAAATCTTGGCTCTTACTGTGGTAACTTGATACAAGAGTTACAAACGTCAAGCAAACAAAGTATTCAGTGTCACTCTTTGTTGTTCTCTTACAAGCCCCCTCCTAATTTAATTGTTTACATTTCTTTTGGATATATAAATACTTTTAAAATATGTAAGCTGTTCTGAAAACCATATATAGTGTAAAAACATGAAATAAACAATAATACTAATAGAGAGGCTGAGATAGGAGAAGATCTCAAGACCATTATGTTGTACACAGCAAGACACTGTCACGAACAAACAAGCTGAAAGTGTATATGGATTGTATAATATTGGACCTATTTCTCCAATTACCAAATCAGAGAGACCATTGGATGATAATCAACAAATTTCTAATTCCTCATGATTTTGGATTTCAATCGATTAGGATATGTTGGTAATATTAATTTTCATATTAAGATATTAAGAAAAAGTAATTGTTACTTCCTGTTTTTTTAAATTAGATATTTTCTTAATTTACATGTCATATGATTTCTCCTTTTCAAGTTTGTCCTCCAAAAAAACAAACAAAAAACAAACAAAAACACCAAGAACAAACTTCTGTTGCCCCTCCTCTCCCCATGCTTGCCACCCCACCCTCTCCCACTTATTGGCCCTGGCATTCCCCTACACTGAGACACAGACCCTTCACAGGGCCAAGGGCCTCTCCTCCCATTGATGACTGACTTTGCAATCCTCTACTATACACATGCTGCCAGAACAATCAGTCCCACCATGTATAGTCCTTGGTTGGTGGTTGAGTCCCTGGGAGCTCTGAGGGTACTAGTTAGTTTATATTGGTGTTCATCCTAAGGGGCTGCAAACCCTTCAGCTCCTTTAGTCCTTTCTCTAACTCCTTCACTGGGGACCCTGTACTCAGTTCAATGGATGGCTGTGAGCCTCTACATCTGTATTAGTCAGGTACTGTCAGAGCCTCTCAGGAGATAGCTATATTAGGCTGGCTTGTCCTTCCTTCAGTCTGTGATCCATAGTTAGGCTCTACAACTCCTTCCATGGGTATTTTATTCCCCCTTTTAAGAAGGAATGAAATGTCCACATTTTGGTCTTCCTTCTTCTTGAGTTTCTTGTGGTTTGTGGGTTGTTCTTCCTGTATTCTGAACTTCTGGGCTAATAAGCACTTATCAGAGAGTGCATACCATGTGTGTTCTTTTGTGATTAGGTTACCTCACTCAGGATGATCTTTTCCAGATCCATCCATTTCCCTAAGAATTTCATAAATTCATTGTTTTTAATAGCTGAGTAGTACTCCATTGTGTAGATGTACCACAATTTCTGTATCCATTCATATGTTGTGGGACATCTGGGTTGTTTCTAGTTCTGGCTATTATAAATAAGGCTGCTACGAACATGGTGGAGCATGTGTCCTACTTACATATTGGAGCATTTTCTGGGTATATGCGCAGGAGTGTTATAGCTGGGTCCTCTGGTAGAACTATGTCCAATTCCTGGAGGAACCGCTGAACTGATATCCAGAGTGGTTTTACCAGCTTGCAATCCCACTAGCAATGAAGTAGAGTTCCTCTTCCTCCACAACCTCTCCAGCATCTGCTGTCACCTGAGTTTTTTGTCCTAGCAAATCTGACTGGTGTGAGGTGAAATCTCAGAGTTGTTTTGATTTGCATTTCCCTGATAACTAAGGATGTTGAACATTTCTTTAGGTGCTTCTCAGCCATTTAGTATTCATCAGTTGTGAATTCTTTGTTTAGCTCTGTACCCCATTTTTAATAGGGTTATTTGGTTCTCTGGAGTCTAACTACTTGAGTTCTTTGTATACATTGGATATTAGCCTTCTATCAGATATAGGATTGGTAAAGATCTTTTCTCAATGTGTTGGTTACAGCTTTGTCCTATTGACAGTGCCTTTTGCCTTATAGAGGCTTTGCAAGTTTATGATGTTCCATTTGTCGATTCTTGATCTTAGAGAATAAGCTATTGGCTTTCTCTTCAGGAAATTTTCCCCTGTGCCTATTTGCTCGAGGTTCTTCCCCACTTTCTTTTCTATCAGTTTCAATGTATCTGGTTTGATGTATAGGTCTCTGATCCACTTGGACTTGAGCTTTGTACAAGGGGATAGGAATGGATCAATTTGCATTTTTCTACATGCTAACCGCCAGTTGAGCCAGCACCATTTTTTGAAAATGCTATCTTTTTTCCACTGGATGGTTTTAGCTCCTTTGTCAAAGATCAAGTGATCGTAGGTGTGTGTGTTCATTTCTGGGTCTTCAATTCTGTTCCATTGATCTACCTGTCTTTCTCTGTACCAATACCATGCAGTTTTTTATCACAGTTGCTCTGTAGTACAGCTTAAGGTCTGGGATGGTGATTTCACCAGAGGTTCCTTTATTGTTGAGAATAGTTTTGGCTATCCTGAGTTTTTTGTTGTTCCAGATGAAATGCAGATTGCTCTTTGTAAGTCTGTGAAAAATTGAGTTGGAATTTTGATGGAGATTGCACTGAATCTGTAGATTGCCTTCGGTAAGATGGCCATTTTTACTATATTAATCCTGCCACTCCACGAGCATGGGAGGTCTTTCCATCTTCTGAGATCTTCTTCAATTTTCTTCTTCAGAGATTTGAAGTTCTTGTCAAACATATTTTTTACTTGCTTAGTTAGAGTTACACCAAGGTATTTTATATTATTTGTAACTATTGTGAATGCGTTGTTTCCCTAATTTCTTTCTCTACCTGTTTATTCTTTGTGTTTATTCTTTGAGGAAGGCTTCTGATTTCTTGAGTTAATTTTATATACAGCTACTTTGCTGAAGTTGTTTATCAAGTTTAGGAGCTCTCTAGTGGAATTTTGGGGTCAGTTAAGTATACTATCATATCATCAGCAAATATTGATAATTTGACTTCTTCCTTTCTGATTTGTATCCCTTTGATCTCCTTTTGGTGTCTAATTGCTTTGGCTAGGACTTCAAGTACAATACTGAATAGGTAGGGAGAATTGGGCAGCCTTGTATAGTCATGAAATATCTTGTTTTCTCCATCTATGGTAATTGAGAGTTTTGCTGGGTATAGTAGCCTGGGCTGGCACTTGTGTTCTTGTAGGGTCTGTATGACATCTGCCCAGGATCTTCTAGCTTTCATAGTCTCTGGTGAGAAGTCTGGTGTAATTCTGATAGGCCTGCCTTTATATGTTACTTGACGTTTTTCCCTTACTGCTTTTAAAATTCTTTCTTTTTTGTGCATTTGGTGTTTTGACTATTATGTGTCAGGAGGAATTTCTTTTCTGGTCCAGTCTATTTGGGATTCTGTAGGCTTCTTGTATGTTCATGGGTATCTCTTTCTTTAGGTTAGGGAAGTTTTCTTCTATAATTTTGTTGAAGATATTTACTGGCCCTTTAAGTTGGAGGTCTTCACTCTCTTCTATACCTATTATCCTTAGGTTTGGTCTTCTCATTGTGTCCTGGATTTTCTGGAAGTTTTGGCTTAGGATCTTTTTGCATTTTGTGTTTTCTTTGACTCTCTTGTCAATGTTTTCTATGGTCTTGTGCACCTGAGATCCTCTCTTCTGTCTCTTGCTTGCATCTATGTTTCCTGAATTTTTTCCTAAGATTTCTAACTCCAGAGTTGTCTCTCTTTGTGATTTCTTAACTGTTTCTACTTCCATTTTTAGGTCCTGGATGGTTTTACTCAATTCCTTCACCTGTTTGTTTGTATTTTCCTGTAATTCCTTAAGGGATTTTTGTGTTTCCTCTTTAAGGGCTTGTACTTGTTTACTTGTGACCTCCTGTAATTCTTTAAGGGATTTTTTTGTTTCCTCTTTAAGGGTTTGCACCTCTTTACCTGTGTTCTTCTGTATTCCTTTAAGGGAGTTATTCATGTCCTTCTTAAATTTCTCTATCACCTTCGTGAGATTAGATCCAAATCTTGCTTTTCCAGTGTTTTGGGATATCCAGGACTTGCTGTGGTGGGAGTACTAGGTTGTGATGAAGCCAAGTAGTCTTGGTTTCTGTTGGTAGGATTCTTGCATTTGCCGTTTGCCTTTCGCCATCTGTTGATCTCTGGTGTTAGATGTTCTTGCTATTTCTGACTAGAGCTTGTTCCTCCTGTGAGTCTGTAAGCCTGTGTCAGCACTTCTGGGAGATTAGCTCTCCTCTGGTAAAACCCAGGTGCAGATGGCTGTGGATCAGTTGTCTGTCCTGAGTCCTGGGGTCAGAGCACACCCTGGAGACAGGATCTCCACTTGCTGGAAAGGTGCAGAGAGGTCAGTGGATCTGTTGTCCCTCCTAGGTGTGGTCTGAGGTAGAAAGGATCCTGACCAGGCTGCCCTGCCACTTGTGAGGCCTGTGCCTCCAGTCTGGTCCCACCTTAGAAAGTCACTGGAGAGAAAATGGCAGATCTCACCTGAGTCTCTGGATTAGATCACTCCCTGAAGGCAGGCTCTCTGCTTGCAGGGAAGGGGCAGAGAGGGTTGCAGATCCACTGCTGTCACTCCTAGGTGTATACGGAGGTAGGAAGGATCCTTTCCCAGGTGCCTTGCCACTTGTGAGGCCTCAGAAAATTTCTAATTCCTCATATTTTTGGATTTCAATCAATTAGGATATGTTGGTAATATTAATTTTCATATTAAGAGATATTAAGGAAAAGTAATTATCATTTCGTGCTATTTTTGTTGTTAGAGGTGGAATAAGGTTTGTGTGGGTTTGTTGAAAGATTACTTTCTTGCTTCTTTTACAGTGTAATTTTGCTCCTTAAGTTGGTGTTTCCCATCTATTTTCCTTTGTAGGGCTGGATTTGTGGAAAGATATTGTGTAAATTTCAGTTTGTCGTCGACTATCTTGTTTTGTCCATCTAAGGTAATTGAGACTTTTGCTGCGAATAATAGTTTGGCCTGCCATTTGTGCTCTCTTAGGGTCTGTATGACATCTGCCCAGGATCTTCTATCTTTCATAGTCTCTGCTGAGAAGTCTGGTGTAATTCTGATAGGCCTGTGTTACCGGCCAGTGGCAACGATACGAAAGGGTTTTCTGGAATATGGAGTCAGGAGGAAATTGGCTAGCCATGTTTATGTTACCTTAATCCACGTGGAAGATTCAAAATTAGACAGCACTCAAGTGTGATCACTCAGTCATCTTGGATTCAATAGTTATCTCCTTGTTAAAAGCCAACAGGTAGAATAGGTGAGGCAAAACCCCTCCCCCAAGTTTGTCAGCATATAGGCCCAATCAGCAGCTTCTTTAGTCTTTGTAGAGGCAGGACTTCCAATGTAACTGGAACCAGGAGTGAGGAGTGGCAAATAGCAGGAGGTGGGCAGGGAGGTGTGGTTATGAGAGGCAGACAGGGTCAAGCAGGAGGGTTGCAGGCCTGCCTTTATATGTAACTTGACCTTTCCTCTTTACTGCTTTTAAAATTTTTTCTTTATTTTATGCATTTGGTGTTTTGATTATTATAGGATTGGAGGAATTTCTTTTCTGGTCCAGTCTATTTGGAGTTCTATAGGCTTCTTGTATGTTCATGGGCATCTCTTTCTTTAGGTTAGGGAAGTTTTCTTTTATACTTTTGTTGAAGATATTCACTGGCACATTACCTTGGGAGTCTTCATTCTCTTCCATACCTATTATCCTTATGTTTGGTCTTCTCATTGTGTCCTGGATTTCCAGGATGTTTTGGGTTAGGAGATTTTTTATTTTTTCATTTTCTTTGACTGTTGTGTCAATGTTTTCTATGGTGTCTTCTGCCCCTGAGATTCTCTCTTCTATCTCTTGTATTCTGTTGGTGATGCTTGTATGTATGTCTCTTGATCTCTTTCCTAGGTTTTCTATCTCCAGGATTGTCTCTCTTTCTGATTTCTTTATTGTTTCGATTTCCATTTTTAGATCTTGGATGGTTTTGTTCATTTCCTTCACCTGTTTGATTGTGTCTTCCTGTAGTTCTTTAAGGGATTTTTGTGTTTCCTCTTGAAGGGCTTTTAGCTGTTTACCTGTGCTCTCTTGTATTTCTTTGAGGGAGTTATTTATGTCCTTCTTAAAGTCCAGTATTATCATCATGAGTAGTGATTTTATATCTGAATCTTGCTTTTCTGGTGTGATGTGGTGTCCAGGATTTGCTATGATAGGAGAACTGGGTTGTCATGATGCCAGGTAACCATTGTTTCTGTTGCTTATTTTTTTTACACTTGTCTCCTTACATCTGGTCATCTCTAGTGCTACCTGCGCTGGCTAAATCTGAATGGGGCCTGTCTTTGCTATGATGCTGGTTGTGTCACAACTCCTCAGAGTCAAGTTGTCTGTGTGATCCTGTGATTCTGGGCCCTTTAGAGAGCCTGGGAGTACAGCTTCTTCTGGGTATTATGGGACTTACTAGAGAGTTTACTGCCAAGGTCTGCTCAGGGATCATCCCAGACAGACTGGAAGGAACCCTTGGCACTGGTCTGGCAGAGTTCCTGTGTGCCTGGGTCTTGCTGGTCCTAATTTCAATTGCTGGTCAATGTAAGATTTATGAGAATATCCCAGATCTTAGGTGAGAAGTAGCAAAAATATAAGATGTTTTATAGTGTTGTCTTAGTCAGGGTTTCTATTCCTGTACAACATCATGACCAAGAAGCAAGTTGTGGAGGAAAGGGTTTATTTGGCTTACTTCCACATGGCTGTTGATCACCAGAGGAAGTCAGGACTGGAACTCAAGCAGGTCAGGAAGCAGGATCTGATGCAGAGGCCATGGAGGGATATTCTTTACTGGCTTGCTTCCCCTGGCTTGCTCAGCCCGCTCTCTTATAGAGCCCACGACCTCCAGCCCAGGGATGGCACCACCCACAAGGGGAAATTGAGAAAATGCCCCAAAACTGGATCTCATGGAGGCACTTCCTCACTGAAGCTCCCTTCTGTGATAACTCCAGCCTGTGTCAAGTTGACACACAAAACTAGCCAGTACAATGTCATTTGAGAATCCAGATTTAGTGGTGATCTGAGCACTCAGGAGGTGATATAGGTAAAAGGTTTTGAGTTTGAAGTCAGCCAAGGCCACAGAAACACACAAACACACACATCCACCCACACATCCACACGAGAAAGAGAGAGAGAGAGAGAGAGAGAGAGAGAGAGAGAGAGAGAGAGAGAGAGAGAGAGAGAGAGAGAGAGAGAGAGAGAGAAAGTGAGAGAGAGAAAGTGAGAGAGAGAAAGACAGAAGACAGAGAGACAGAGAGACAGAGAGACAGAGAGACAGAGAGACAGAGAGAGGTGTTGAGGATAGGCTTCATGTTGGAACCAATTTTCATCTCTTGGCCATCTTATGTTTCTGGAATCTGTGTGCCCTAGGCCAAGTATGCATGTAGAAGAATGGGGAACATATGAGTGATTGAAGTAGAGGGTCAGGAGCCGATTTTAAGGAAGATTCCTCATGATACCAATATAGCAGCCCTTATGGTTTGGATTACTTTTTTTGAAAGGGACCATTGGGGCCCAGGGAAATATTTAGTTCTTCTATTTGAAGGAGGCACATAGTAAAGAGGAATATAACTCATTCTAGAAGTGTGACAGCACTTCTCTGCTAAGATACAGCTGAGAGAGGAGACACAATTCAATTCCTTGAGGACACTAACATTATCACTTTGATATTCTTTAGAATAAAATGAGAGATCCATCTCTTAGGCAATCATAAATCCCTGACACTATTAATCCTACTCTGTTATACTTGCTGACAGGAGTCTAGCATAACTGTCCTCTGAAAGTCTCTACCCAGTAGCCAAGTGAGATAGATACAGACACCCACTGCCAAACATTGAACAGAGATTGGAAACTCTTATGAGAGAGTTAGTTGAAGCATTGAAGGCCCTAAATGGGATAGAAACTCCACAGGAAAACCAACAGAGTCAACTAACCTCGGTGCTTTTGCAACTCTCAGAGTCTGAGCCATCATCCAAAGAGCATAGGTGAGCTGGACTGAGGCCCTGGCACATAGGGATGCCTTTTCTGGCTATAGAGGAAGAAGATGAACATAACCTTGCAGAGACTTGATGAGCCAGGGTGGGGGAATTGCAGTGAGTAAATAAGAGGTGTAGGGATGGGAAAGGAGTCTGTGAGGGAGGACTTAAGGTTGGGACAGTGTTTATGATGTAAATCAATTAAATAAATAAAATGGAAGCCCTTAATATTGTCTAAAGGACAGGAGAGTACTTCCTGTTCTGTTGTAAGAACAAAATAAATACATGTCAGCAATGGTTTTGCTGCAAGAAATGCTCAGTCTGTGGAAAGCAGTAGGGGTGTGATCACCTGTGTGCCTGCAAGGCATCCAGATTGCCAGCCAGGGGTGGAAGCACTTGTTGGTATCACTGAGCTAAGATGGTGTTACCCCTCTTCCTGTGTCTCCTATCTATCTGTTTTCTGTTCTGGTGTTGCAATGCCAGGTCACTAGGTCATCAGGATCTACGGTTAAAATCATGTCAACTAACTTTTGTGTCTGTGTTTCAGAAAGGTGAGTGAGGAGTCAATGGGGGCATGGTTGACTCAGGTTATTCAGGGAACTGAATTATTAGCTGTGAATATTAAGATTAGGGTATTCCTTTGGTTTCCTGACTGGTTTACATCTCCAAATCAAGATCTGAATGAGCCAGCATTTGTGATTTGGAGACTTCTCTGCACTGCAGGGAAAGTTGCCAGGTGCCTCTTGTGAGCACTCATGAAGATCCATGCACTGCTGAGTTTCATGCTATCTTTATTAAAATCCTAACATCTGTGACATCAGCCTGGAGTATCTCACAGCCAGACCAGCCTGTCCCTGTAGAGCTGGGCAGCATACTCAGGATTTTATTCCTTCATATGTGAAGAGAGATCTACCAGCACCTGCATGTCTTTCATACCATTCCCACACAGCATCTGCTCCATCTGAGCATGAAGCAGACTGACTGACTTTTACCCTCTTCTGGAACAGGCTTTCCAGTGGGGAAACATACTGTATGGAAATGAAGGAAAAGTCAAACCGCTGTGGGTGCAGTAGAGACAGACATAGCACCAGGAGAGGACAGAGCCTGAGATGTGAGCTTGTGTTTGTAGAGAGCAAGGTTAGTACAGAATGTACCAGGAGAGCAATGCCCGAGCAGAGGTGAGTTGGATGAGGGAAGATTCCATATGGATGTGTGGTGGAAGTGTCCAGATCAGTTTAGCAGGAGCAGAGGGTGTAAGGGAAGAGAGGGCAGACACATATGTTGGGGCTTTTAAGACTAGTGTAAGGACTTGGAATTGTCCTAGGAACTTAAGATGGGTTGCAAAATGTACATATGTACTTTTGTAAAGAATTGTTCTGAGTCCATTTTTGTAGTTAGGACCTGTGGAGAGCTAATATAGGAAAGTATTTCACCAGCATTCAGGAGGCAGAGGCAGGAGGATATCTGTAAGTTCAAGACCTGTGTAATCTACATGGAATGTGTTGGTCAGCCAGAACTACATGGGGAGATCCCTAAATAATAATATATATTTAGTTAAAATAAAAAGAGTTAAAAGTACCTTTATATTTGTGACACTGGATGGTCATGCAGTCCCTTCTCTTGTTCTCTGAAAGAAAAATTATGGCTGGGAACTCTGGGGAGAAGTTGTCATTAGAGAGAAAGGGAATGAGGGACAGAGCACAGAGATTACAGGGAATTTACTCTGCTCGTCAGCAGAGACAGCAACAGATATTTTTCTCAGGTTCTTCAGGGAACTGAATTATTAGCCGTGAATATTAATTTTCCTAAATAACGTTTTTCCAATTAATTATTAATTTATTTACTTCATCTCCTGACTAGTCACCCCACCTCCTCAGAGACCACAAACATAAGACCAATCTCTGGAAAGAGTTGTGGAAGAGTTGATGAAGGACTGAGGAGAAATCTT
>NW_022196900.1:79026987-79028168 GCF_008632895.1 Mastomys coucha | reverse complement strand
CTCCATTCCCGGTTTCCCCTCCAAAAAACAAACAAACAAACAAACAAAAACAAATCCCTGTTGCCTCCTACCTCCCCATGCCTGTCACCCGCCCTCTCCTACTTTCTGGCCCTGGCATTCCCCTATACTGGGGCACAGAACCTTCACAAGGCCGAGGCCCTCTCTTCCTATTGCTGATCTTTTAATTTTCTATGTGGGTTCAAGTGATCAAACTCAGGTCATTATGCTTGGCAGGAAGTGTCTTTCCCCATAGTAGTAGCATAGAAACCTTGGCTAGATTTTTGCTTCTCCTTGTTGGTTCCTGGCACTTTTGTGCCCTTTAGACACTTCATCCTGTTCCTGACATTTTTCTTGCTTCAGTTCCCAGTCATCACACTACAGTTTTGTGTCACTGTACCTGGCTACTTGTTTTGGTTTTTTGTTTGTTTTAAATTTGCTAAGTAGTCAGGAATAACCTTGAGTTTCTAATCCTCTGTTCTCTGCCATCCAAAGTGCTAGGTGCCAGGACCAAGGGCCTCTCTTATTGATGATGGACTAGGCCGTCCTCTGCTATACATATGTGCTGGAGCCATGAGTCCCACCATGTGTGCTCTTTGGTTGATTGTTTAGTCCCTGGAAGGTCTGAGGGTACTAGTTAGTTCATATTATTGTTTGTCCTAAGGGGCTGCAAATCCTTCAGCTCCTTGGGTCCTTTCTCTAGGTCCTTCATTGGGGACCCTGTACTCAGTCCAATGGATGGTTGTGAGTCTCTACTTCTGTATTAGTCGAGCACTAGCAGAGCCTCTCAGGAGACAGCTATATCAGGCTCCTGTCAGCCAGCACTTGCCCCAGTGTAGGGGAATTCCAGGACCAGGAAGTGGGAGAGGCTGGGTTGGTGAGGATGCCCCAGGGAGAGGGGAGGAAACAGGGTTTGTTTTTTGTTTTTGTTTTTGATATTTTTTTTCGGAGGGGTAACCAGGAGAGGAGATATCATTTGAAGTGTAAATAAAGAAAATATCATAAAAAAGAATATAAAGAATAAAATGTAAATAAAGAAAATATATAATAGAAAAGAATCACCAAAGTGCTAGGTCCCTATGTGTATACCCCTTATCTAGTTTATACAGTGCTTTAGTCCTACCCAGGGCCTGGTGCATGCTGGGCAAAAACTCTATCAATAGGGCTGCTCTTCCAGCCCCACA
>NW_022196900.1:79013811-79014997 GCF_008632895.1 Mastomys coucha | reverse complement strand
CCTCATCACCCTAGTATTCCCCTATTGTGGGGCATCAAGCCTTCATAGGACCAAGGGCCTCCCCTCTCTTTGACGGCAGATAAGGCCCTTCTCTGCTGCATATGGAGCTGAAGCTATGGTCCCTCCATGTATATGGTGATGGTTTAGTCCTTACGAGCTCTGGGTGTGCTGGTTGGTTGATACTGTTGTTCTTTCTTCTGTGGGGTTGCAAACAAGGTGAAGACCAAACTGGCCCCAGGGAGCTCAGCGCCCGTACATCATCAGCAGGCAGCAGTCTAACACTAAGGTCTTCTTCTTTCCATGTGTCCTTTTTCCTCTCATATCTAGTGTCAGGTGTTTGCAAGGAATGAGAAAGCATTGAAGAAGAGAGAACCCAGAGTAGCCAAAGACCCGTTACACCCATACGTGCAGAATGTTAAATCTTTTTAACAGTATAGTTTTTTAAAGATTGAAATTTATTTTTAGGTAAATTAACAAAATGACATTGTGAGTCAAGTATATGTTGCTGTAAGCTGAATTGTGACCACACTCATCAATGATAATTGTAAAAGTTTAGAGAATCTTTAGGTCTAGATAGCTGTAAAAATGCTAAAAATCAATCATCTATGGAAAATTGCTATTTCTTTTAAATTCATTTAGCACCCTTTATCAAGCACAGAAAGTTTTATGATAAACACAACTTGAATATTTTTATACTAAGATACTATTAATAATTCCAAAGGATGTTAGGTATTAACACAAATGAGCTCATACTGCTGTACTTGTTTTTAGTGTGTTAACAATTGTAAACTGTACTGTAAACATTGCCTCTGCTTTGAGAACTGTCAGAGCTTATAAATCAAAGCTTTCAAATGTCTCTACTAAGTTCCTCTATTAAGTATAACTCCTGACCCACTACCATTTCCTTTTGCTTTTTTTGAATTAGTTTCTCTCTTGCTAACTATAAGAGTAGTCATCAAAGAATAAATTTTGCATTCAGCATATGCTGCCACCCTTAAGTCTTTTTTATGTTCATGCACAAGATTATTCTTTGAACAATTTAAATATGTATGAGAGAGTGCGAGCCTAGACAATTAGGAAGATGGAAGATTTACATAGTACAGATATTGGGAGACTCATTTTTTTTTAGGCCATCAAAATAATTTATAATAGTTAAATGATTCTTAAATATATGTGATATCTTCTA
>NW_022196900.1:78987634-78987867 GCF_008632895.1 Mastomys coucha | reverse complement strand
TGGTTGTGAGTCACCATGTGGTTGCTGGGATAAGAACTCAGGACCTTTGGAAGAGCAGTCAGTGCTCTAACCCACCCAGCCATCTCGCCAGCCCCAAGGATAAATTCTTTATGTGATATGGGAGGATCTCCTATCAGTTACAGTCAATTTATTTGAATACAGGAAACATCAATTCCATGAAAGTGTTGAGATAAAATAGAAGCATACTTACGCTAACTGGAGGACTTCAGGGT
>NW_022196900.1:78985576-78986617 GCF_008632895.1 Mastomys coucha | reverse complement strand
TTTATTTTGTGTGTATGGGGGTAGCTGGCTATCTTGTGGGTTCTTTCTTCTTCTAGCCTTTATTCCCCATTTCAATCCCCTAAAAATAGATATGAGAGAGGGGAAATATAGAAGGGAAATAGGGTGAATTTATTCATAGACTTCTTGCTACTGATTTCAGGGTGGTGAGTTCCTTAGAGACAGTTTGATCTTTACCATCAGGATATCTAATTTCTTCTTGTTTCTCTTTCTTCTTTGCACACCTACATGACTAACAGCAACTAACAACCCACCCTGTCTGTCGGGGCCCTAGAATTTATATACCCTGCAAAACGTCCCCAGAATCCAAAATGTCACACAAATGCAGAAACTGTCTGCAGCTTGTAAATTACTCCCTTACTGGAGGAGGAGTCAATCCATGGTCATATATTGTGAACAACCTGAAGCAGTACTATATCCCACACATGGGATTCTATTGAAAACATAAAACTTCTGTGTTTTTCAAAGAAACAAAAATTCTCATTACATATTTGGGTCTTTCCTACATGTGTGTCTCTGCATCACATGTGTGCAGTAACCACAGAGGCCAGAAGAGGATCTCAGGTCTTCTGGAAATGGATTTATAAACAGTTGGAAGCTGCCAGGTGATTATAGACAAGTGAATCCAGGTATTCTCTTGACCACTGAACTATCGACCCAGCTCTGACAATAAAAGTTTCTCAAAATCAATATTGCAGGACAGCATGGCAGAAAGAGATTTTAATTTGGTATTTACACACTGTAAACAATATTAAAAGATATTGATTCTTGCAACTAAACCACTGTTTCTATGAGAATATAAACATTATAGGCACAATAAATAATCTGGAGTTCATAATATACAGAGCCCTGGAGTCAGAACAGAGTGTCAGGGGCAGCAATTGCTATTCCTGATAGCATAGCATGTACAATGCAAAGTGCAGGTGTTTGGTGTTCAGAACCAAGGCTCTAGCATAATGGGAGATGCACACACTTCAGGACAATTCTATTTTCTTCACTCTTGATTTTGAGTCAATGTTTGTC
>NW_022196900.1:78985187-78985350 GCF_008632895.1 Mastomys coucha | reverse complement strand
TTATAGGAATCTAGATGATGAGGCCAGCCTCCAGAATAAACAACAATATTTGTAAAATATGTACTTGACTTCAATGTCCATAATTTAAGAAAAAGACCCATTAATTCAGCAAATCAAATAGTATAATTAAGACATGGTATGTGAGTGTGTGTGTGTTTGTGTG
>NW_022196900.1:78983695-78983894 GCF_008632895.1 Mastomys coucha | reverse complement strand
CTTCCCAGCTGACCTTACCCCATGTCAACATTAGCAAGAGACCAGTGGCTCAGAACTAAAATCCTCACCTGTGAAAACACCACTGTATTACCTCCCACTTGTATGGAAACAATATCAGATCTGCAGAATCTAAACCTGTATGTGCTCATATGCTTGTAATCCCACCCCTCCAGAGGTGGGATGCTGTGATCCTGAGTTA
>NW_022196900.1:78972242-78974116 GCF_008632895.1 Mastomys coucha | reverse complement strand
GCAAAAGCTCTAGAAAGGGAAAAAGAATCTGGCAACAGAACACACAATGCATTAAAGAGAGGAAGCATGGGGTCAAGAGTTTTTGGTTGGAAACCAAAATGCAGCTTGCATAGGATGAAGCCACATTTCCACATCTCTCTGTTACACCCAAGACAAGCCTGTCCATGGCACTCTAGAAGCCCTGACTGGATTGCTCATAAAAAACCCTTCTCTTCCTCTCACAAGGCAAAGCTTCCTCCTCTGTAGTTTCATCATTACCCACTGGAGTCCCATCTTCACATCAAGATCCAGAGCAAAGACCATTCTCCCATGTAGGGGAGTGGTTCTGATGCACTGATTTAATTTGGGATCTGCATGTACTGATGCTGAAAGTCCTTGTCCACAACTGTTTCTTGATCAATCAATAAAGATGACAGTGGCTTGGGACTGGAAAGAGGAAGACAGGTTAGGATCCTTAGAGTTGTGCAGGCTAAGATACAGGGAAAGAGAGGAAATCTCTATACTTGGGAGAGAGAGACTGAACAGATGAAGAGCTGAAGGGATATCACCCAAAATCTAGCCAAAGAGGGAAAGTGGCCAGTGGAATGACAACTTAGAAATGTCTTCGCCAGCAAAGACCAATGGGCATCACAGATGGTAACTAGGCATCAGAGTTAAAGGTAGATTTGGAAGGTGTTTAACCAGGAGTACCAGAGGGAAGGGCATGCTAGCTACTGGAGGCTTAGAAATGCCCAGTCACTGAGCCAGTAAGGAATGTTAATGATTAGTGTGTGTGTGTGTGTGTGTGTGTGTGTGTGCCTTTCATTTGAGGATCCAAAGAGACCCTGGGCTCCACTCAGGCTACAGTACCATGACTCGCCTTGGAGGAAAAATCAAATTTCCTTTCCCCAGTCCCAACACAAAGTGGAATATTGTTTTCCTTCCAGAGAGCCTTTTCATGCAAGTACAGTGCAGCGCTGAAGACCTTGTTACCTCTACCCAGTGTCTCCTATAGACATGTACTGAAATGAAAATGTGTAGTGGTTTAGCTAGATACATCCAAGCCCAAAATCCTGAGCTCAAACCCTGGAACTGTGAAATTTGAGAAGCCAGAGTGTGAGAAGTTAGGGAATCTTGTTAGAGGATGGGATTGTCCTCAGGCTTTAACAGAGATCTGAGATCCCCTCCTGGAGAGAAGGTTTGAGCACAGAGGAGATGCAGGAGTCCAGACAGAATACATTCATCATCTCACAGGTCAGAAGATGGCCTCTGGTTGTATGTCTAACTGGAAGGGGGAAAAAAACCCTTTATTTTTGCAACAGCTAAATGGGGGAGAAGGCTAAGGCTGAAGAGAGGGAGGGAGAGGGAAAAGAGGAAGACACAGTAGAATAATTAGGGGACAATTGGAGGAACACGCACAACAAGGGTTTTGAGAGTTGCTTGGGTAAGGACCCCACAGTTAGAAAGAACAAGTCCTCAGCCTCAGGCAATCAGAACTCTTCAGTTCAGAGGAAGGACCAAGGAAGGCTGAGGAGGAGAAAGTAAAGGAGGTTCGAAGAAACACTGGAACTAACTCTGGGACAACTCAGGTGGGAGTAGCCCTGGATGCTCTGCTGTTGTACATGCTCTCTGGGTTGCAAGAGGGTCCCCTGTTCCAAGCTTCTGTCCCTGGAGTGAATGAAATATTAGGAAATCATGTGGAAATAGAAGTCGGGAGACTGGACTCAAAGTGCAGGCAGGTTTATTTCAGAGAACCTGAGAAGAGCTCATATGAAGCAAGTAAGTTTTTCTTACAGACAAGAAACCTTTCCCGAGTGAGGAGGAGGCGACAGGAAGGAGGGGCTATATGCATGAGCAGGAGACTAAGCACTTCTTTACAGTGTTGACCTTTTGTA
>NW_022196900.1:78965922-78971222 GCF_008632895.1 Mastomys coucha | reverse complement strand
TAACACGCCCAGGATCAGAGGTAAGGAGAATACATCTATCCCAACACCGGGAGTAACTGGGACCAGCAAGACTCAGGCACACAGGAACTCTGCCAGCCCAGTGGCTCAGGTTGCTTGCAGTCTGTCTGGGCCGTCCAGTGCCCTGAGCAGACATTGGGTGCAAACTCTGCAGTCATTCCCAAAACACCCAGAGGAAGCTCCACTCCCAGGTACTCTAACTAGCCCAGGGTCACAGGATCCCAGAATCGCAGGATCACAGAGACAGATTGACTCTGAGTAGTTCTGACACAACCAGGATCACAGGAAGGACAGGCTCCAGTCAGATTTAGCAAGGACAGGTAGCACTAGAGATAACAAGATGATGTGAGGCAAGCATAAGAATATAAGCAACACAAACCAAGGTCACTTGGCATCATCAGAACCCAATACTCCTACCATAGGAAGTCCTGGACACACCATCACACTGGAAAAGCAAGAGTCAGATATAAAATCAGTTCTCATGGTGATGATACAGGACTTTAAGGAAGACACAAATAACACCCTCAAAGAAATACAGGAGAACACGGGTAAACAGCTAGAAGCCCTTCAAAAGGAAACACAAAAATCCCTTAAAGAACTACAGGAAAACACAATCAAACAGGTAATGCAAATGAGCAAAACCATACAGAATCTAAGAATGGAACTAGAAACAATAAAGAAATCAGAAAGAGTGACAACCCTGGAGATAGAAAACCTAGGAAAGAAATCAGGAGTTGTAGGTGCAAGCATCACCAACAGAATACAAGAGATAGAAGAGTGATTCTCAGAGGTAGAAGACACCATAGAAAAGATTGACACAACAGTCAAAGAAAATGAAAAAAGCAAAAATCTCCTAACCCAGAAAATCCAGGAAATCCAGGACACAATGAGAAGACCAAACCTAAGGATAATAGGTATAGAAGAGAGTGAAGACTCCCAAGGTAATGGGACAGAAAATATCTTCAACAAAATTATAGAAGAAAACTTCCCTAACCTAAAGAAAGAGATGCCCATGAACATACAAGGAGCCTATAGAACTCCAAATAGACTGGACCAGAAAAGAAATTCCTCCCGTCACATAATAATAAAAACACCAAATGCACTAAACAAAGAAAGAATTTTCAAAGCAGTAAGGGAAAAAGATCAAGTAACATATAAAGGCAAACCTATCAGAATTACACCAGACTTCTCACCAGAGACTATGAAGCTAGAAGATCCTAGGCAGATGTCATACAGACCCTACAAGAACACAAATGCCAGCCCAGGTTACCATAGATGGAGAAAACAAGATATTCTGTGACAAAACAAAATTTACACAATATCTTTCTACAAATCCAGCCCTACAAAGGATAACAGATGGAAAACGTCAACATAAGGAGCAAAACTACACCCTAGAAGAAGCAAGAAAGTAATCTTTCAACAAATCCACACAAACCTAATTCTACCTCTTACAACAAAAACAACAGGAAGTAACAATTACTTTTTCTTAATATCTTATAATGAAATTAATACTACCGACATATCCTAATTGATTGAAATCCAAAACTATGAGAAATCAGAAACTTATTGACTGTCATCCAATGGTTTCTCTAATTTGGTAATTGGAGAAATAGGTCCAATATTATACAATCCATAAACACTTTTAGCTTGTCTGTTCATCATAATGTCTTGCTGTGTACAACATAATGATCTTGAGATCTTGCTTCTCCTATCTCAGCCTCTCTATTAGTAGTATTGTTTTTTTTTTTATGTTTTTACAGTATACTACGGTTTTCAGAACAGTTTACATATTTTAAAAGTATTTATATACCTAAAAGAAATGTAGACAATTAAATTGGGAGGGGGTATGTAAGAGAACAACAAAGAGTAAGACTGAATGCTTTGCTTGACGTTTGTAACTCTTGTATCAAGTTACCGCAGTAAGAGCCAAGATTTTAAGCTCTACTAAATATAAATCAAGCAAAAGCACTTTATATATTTATGTTCATTAAAGAAAATATTAGTAGTGATGTACTATTTTGAAATATACATTAATATATACATTTGGAGTTATTTAAAATTTATATTGAGAAAAGCGTATGTATTTTCAGTATTGCTGTAGACAAGCATGTACATAAGACTGTTAAATTGATTGTTGTTTTATATCACACAATTTTTATAATACTCATTTTTATTTTATAATATTTTATAAATTTTAAAGAATATGAGAAAAAAGATACTGTAGGTATTAAAGGGGGGTCTCTGGGAGGAGTTGGGGTACAAAAGGAAAACAAGAACACAATTTAATTCTATTTACTTAAAATATGTTTTTAAATGTTAACAAATTCAGATAAATTGAAATCATGTAATTTTTCTCAATATAATGCAATAAAATTTAAAAACAAACAAACAAATAAAGAAAAAATGTAGTCTACATCATATCATTCACAGCACAGCCAATGCCTAAACAAATCAACAGGCACACTCCACTCCTCTTCATGGTTCCCTGTCTCTGTAAATGACAACACTATTCAGTCAGTTGCTCCATCTGATAACTTGGGAGTCATCCTTGACTCCTCTCTTTCCCTATCATACTCTATTAACAAATAGACCCTGACTGTGACCCCTTCTCATCGCCTTGCTGAGAGCAGCCTTCCCTGTCATTGTACTGTGGAGTGTTACAATAGCCTTCTCACTAGTCTCCTTGATTGTGTCCTTCTCTCTTCCATAACTATCCAGAGGAGTTTGCTTAAGGACACCAATCTCCAGGGGTGTGGAGACGGTACAGCATGGAAAAGGACCTTCTGGTAAAACCGACGACCTGAGTTCACATCCTGAGTACCATATAGAAAAAACACAAAAGTGACTTGCCTAAATTGTCCTATAAGCTTCACAGACAGCACAGCACAAGTGTGAACACACACACAATAAATAGATAAACAAGGGTGAACACACACAATAAATAGATAAACAAGTGTGAACACACACAATAAATAGATAAGTGTAAGTAAAATTAGTTTCACAGGCTGCAACTTGGCTTAGTAGTTTAGTGTGCACTGCTCTGACAGAGGCTCCAAGTTAGGATTGCACCTTCCCACCTTCAGGGGATCTAACACCCTCTTTTGGACTCCTTGGAACCTGCAGACACAGGTGTGCACACATATTCTCTTCAACTACTACTTACCACAAGTCTGCAACCATCTTTCTTCAATGAGATCATGTCAATTAATTTGGAGAAAAAGATGCCTACTTAGTTCCCCTATGTCAAGAGCTCTGCAATTCCCAGAAACTTACTACTTCTCCTTAGTGGTAATTAGTTTCTTTTTTCCTTTTTTTATTAGATATTTTCTTTATTTACATGACATACAATATCTCCTTTCCCAGTTTCCCCTCCAAAAAAACTAAAAACCAAAAAACAATAAGAACAAACCCTTGTTCCTTGCCCCCTCCCCCTCGCCCTTCCCCCTACTCACCACCCCACCCTTTCCTGCTTACTGGCCCTGGCATTCCCCTACAGTGGGGCATAGAACCTTCTCAGGACCAAGGGCCTCTCCTCCCATTGATGACCGACTTGGCCATCCTCGGCTACATATGCTGCTGGAGCCACTTGTCCCACCATGTGTACTCTTTGGTTGGTGGTTTGGTCCCTGGGAGCTCTACGGGTACTAGTTAGCTCATATTGTTCATCCTAAGGGGCTGCAAACCCTTCAGCTCCTTGGCTCCTTTCTCTTACTCCTTCATTGGGAGCTCCTTCATTCCTGCACTCAGTTCAATGGATGGCTGTGAGCCTCTACTTCTGTATTAGTTGGGTAATTAGTTTCTTACGCTATGCACAAATGAAATTTGACAAGGGCAGTTGACTAGTTTTTTGTTTTTGTTTTTTTGAGACAGGGTTTCTCTGTCTAGCCCTGGCTGTCCTAGAACTCTCTCTGTAGACCAGGCTGGTCTCAAACACAGAAATCCACCTACCTCTGTCTCCCAAGTGCTGGGATTAAAGGTGTGCACCACTGCTGCCCAGCTTGGCAGTTGACTAGTATACACATCAAACTAGTAAGTATATTTTATTTTTTTTCAATTTTTTTGTCTTATTGGACATTTTCCTTATTTACAATTTAAATGTTATCCCTTTTCCAGGTCTCCCCTCTAGAACCCTATTCCATCCACCTCCCCTTGCCTCTAAGAGGGTACTCCCACACACCCACTCCTGCCTGCCTTCCCACCCTGGCATTCCCCTATACAGGGGCATTAAACCCCCTCAGGCCCAAGGGCCACTCCTCCCACTTATGTCCAACAAGGCTATCCTCTGCCATATATGCAGCCAGAGCCATGTATCCTTCCATGTGTACTCTCTGGTTAGTGGTTCCTGGAAACTTTAGGGGGTCAAGCTGGTTGACACTGTTGCTCGTCCTGTGGTGTAAGTGTTTTTAAATGAGTGGGTACTGGTTGTGATCATACATGTTTATAAACCAGCACACAGGAGGGTGAAGCAGGTTTGTTGCTAGACTTTGAGACCAGCCTAGGATACAAAACAAGATTTATCTCAATGAGAAAACAGAAATTCAATATATTAGTGGATTAGACATGATAATAGTGGGATGAAAAATGGAAAGTTGGGCCTGGAAGAAAGCTCAGCAGTTGAGGGCGGGGACTGTTAACTTGGTTATGTCCCATATGTCTTCAGTTCAATTCTAGGCACAGATTTGACATCTCACAGTTATATGTTACTCCAGTTCCAGAAAATCAAGCATTCTCTTAGGCATATGGGGAAAAAACAACAGTATACTTAAAATCATTAAAGCCAAATTTGTAAAAAGCAGAAGTTACCTTGTCAAGAATTTGCGCATATCAATGATTGTAGGTTCTGTGGCTCCCTGATCCATGGCATCCCTGAAAATATCACAGGTGGCTGTTAGCTCTGAGGGTCACATTGGAATGTATCAATAGTCACTTGGCAGATTAAGCTATTTAACACACCATGGTTCCCCAAACCACAGAGTTACAGGATCTTCCTCCCAAAAGGCCAAACACAAATCTTATTTTATAGAAAATAAATTGAGAAGTGTAGGGAAGATGATGGCTCTGTCAGTACAAGTGTAACAAACTCAGCATAGACTGCGTGCTCCCCTTTAAAAAAGAAAGTAAAATATCAAGGCATAGCAGTAATCTTGTAATATCAGCATTGTATAGGTTGATATAGGAGAGTCTCTGAGGTTAGCTAGGTAGGCAGTCTCAATTGTGAAATTCAGGAACATTGAGAGAATTTCATCACCATCCTCATCATCAATCATCATCACCATCACCAC
>NW_022196900.1:78724565-78730244 GCF_008632895.1 Mastomys coucha | reverse complement strand
TCAGATAAATTGAAATCATGTAACTTTTCTCATCATAATGCAATAAAAGTTTAAAAAAAAACAAACAAGCAAACAACACACACGCACCCACAAACAACAAAAAGGAAGGTAGCAGATCTTAGGACAACATGTCCACAGGTCAGTTATGAGCAGCCTGGAAATTGACGATTCGACTCAGCCATGTGTGTGAGTGCTGACAAAAGCAGTTTGAGGCTGATCTTTTTGGAGTGGGTTCCACAGAAAGGAATTAGTCTGGGAATGTGGGCAGAACTTAGAATGCTTCAGATCCCAGGGTCACTAGATCCAGGGCTTACCTATTTAAGCCCCTGTAAATCATGACTTCTGGCCATTTTCTGGGTACACAGAGGTGGACCTGGCCAGTATTTAATAAAAGCTTGCTTCATATTTTTCTTTAAACTGTGGTTGTGTTCTTAGTCTCCACCTGTGGGATTAACAGAAGGAAAGAAGCTCGTGCTGTCTCAGGAGCACAACATAAAAATCCCATAAGATGCCCTCAGTTTTTCTGCCCAGACTGCTCTTCCCCTGCATCTGCAGGACTTGGATCATCATCCTGCTTCTACAGACACTACAGGAACAGTGAGGAGTAAGGATATTAACCTTCAGCTGGGCATTAGGAGAAGAACTAAACCATTGTGGCCACAGACAGCCATGGGGACTTGAAGGGGAAGAGCCTTCAGTTTGGAAACACAGAGGCAGTATCTGGCTCTGTCAGGTTTCCAGGAGTTGGGGACGTCCCATGCCACATGACCTGTGTGTTAGAAGCCATGAAAGAACAGATTAAAGTACCTATGTAGAGGCATGCCACCATATATTCGTATCAAGCTAGAAGCTGGCTTTGTGTCTGTGATTGGAACGATTTCTAGCAGTGTGAAGAGGGGGAAGCTATTCTGAGCCGCTAAAGATAAGGGTAACTTCTTCAGTGGGAATTCAGTGCTTAAATTCAAGTATTGCATGCAAAGTTAGTATATTACAAGTAAAGAAGAAAAAAGAAAGGATTCCTAATGAGCTAAGGTTTGAAAGGCTAAAGTTTATTGGCCAGGTGAAAACTCCCTTGGAATTATGGGAGTATACCACCATACTTCCTAAGCCCGAAGGTGGTTCTGTTGTTATTATTATTATTTTGCTTGAAAAGATTTATTTTTATGTGTAGGAGTATATTGCCTGCATGTGAAACTGCATGTGTGCCTGGTGCCAGCAGGGGCCAGAAGACGGTATTGGGGCCCCTGGAACTGGACTTATAAATGGCTATTAACCACCATCTGGATATTTGGGACCGGAACCTGGGCCTTCTGTAGAAGGAGCAAGTGTTCTTATCTGTAGAGCCATCTCTCTAGGCCCAAGCTTACGTGTACTACTTTTGTGGCTAAACTGAACATTTTTGTAATTTTTCTCAGATATTCATTTCTTTTCAGTATTGGTGATTGATCCCTGGGCCTCACGCATACTAGGCAAGTGTGACCTTGGTTGGCCTGGGACTTGCTGTGTAGACCAGGCTGGCTTTAAACATGAAGCAATCCTCCTGCCTCTGTCTTCCTGTGAGAGATGACAGCTGTGCCCTACAACCCTTGGTTTTTACCCATAGTCCTGAATAGTTCACCGAAGTCCTAAAACTGTCTTGTGTACATTTCCACACACTGTTCCTGGTGATGACAGCGGCTGAACAAGCAACTCTTCCATGAAAAGGCCACAAAAACAGTCACCTGAACTGGGCTGTTTGCCAGAAGGTACTTGTATAGTGTCTGTATCTACTTACTGACCTAGATCTGGAGGTGCCATTGGAGGACCAGCGGGTGAGTTTCTCAGCTCAAATGAGAGCTCTTTAGACACACTTTCCCAAAGACCACAGTCTAGATGGCATCAGTCCTTTTCTTTAGAGCAATGTCTATGATTCTTTCTTCTTTCTTCTTCTTTTTTTTTTTTTTTTTTTTTTTTTTTTTTTTTTTTGGTATGGGGTCTCTCATATCTCAGTCTGGCCTTAAGCTCTCATTATAGGTGAGGATGACCTTGAACCACTGATCTTCTGCCTCTGCCTCCCAAGTGCCAAATTACGGGAGAGTGCAGTGCTAGAGTCTGAACACAGAGCTTGCTGCATGCTAGACAAACGCTCTACCACTGGCATATACTCCCAGCCCTGTCAATCTCTAAAAATGTCATTGTCAGACTGACTCTCTAAAGCTGCACAAACTAGACATTGTTTGCAATGATTGAAATGGTTTTGCATCTCAGATGTCCAACACAGTAACCATTAGATTCATGTGACTCCTAAAAATATGATATGTGGTCAGTGAACTGAATATATGAGAGCTGAAGCCAGTGGCATAGCACCTGTAATACCCAGGACATGGAAGGTACAAACGCCAGAAGTTAGAGGCCAGCTTGGACTAAATGAGATGCTTTTTCAAAAGAATCTATTTAGGTGTTGGACATGGTGGGGGTTGATGGGGAGGGGGTGTTTTGTTTGGTTTGGCTTGCTTGAGACTTGGTTTCTGGCTGGCCTGGAACTCAGTACATAGACCAACCTGGCCTCTAACCAAAGAAATATACTTGCCTCTGCTTGCCAAGTGCTGGAATTAAAGGCACCATGGCTGGCTTTTTTGTTTATCTGTCTGTTTGCTGGTTGGTATTTGAGATGTTTTTTGTTGTTGTTGCTTGTTGGTTGGTATTTAGTATTGTTTGTTTGTTTGTTTGGGGTTGGTTAGTTGGTTGGTGGGCTTGATTTGAGACAGGGTCTCAAAATATAGCCAAGGCTAGCCTCAAATCCCTGCTCTTTCTGGCTCTGTCTCCTACATGCTACAATTACAGGCACATACTACCATGCCCAGCTCAAAAACAAACAAAAAAAGTTTAAGGAGGCACTTTCTGTAACTCTTGACTTTTGAGAGAGGGTCTTACTATGTAGCCCTTGCTGACCTTGAACTCATGGTAATCTTCCAGCCTCACTCACCTGAATGCTGGGTTTACTGACTTAAGTCACCATACTTGTCTTGAGGCCTCTTTTCTTTTTTGTTTGTTTGTTTGTTTGTTCGTTTTTTCGAGGCAGGGTTTCTCTGAGTAGCCCTAGCTGTCCTGGAACTCACTCTGTAGACCAGGCTGGCCTCGAACTCAGAAATCTGCCTGCCTCTGCCTCCCAAGTGCTGAGATTAAAGGTGTGCACCACCACTGCCCAGCAAGGCCTCTTTTCTTGAAAACATTTCAGAAGTCTGACGATAAGGCACGGTGGTAAACACCTGTAATCCCCAACTCAGGACCCTGAAGTAGAAGAGTCCCAGATCAAGGCAAGCCTGGCTGACTTCGATCTTATCCCCAAATTCGAAGTATTCAAAAAGGAAGCTAGGAAGCTGGGGGCAGTGACACTTGCCTTTAATCCTATCACTTAAGGGGAGGTAGAGGCAGATGGAGCTCTGAATTTGAAGCCAGCCTGGTCTACACAGTGACTACCAGGCCAGCCAGGGCTATGCAATAAGACCTTGTCTCAAATATAAAATGAAGGAGGAGCTATCCATATAGCCGAGTAGCAGAGTGCTTGCTTAGCATATGCAAGGCCTGGAGTCCATTCCCCAGTACAGAAGAAACATCACAGGAACAGAGAATCTTTAAATTTCCTTCTGGCAAGCAACACAACTACCTTTTATACACTACATTCCAGATTGTGTCCACATATTGATGGCTTTTTGGCATTTTGCAATGCAAAGACACAATCAAAACTGAACATGTCCAAGATTCAGATGGAGCCCGGTTCTTAAAGTCTTCCATAGGGTCTCACAAATGTTTTCCTGGTTTTAGAGGTTCTATTACATTCCTTATTATGACTAGCCAGCAGGCATAGCATAATTATTAAGCGTATCTTATGTAGGACTAATGAGCACTTAAGTCTTTTACTTCAGTGCACTGCTGCCATCTTCAGGAGTTTGGGAGGAGCTTCTCCCAAAACGTCGTCCCAGCTGGACTGGTTGGCAGCTGGCATTCCCTCAAAGAAGTAAGGGGTGGGGAGAGTCGCTCGGCCCTCACAGGAGTCACTTGGTCTTGGGGTATTAAGGAGGGGCTGTATGTAGCATCTAGGCATAGAAGAACTAGAGGAGAGGGCTCCATCTATACAGCTCTGAGGGAGGGGGTGGGGGTCATCATCCGAGTTGAATGCACACGTTCCAGTGCGACTGCTTTAACATCCCCCAGGCTCTACAAGTAAGCCTTTTAAACAGGCTCATTGATTCCCCAGGCTGGACATTGGTGGAGCCTAACTGTTAGGCTTCAAATCCGGTGCAAAACGCTGAGGTACCTACTTAACATATCAAAGCAGAGGCAGGCTGCGTGTTTCTCCCTGCACTTCTCAGTCCTTACCTCATCCTCCCCCACCCACTCACCCTTGAACTCTTCAGCCCAGGAGATTGGGTTGTTCCTCCCCATACAATCCATCCATTTTGGTTACCCAGTCTTTCGGGCCTCCAGGCTGTTGCGCCTGGTTGCCCTTTCCTCTCAAGTCCACTGTGGACTCTCCCAGATGTCCCAGTCTCTGACTGTGCTCTCCCTTTTATCCACAACACAGCTTCTCCCCCACCATACCTAGGAGCGATCCTGTCCTTTCCTTTTGATTTATGTATTTTTTTTTTCATTTACTTACCTCAGTTGGTCATTGGCACCATAGAAAGAGGGGGTAGATATTGTTATGTCTCCTCCAGGAAAGGAATTTTTAACAAGATCAGACTATTATTGTATCCTTTGGGGGAAGCAGTGAGACAGGGTTTCTCTGTGTAGCCCTGGCTGTCCTGGCACTCACTCTGTAGACCAGGTTAACCTTGAACTCAGAAATCCCCCTGCCTCTGCCTCCCAAGGGCTGGGATTAAAGGTGTGCGCCACCACTGTCCTACTATTGTTGGATCTTACGGAATCCAACAATTAGCTCTTCCTGTATGGAAATTTTTATTTTCAACATATTTTCTTACAGTATTTATTATCAAGTGGAAAACCTAAATAATTCCTATGGCTCCACCTATTCTTAGTTAACATAAAAATTTCTAATTTTGTAGGCTACACCAATGGGTAACACATTGATATTCTCTCATTAGCTTTATAGATAGGGAGTGCCTTTATCATGTGGATTATGATGATAATGGTTGCCTAGGAAACTTCTTAGAGACTTGAAAGAAACTTTCGCTGAAAGCACTTGATTATTCACTTTGGCTAATTAACATCTCTGCCTCGTACATATGTCATTTCTATTTTTAAAGTGTATTGTGTAGCACATTTGCCATAGAGTATTGCTACATACTCCAAGGTCAGAGGCCCACATAGTCAGTACTCTCCTACTTCATGGACCAGGGATTGACACAGATTATGGGGCTTGGTGGCAAACATCTCGACCCATTGAACTATCTTACTGGTCCTTCTTTAAATAAATGTAAGAGCACATGCTGCTTTTCTAGAACCTGAGTTTGCTTCTAAGTTCTCAAATCAGGTGGCTCACGATTACCTATAACTTCAGCTCCAGAGGCACTGACACCACCCTTTTGCAGGCACCTACACACATGTGACATACACACATGCAGGCACACAAACACACAAGTAAAAAATAATTTTAAAATTTATCCTTAGATTTTTACTTTGTTTGGAGGGGGGGAGTTGTTTTGGTTGGTGGTGGTAGTGGAGGTGGTGATGGTAGTG
>NW_022196900.1:78712168-78723003 GCF_008632895.1 Mastomys coucha | reverse complement strand
AGGTGGTGGTGGAGGTGGAAGTGGTGGTGGTGGTGGTGGTTGTGGTGGAGGTGGAAGTGAAGGTGGTGGAGGTGATGGAGGTGGTGGTGGTGGTGGTTTGGTTGTTAGCTTTAGTTTTTAAAGACAAGGTTTTTCTGTGTAACAGCCCTGGCTGTCCTTGAATTCACTTTGTAGACTAGGTTGACCCTGAACTCAGAGATCCCCCTACCTCTGCCTCCCAAATGCTGGAATTAAAAATGTGCACCATCACCATTGTCTAGGTCTTGCTTGCTTGCTTGCTTGGTTTCATTCTTTGCTTCTTTTCTTTCTTTCTCTCTTTCTTTCTCTTCTTTTAATACCAACTGCTTTTCATTATCACATTTCAGAAAACTTTCACAAAATGGTTTTTAAAATAAATAACAACAAAAATAAACCTTCACAACTATGGCTAATGTAGTTATTTTCATTGTTCTTAGCCACCTCTAAACCCATTGTATACAAAGCTCATTTTTCCATGCATCTAAATGATAGATACAGGTTGTGAGTTCCTTATTTTTGTCTGTAGCAGCTTTTACAGATGCAGCCAGATGCAAAGCTTCAGGATAAATCATCCAAACTTTACAATGTTAGATTTGAGATTAAAATATGAAAAATAAAGTCTACACAAAACTGATAAAAATCAGATGCCAGGACTGAAACTTAGGACCCTGCGCAGAAGGAAGTCTTATTTCAAGTGCTTCGCACTGCTACAGAACAGTCAAAATGAAGTCAGAAAGCTTTGTGTTTAAATTATACACTCCGCAGATCCTGTACCAATCTCAAGAGCTACACACAGATCATAGTAGTTGGCAGATCCCGCAAACATGGACAGCAAATACACCTGTGCAGTTGACAGACGTGCTTCCTGTCGCACTTCCCACTTATGACTAGCAAGGAAGTTTGTTGGAACGTGTACTCTTTACTGTTGATTTCTGTTTCAAACCTTTGTCTGCTTAACTACAATAGTTGAACCTCTTGTTGAATAAATGATTCCTTAATGCCCAGTTCAGTTGCAGTGTTGAATTGGTCCCAATAAGGCCAACTGTGCACTCTGTACCAGGGTCTTCGTTGTCCTGGTCTCACCCTTTGCTTCATTAGCTCAGATTCTTTCCAGCAATAGAGCTGCTGCTTCCTTCAGCATAGTCCTCCTATTCCAATGTAGGCTAAGGACAAACTTAGGCTTTTAGAAAGGTACAGCTTATCTAATAAAGTGCTTGCCAGGTACGTACAAAGCCCTAGGTTCAATTCTTAGTATGGTATAAATCAGGATGATGTCACACACCTGCAGAGACAAAAGCATCCAAAATATAAGGTCATTCTTTACAAAGTGAGTCTGAGACCAGCCTAGAATGTGGAATAAAAACAAGGCATTGGTGACTGGGAAGAAACATCACTACCTTTGCCAAGGATGGAAACATTCATTAAAATATACCGAATACTTGCCATGACTCTTGAAGTCATAGATAAACCGAGGAATGACATTCAAGTTGCCTGAGCTCTGTCAGTGAGCCCTAAAAAAACATCAAGCTCACAGTGGCTTTATGAAAACCAAATATCAGGTTTTTGGTATGAACCCTCATACTCCAAGGTCAGAGGATTTCTAAAAGTTCTTCTACTTGTGGCCATCCCTGAGAGATGAGGAAAGGAGTCCAGATGTTAGTCTCGTTGCCTGGGGAAAGATGGGAAACCTCCCAAGATTGATGACAATACCTGGGACTATAGGTAACTCTTTGGGGCTTTTGGGGGGGAGGGGCTGTTTGTTTGTTTGTTTGTTTGTTTTCTGAACACACAACTGAAGATGCCATCAGTCCTGTGGATCAGGAGGAGGCCCCAGCAGAGCTCACCTTTGTCCTGGGGATGAACTGTGTTAAGGATAGACTGAGCAATTAGGAAGAGAGAGACAGCAACACTATTGCTTACTCTTGTGTCTACTGGTTCCTAGTAAGCAAACACCCCTCCCACTCTTACCAACCATCTCCCGTGGCTGTATCAGGAAGAATTGGAAGCTCTTCTATCTAATCTTCCTGTCTCAGTTGGGAAACATTCAGAACAAAATATAAGGATTCTCAGTGAAGAGAATGCTTTTACCTGCTGAGAAGCAAAGTAAACTAGCCATGCAATCCTGAAAAGCAACAGAATGATGGAGCTTGACCAGAAATACTAAGTTAGAATGTAGCCCGCGCAGTCTTCTCGCCGGGAAGAAGACACGCGGACACTAGGTTCCTTCTGCAGCAACTGTTTATTTGTCTCCATCCATAGTGAAAAAGGGGTCGAGCCCAAAATCCGCACTGCTTATATACACCACAGTGCGCGTATCTGCCCACAGCGTGGTGTGTCTGCTCATGATTGGCTGTTCGCTCATTACCCTACGTAATGCCCCGGGATGGGCCTTTTCACTCTACGCACATGCGCCAACAGTTCTCTACGCACATGCGCAAACAGTTGTCCACTAGGAGTTAACAGCGGAAGTAGGCGCCATCTTGCCATGGCGAATGCCTCTCAAGATTCACGGCTCCCCACATTAGAAGAGTAAAGCGAATCCATGTAAGTTGTTCGTAGGAGAGTCATGTGGAGTGATCAAAGAAGAGAGGGTCACTCCAGGATGAAATATGACCTTGCAGGCAGCAGAGAGGTCCTGCCTCTGATGGACTAACTTCAAACTGCCATGTCGAAGCATATTTATTGATCGTTATATAAAAGTTGTTTATTTCGTAAAATAAGTTCCTCCTACCACAG
Organism: Mastomys coucha; assembly: GCF_008632895.1. Lineage (NCBI taxonomy): Eukaryota > Metazoa > Chordata > Mammalia > Rodentia > Muridae > Mastomys > Mastomys coucha. Next base: position 78,720,249 of record NW_022196900.1, on the reverse strand, counting down.
CCCCTGGTCTATTCTATATGCTTCATGAAGGAAAACATCACACTCCTGCAAATTCAGGCCTTACTGTGCAGTTTGGAATACCCAATTATGCAAGATATTACAGGATTGTCTTATGGCCAAAGTCATGCAAAGGCTATAAAGCTCCTCCAGGAAAAGAACTCTGTCAATCACAGAAAACAATCACTGTTTTCTACAGTGATTTCATCAGGGTCTAAGTACTTCTAGAAAAACAACTACTTCATTCTGACGTTTACCCTAGATACAACGATGCTACTAATTTTCCCTCTACAGTAAGTGGACATATCATTATTTACTTAGAGCAAATAAAGTCATTGCTTGGTTGATTGTTTATGTGTTGGTGTGTGCTTGCATGTCATGACATGTATCACAGGACAACTTAGGGAAGTCAGTTGTCTCCTTCCACCATGCAAGTCCTAGGGCACAAACTCAGGTCAACTGGCTTGGCAAGTGCCTTTTACTCACTAAGTCATTTCTCTGATCCCCAAATTCATTCATTGTTTCTTTGTTTGGGAACAGGTTTCTTCATGTACCCCTGACTACCCTAGAACTCCATATGTACACCAGGCTGGCCTCTACCTGTGCCTCCCAAATGCTGGGATTAAAGGCTTGTGCCACACCACATCTGGATAGCAAAAATTCTTGTTTCTAAGTGAAACAGAAAATTCGGACCAGCAAGATGGCTGAAAGGCTAAAAATACATGCTACACAAGCCTGACCACCTGGATTTGAGCCTCAGAACCCATGTAAAGGTAAGGAGAGAATTGATGCTTCCAGCAAGAGCACCAACACTATGTAGAACCCTGACACATCTAACTTACCTGATTCCTGTACATCCTAAGCACCAGAACATTCTTTCTGCAGCTCAAGAGAGGAACCTCACCCACACCTTCTATCTGCTTGAAATATTCCATAATCTCTGAGCTCTGACGGCAGTTCTTTGAAGTTCACATCTTCCTATTCCTCTCTGAATCTAGCTGCACTGAAGAGTTAAGTTTATAACTACTAATAAAAGGTAAAGAAGAGAAAAATACTCCTTTCTAAATACTCATGTTTTTATCCAGAGATCTACACTGCTCTCAACTTTGATCAGAGAAGCTTTTTATTACATAGGGTAGTAGTTCGTGCACTTGCAACTGAGAATAAGCAACTGTGAGGATTCAGTTACAGATGAAATGTCTGTATCAAACCCCATCATATGGAGGCTCAGGGAATTTTGAGGAAGAGAAGGTAGAAAGCATGTAAGATGATGTGGTGACTTGAATGAGGATGGCCCCTATAGGGTCATATGTTTGGTATCCAGTTAGTGCAACTGAGAAGGGCTAGAAAGTGTGGACCTGTTGGAGAGGGTGCATCATCGGGTGTTGTGTTTGAAGTTTCAAAAGCCCACATCATTCTAGTCTCTCTCTCTCTCCTGTCTCTGCCTACTGCCTGAGGATCAAGATATAAAGCTCTCAGCTACTTCTACAGCACCAAGTCTGCCACCGTGCTCCCTGCTCCCTGCCACCGTGCTCCCTGCTCCCTGCTCTCTGCTCCCTGCCTTGATAACAAAATAACCCTCTGAGATTGTAAGCAGGCCCACAATTAAATGCTTTCTTCTATATGTTGCCATGGTCATGGTGTCTCTTCACAGCAGCAGGACACTAACAAAGACATGAAATTGGGTGGTAAATTAAAAATATGTTGGGGAGCCAGGAAAGCTGGGGGGGAGACAGTAAGAGATGGATATGACCAAGATATATTGTATGTTTCTGTAAAATATTCCCCCAAAATTAAATAATTAAAAATGATATTTACATTGGAAAGTGGGATCTTACTATCTCAAATGAGAAAGTGAAGACAGAGCATATTATTTTCTGTTGCATGAACAATCACCAAAAATTAAGAGAGACATGAAAAGGAAGATATCCAATATGGTTATTTCACTACAAAAGCAGTAATCAAAACATACAAATATGGGGGCTGGAGAGATGCAGTTAAGAACACTTTATGCTCTTCCAGAGGACTTGAAGTCAGTTCCCAGCACCCACATGGCAACTTACAACCATTAACTCCAGGAATTTTTTTTTTTTTTTTTTTTTTTTTGCATAACCCTGGATCACTAGTAGGGTTGGCACTACCCACAGTGGACTGGGTCCTTCGACATCAATCATTAATCAAAAAAAAAAAAAAACTGTCCTACATGTTTGCCAATAGGCCAATCTGATGGCAGCGATTCCTAAATTGAGGGTCTTCTTCCCAGATGACTTAGCTTGTGTCAAGTTGACAAAACAAACGCTAACCAGGACATTGGGATACAAGTGTGCACTGCCACACTTGGTTTCTCCTGACACCTTTTGTTGAAAAGATATCTGTGTGTGTGTGTTGTTTATTACTTAATTTTATCTACAAATAGCCATATTTATTTCCCAGCTTGTAAAAACATCCTTACTTTGTTAACATAGCAAACAAATTTCAACTCTGCTTGTGTGCAGACCAGAAGGGAACCTGCCTGCTTTGCAATCACCATCATAGTTCAGTTGCATGCAGGCAACACAGTGTATATAAGAAAACAACTAACTGAATTACTGGTGGTAAATACTGGGAAAAAAATCAACAGCTTGTTATTATCTATTTTACTTAATAATGTACGAAGTTCACAAGCCATCAGCAGTGCCTATGCGATTTGGGGACTGTCTGTGAAGCTGTTAGGGTGGTGGACCTTGTAAGTTAAAAATAAATGCCTATTTCCTCAATCATGTGCCAAGGGATCTCTCCCAAACCAACCTCATTATTTTCAATCTCATCAAACTGGCCTGGTCCCTTCAATATGACTTTTACTGCCCCCAATGTTAGGTATGTATTCTCTTTTTATATTCACGACCCTCAAGAGATATTGATGGGGTTTCTTTTGGTTTGGTTTGGTTTGGGTTGGGTTGGTTGGTTGGTTTGGGTTGGTTGGTTGGTTGGTTGGTTTGAATTGGTTGGTTGGTTGGTTGGTTGGTTGGTTGGTTGGTTGGTTGGTTTTGGAGTCTCTCTCTCTCTCCCTCTCTAGGTTATGTGGGGTAGGAAGAAAAGGGGAGAAAGCAAGCCAATTTTCTTTGATAGTCAACAGAGTAGGGGCCTTCAAGCTGACACAGGCTGTTCAGAACACTAGCCTAGAGTAGTTGATGGAATTAAGAGATTCCTGGAAAACAGAAACTGCCTTTAGGCCTCTGTTTACATAATATCAATCAATAAAAATCCTTCTGCTTGCCTGGCCTAAATCCTTCTGTTTAGGACGTTGTCACCAGCACTGACATTTTTTGGAAGGCCACTTTGGGCTTGACATTATGTAGCCCTGTCTAACCCAGAACTCACAATGTGGAGCAGGCTGGCCTCAAACTCATAGAGATCCACCTATCTCTGCCCTAGAGTGCTGGGATTAAAAGAGTGTGCCACCAAGGCCAACCAGAAGATTTGACATGCATGGTGCCAGGCCCCTCTTGGACGCCATAGGTTTTCTCCTCTTTATCTATTAGATTCTTCTAAAAGTTTACTTTGATCCCATAGGAACTCTGATGGCTTCTTGGTGAGTCAGGATGAAGCTTCTACCCATCTCCTTCTGGGGAAATGCCTGTTTATTATTTTAACAGCAATATATGTATGTACCATGTAATCATTGTGGTATGTAAGTACAGGTTAGACAGGAGAAGTTTACAAGTGCTCTAAAGCATTATGTAGTACATCAAAGCTTTGTACAGCACATCTCATAAAACGAGCTTGCTCATAAACTATTTAATTGAACTAGGCATAGTGGCACAAGCCTGTAATCCTAGCACTTGGGAGAAAGGGGACAGGGAAGATGATCCAGATCTCAAGCCCATCCTTATCTATATAGCCACTTGGAGGCTAGCCTAGGCTACATAAGACCCTGTCCCAAAAATAGCTAAATAAACAGATTATTAAATACTGTTTTTTCCTGCTTTGCTTTGTTCTGTTGAGACAGGTTCTCACTATGTAACCCTGGCTAGCATGAAATTCTCTCTGTAGACCAGGCTACCTTCAAACCCACAGAGTTTACCTGCCTCTGTCTCCTGAGTACTAGGATTTAAGGCATTCACCTCCATGCCTTGTCAATCACTTTCATTTTTGACACTTTAAATGTCCTGACCACATTTTAACGATTTTTCCATGAGGCTGAAGAGCTGATTCTGTGGCTAAGAGCGCTTGCTGTGTGCAAAGGACCAGAGTTCAGTTCCCAGCACTCTTGCTGGACAGCTCATGGTTGCCTGTAATTCCAGCTTCAGAAAGGCATCCGCATTTCTTTCTGCCTGTCTGTCTGTCCCTTTAAGGTGGAGTCTCTCCCTGAGCCTGTGGTTTGTGTTTCCTTGGTTAGGCTGGAAGCCAGCAAGCCTCACGAACTCTCCTGTCTTCAGGTTTTCAGTGTTGGGTCTGTAAGTAGCCATGGAACGTCTGGTTTGGTGTGTGGATGCTGAGATGCGAACTCCAGTCCTCACGGTTATACGAGTTATGCGGTTACACCACTGCTCTTAACCACTGAGCCATCTTCTCTAGTCTCATGTTTTAAATTTTTACTAAATTTTAAAATTATATTTATCTCTTCCTTCATGTGGTGTGTGTGCATGTGTGTGCGTGTGTGTGTGTGCATGTGTGTGCATGCATGTGTGTGTGCGTGTGTGTATGCGTGTGTGTGTATGTCGTGCATGTGTGTGTGTGCATGTGTGTGTACCACAGCACCAGTGTGAAAACCAGAAGACAACTTGTGGGAATCTATTCTTTCTTTCCATCATGTGGACCCCAGGGATAGAACTCAGCTCATCAGTCTTTGTGGCAAGCTTCCTGAAAGGTCACTGGTCCATTGGTTTGACTTTAAAATAGATTCTTAATTCTGTGCAGTTCTGAGGCAAGATTTCCAGACACACACACACACACACACACACACACATCCATTTTCAGTTATAGGGAGCTTTACAATTCAATCATATTTCATGCACTTTAAAAAAAAAAGTTTTTCGGTAGCCAACAAATCATAAAAACTAAAATTCTTAAACCAGTCCACTGGCAAAAATAATTAAATTAATGGGGCAAATGGGGTGTGCAGAACTTCCAAAGCATATAAGAGCTGCAGCCAGCAGGGTGTGCTGCGGGACTGGCCGGCTGTCTTCTTTAAAACAGATTTCACCATTGGAGTTTTAAAAGATTTTAAAGAGAGGCTTTACCAGCAGCTGGTTGAGACAGATGCAAATACTGACAGCCAACCATTGGACTGAGGTCGGGACCCCTATGCAAGAGTTAGGGGAAGGACTGAAGGAGCTGAAAGGGACTGCAACCTCATAGGAAGAACAACGGTATCAACTAACCCAGACCCCTCAGAGCTCCCAGAGACTAAGCCAACAACCAAAGAGCATACACGGGCTGGTCCGTGGCCCCAGGCACACTTGTAGCAGAGTACTGCCTTGTCTAGCCTCAGTGAGAGAGGATGCGCTTAATTCTATAGAAACTTGATACCCCAGGGAAGAGAGATGCTGGTGGGGTGAGGTGGGGGTGGGTAGGTGGATGGGAGAGCACCCTCTCAGAAGCAAAGGGGAGGGTAGAGGAGATGAAGAACTCGGGGGTGGGGGGAAAGGAAAGAGGGCAACATTTGGAATGTAAATAAATAAAATAATTTAATTTTTAAATTTTTAATTTTTAAAAAGAATGCTTTAAGCTACCAAGAGACATTTTCTGTTTTGATAGAGTAAAATATCTGGATGTTAGGTTTAAAATAGTGATAGGAACTCTAGCAGCGGGTGATAAGATAGCAGAGCCCATTAGATAAGAGGAAGGACCGGTGCTTAGGAAAAAAATAAAGCAGTCTTGGCAAGCTCTGAACTGGCACCTGCAGCCTCACCTCTTACCGAGAGTGGACCCGCCCCACCCCCTCCCCCTGGCAAGGTGCTAAATGTTAGGTAAACAAGGAAAACCACCGTTGCGTCTTGGTAGCTGTTTCTCCCGCGGCTCCTTTGTGGTTGAACGTCTTGAAGCTTTAGTGAGGCTGTTCCCAACGGAGCAGAAATGAACTTACCAGGGCATCCTCCCACACGTGTGCAGTAACAAAGGGTTGGCAGCCTCAAAAAGCCACACTCCCTTGAAATATCATTCGCACCCCTCTACTTGTGTGGCGATCATACGAGGAAGCGCCTAAAAGAAAAGAAGATCTGGCCCACTATATTTTAGACAGAAGAGTCACCTTACTCATGAATATGCCACTTACCTCATAAATATTCATGCAGACGTCCTAAAACACCACAACACCGCGTCTGGCGCTGCGCCCCACTTTGAGGCAGTCCACTCCAGTCTGTCTTTGAAGTTCTTGCTTTGCTTACCTGTGCTTGGTTTTGCTTAGTTTTGCTTCTGCACCTTTGCTACGTAAATTTATGCTCAAACTGAATCCATCCACTCAACAAGATAAAAACCTAGGGCTGGCAAGAAGCTTGGGCAAGCCTAACACTCTAGCTAGATCCCTGGAAGCCACGTAAAAAGCCTGACACACTGGCACCTATCTATATAATTCCAGCATTCCTGTGGTGAGACAGGAGAAACTCGTGAGTGTCAACTACCTTAGAATATGCACCATGACAGAAGCTAGAGAAACCCTGCCTCAAAAACAAGGTAGAAGGAAAGAGCTGCTTCCCAAAGATTGTCCTCTCCCTGACTCCATAAACTCACATAATCATCACCATCATCATCATCATCATCATCATCATCATCATCATCATCATCATCATCATCATCATGATTTTGAATTACGTGTGTTTGCTTAGATGGGGTTTTTGCTGAGACCAGAATGGCCTCAAACTCACAGAGACCCTCCCCACCGCCCTCCTCATCCAGTGCTGGGATTAAAAGCAAGTACCACTATACCTAGTTTAAAATAAAAATTTTTTTTTTAATTTAAAAAAGCCAACATCCAGTTGTGCTTGTGCGTGCATTTAACCCAGCACTCAGAAGGCAGAGGCAGGTGGGTCTTTGTAAATCGAGGCCAGCCTGGTCTACACAGTAAGTTCTAGGACAGCCAAGACTACACAGAGAAACCCTGTCTTGAAAACCATAAATTAATGAATTACTTTAATTAATTAATTAAAAATAATAATAAAGTAAAATAGAAGCCAAGGACCTAAAGAGCCCTGCGATCTCTGCCTTATTTCTTTTGTGTTAACTTCTGACTGAACTAGTTAGTGAACTAGTTGCTAATAACTAGTTTACCAAGCAAATCAAACTTCATTTTGTGTAGTCCACAAGCAACAATTGCAGGAACTCTAGAAAGTGACTCCTTAGCTTTTCAGACAAGTTGTTAGAACTCTATTCTTCAACAGATGAAGAAGACAGCTTCATTGTCATTTAATTTGTGACAGTTTACAGACTCTTAGTAATTCATCCACCCTGGAGTCTGGAGCCAGCAGGACTCTCTCTCCTTCCTTCCCCTCCCCCTCCCCTCCCTCCTTCCCTCTCTCTCCTTCTCTCCCCTCCCTCCTTCCCTCTCTCCTTCTCTCCCCTCCCTCCTTCCCTCTCTCTCTCCTTCTCTCCCCTCCCTCTTTCCCTCCCCCTCCTTTCCTTCCTCTCCTCCCCTCTCCTTCTCTCCCTCCCCCACATGCTCTCTCTTTTGTTTTGTTTTATTTTTACTTTTGACAGGGTCTGATATAAGCACAGCTGCCTCAGACAGCAATTTTTCTGCCTCCCCCTTCCTAGTGCTGGGGTCACAGGTGGGGCACACTTGTAATTCCATATTGAGAAAGACTATTCTTTTGGGAACAATTCCTTTGGTGTTCTGTGGTGAAGAGAGAAAGTTGACCTGAATCTCATCAAATTTGTAATCTAGCATTCCAGAAGGAAAAAAAAAAAAAATAGGAGGATCAGGAGTTCAAGGTCAGTCTCAGCTAGATGGCAAGTTCCACACCAGCTAGGGATGCTCAAGACTCCAGTTTAGAAATGAACAAAACAAACAAAAAATAAATAAATAAGTAAATAAAACCAACACACACACACCCATACACACACACACATGTACACACACACGCATGCACGCGCACACACACACACCC
>NW_022196900.1:78706155-78710400 GCF_008632895.1 Mastomys coucha | reverse complement strand
CATGCACGCGCACACACACACACACCCATACACACACACACACACACACGCATGCACGCGCGCACACACACATGCACACACACACACACACACATCCTTAATCCCAGCACTCCGGAAGCAGAGGCAGGCAGACCTCTGAGTGAGTTCCAGGACAGCCAGAGCTACACAGAGAAACCCTGCTCCTCAGCTTATACCTGTTCCTCCAGCTTTCTTTCCAACTCTTCCCCAAATCATTTTTTTTTTCCATGATCAGGATGAAAACATTTATAGCCAGTATTCTGTGTATTGTCTAGAAGTTAAATTAACAAGGACTGTCGATCACCCTCTGTAGTTATTTGAGGTAATTCTAAGTTATAAATTATAACCTATCTAAATTAAATATACATGTTTCTTGTTAAGGGTGTTTGTGTTGTTTCTACTGATGGTGATTGACCTCAGAGACCTAAAATGTCAGGCCCTCTACATCTGAGCTTTACTTAAACTGATTCACTTTTCTCTGAAAGAGTTGATTTATTGTTGACTTAGTCTGGGTTTTTTTGAAACAAGATCTCACTACATGGTTCAGGCTGGCCTGGAGTGCCCTATGTCTCAGAACTACTAGGGACTACAGGCTGCCACACCTATTCTCTTTCAATGTTTTTAATATTGTTGTTAAAAAATTTTTAGATGTATTTATATTATTATTGAGTGTGTATCTGTGTGTGTGTGTGTGTGTGTGTGTGTGTGTGTGTGTAGATGCCCAGAGCTGGCTCTCTTTCTACCGTGCAGGACCCCGGGATTGAACTCAGGTTGTTAGTTTTGGTAGCATGTTCCTTTACCTGTTGAGCTATCTCTTTAGCTCTTCTTTTGATGTTTTAAAAGTTAGTTATTGACAAAGCTGTTTATAGCAAAGAAAGGAAGGAAGGAAGGATGGAAAGGAGGAAGGAAGGAAGGAAGGAAGAAAGAAAGAGAGAGAGAAGAAAGAAAGAAGAGAGAGAGAAAGAAAGAAGAGAGAAAGAAAGGAAGGAAGGAAGGAAGGAAGGAAGGAAGGAAGGAAGAAGAAAAAAGGGAAAGGAACCCCGTTTCCCTTTATGAGGAATAGCCAAAAGGAAAGAGGAAAATTTTGGCACGATGGTACAGGTCTCTAATCCCGGCACTTGGAAGATAAAGGGGGCAGGATGTGATGATTTTGGGAGCCAGCCTGGACTATGTAGTGAGAAAAGAAGAAGCACAGGTGCTAAAAATTCCATAAATTTAAGATATCTGATAAACACTGGACATATTTCTTTGTGTTTTAAAGACTGGGAAGAGAGGACTTAATTAGCTGGGTAATGAGGGGTTAAAAATGTTTTCAGGTTGTAAGTGGGGCTGCCTGTAGTGTGTCAAGGGCTAACTAAAAGAGAAGAGGAGTCAGTGAGAACACCTTTGTACTTAGACTGCAACACTACACCATGGCTGGAACAAAGAAAGAACCAGGCCTGAAAACACTCAGGAAGCCCCCGGGCCTGGGAGTCCTTGTCTGCTCTTCAGAGTGCACCCTCTCCTGGAGAGGTGAAGAAACCTCCTCTTACAGGCCTAGGGCCCCTGGCACTCAGAAATTGGACACCGTCAGGTCACTTGTGTTTGGCAAACTCCCTTCTGGCACCTGGTGAGAGAAATTGCTCAGGACTTCAAAATAGATCTGTGTTCCCAGAGTGCAGCTGTTAGCACTTTGCTGGAGGCAAGTGAGCCCATCTGCTTGGCTTTTTTTTTCTCCCATTTTTTTGATACCAGTCTGTGTGCCATCCATGCTGAATACGTGACAATTGTGCCAAAAAACCTTTTTCCTTTTCCTGTTAATGGTAGTTTTGAATGTTAGATTTTCCCTGCCACCCCATGGACTAATGGTACCAAAGTATATAAATGAGAATAGAAAAACACGAGACAGAAATCAAGAATTGACAGCTTTTTCCATTTTCATATGTGTGTCATTTTTTTATTATTAATGAAGGGATCTAAAGCATTAATGTAAGTCTAAAAGTTTGCATGAGAGGAGTCTCAACTGTTCTCCTTTACAACAACGATCAACAAACTCATTCAATTTTGTTTGCTTGTTTTGTTTTAGAGACAAAGTTTCCCTGGATGTCCTGGAACTCCATATGTAGATCAGGCTGGCTTCAGACTCATAGAAATCCACCAGCCTCCGCCTCCTGAATGCCAGGATTGAAAGCATGCTCCACCAAGTCTGGCTTCCTGTTCAGTCTTTCTTTTCTTTTCTTTTTTTTCTTTTGCTGTCTTGCTCCCCTCCTCTCCTTCCTCCTTCCTCCTTCCTCGGGAGCACTGTGCACCTCACACAGAGCCTCACCCATGTGTAGCTAAGTGTCCTTCCACTGAGCTACAGCCCCAGCTCTAAACTTGTGAAACTTGTCTTAAAAACTACTAGAGAAAAGCTAAAGAGATGGCTCAGCAGTCAGGAATGCTGGCTGTTCTTACAGAAGGTCTGAGCTCAGTTCAAAGCATCTGTCTTACTGGGGTTTCTACTGCTGTGAAGAGACACCTTGACCAAAGCAAGTCTTATAAAGGAAAGCATTTAGTTGGGGCTGGCTTACAATTCAGAGGTTTAGTCCATTGTCATCATGGCAGGGAGCATGGCAGCACACATCGTGCTGGAGAGGTAGCTGAGAGTTCTACATCTGAATCAGCAGACAGCAGGAAAAGAATGCAACACTGGGTCTGGCTTCAGCATTTGAGACCTCCAAGCCCACACTCAGAGAAACATTTCCTCCAACAAGGCCACGCCTCCTAATAGTGCCCATGCCACAGGCTAATAGGGACCATTTTTATTCAAGCCACCACAGTACCCATGACAGAGGGTTCCCAGTTGACTGCAACTCCAATTCCAAGGTGTCTAATGGCCTTTTCTGTCTTCCACGGGTGCTCATCCCTACACACACACACACACACACACACACACATGCACACACACGCACACATGCACACTTGCACACGTAAAACAAAACAAAACTAGTGTTCTAGTTCACTGTCTACTCAGCTATTTAACAGGGATCTTTCAGTTCTAGTTTTATTTTTAGGTTTTGGGGTTTTTTTGGTTGGTTGGTTTTGGGGTTTTGTGTTTGTTTTTGTTTTAAGATTTATTTCATTTTATGTATGTTGCTTTCTTCAGACATTCCAGAAGAGGGCACCAGACCTCATTATAAATGGTCGTGAGCCACCATGTGGTTCCTGGGAATTGAACTCAGGACCTCTGGAAGAGCAGTCAGTACTCTTGACCACTGAGCCATCTCTCCAGCCCCTTATTTTTAGTTCTTTAAGACAGAGGCTCACGTGTAACTTTGGTTGGCTTGGAACTTGATATATATATAGACCAGACTGGCCTCAAACTCATAGAAACTTGCCTGCCTTTGCCTCCTGAGGGCTAAGATTAAAGGTGTGTACAACAACCACACCCCGTCCATGACAGAAGTGTTAATGTAATATTCGATTTTTCATATTCCACACAATATCATTTGTGAACTAGATGTATATTGTCTGTGAAATGATCCTGTTGCTTCACATGTGTAAAAGTGTACCTCACCAGTACTTACATGTGTTTTTCTTAGAGTTCATCTCTACCTTTAAATGAAACTTAACTCAAGGCTGATGATTTCCAAGTTTGAGACCAGCCTGCTCTACAGAGCTGGTTCCAGGACAACCAGGGCTACACAGAGAAACCCTGTCTTGAAAAACAAAAACAAAAACAAAAAAAAACAAAACAAAACAAAACAAAAAAAGTGAACCCTGGCTGTATTTGTTTTCTTTTTTTAAGGCCAAGTCTAAAGGAGCTGGAGTGTCAGCTACAGTGTATATATAGTAAATAAATAAACAAATAAATCTTAAAAAAAAATTCTGTAATCTCAACACTTAGAAGCTGAGGTAGAAGGATGAGGAATTTAATGGTAGCCTCATCTTCACAGTGAGTTTGAGGTCGGCCCAGTCTATACAGGATCCTGTCTCAAAAAAAAAAAAAAAAAAAAAAAGACGGATCTGAGGATGCAGCTCAGTTGGTAGAGTGCTTGCCTAGCAGGCACATAGCTCCAGTTTCAGTTTCCAGGATCTAATAAGCTGGCTATGGTGGCACACACCGGCTATCCCATTCCTGGGGAAGTGGCCATAGAAGAATCAGAAGTTCAAGGTCATCCTTGGCTACACAGCAAGCTGGACAGTAGCCTGGGCTACATGAGATTCTGTTTCCAAAATTCAAAGCAAGACAAAACAATAACCTTTCCC
>NW_022196900.1:78677221-78705177 GCF_008632895.1 Mastomys coucha | reverse complement strand
GTCCACCTGGCCAGAATCCCTCGTCCCGCGGAACAAGGGGCCCCCGCGAGAAACCCCGGTCCGTGACATTTATTTGACTTATTTACTATTTGTTTATGATGATGCACATGTGGAGGTCAGAGAACTATTTTTGGAAGTTAGATCTCTCCTTTCTATAACAGGCCCCCAGAGCTTAACACAACTAACTAACTCCATAATGAACATACCATTCAGGTCATTTAACTCAGCATATAGTACCACCAACCAACATGAAAACAAAGGCCCAATCCATCAAAGTTCATAGTTCCAGGAAAGTCTCTAAATGCACTAACCTTGCTATTTAGCTTCTGTAGTCTGCTTCTGGCTAACTGTTCTTGTTAACTGAAGTATGTCAACCCAGAACATTTTTTGTGTCTAAAAGCTCACTCTGTAAAAGGCTCGTTGCTATACTGGGATCCCAGACACCAGTGTAGTTGCCAGCCTGCTAAGGACTTTCTATTGGCTTAAACCTATGTCCAAGCAATCTTCTCTGGCGGATACCCTACAATACTTTCACCTTGTGGGTCCTGGGGATCAAACCCAGGTTATCGGGCTTCAGTATCAAGTGCTTTACCTGATGATCTATCTCAATGTCCCTTTTAGAGACAAGCTCTCCGTCTGGAACTCAAGCTGGCCTGGAACTCATACGTGGTCCAGGTTGGCAATTCTCCACCACAGACTCTGAATACTAGCAGGTAGGCATGAGTCACTATACTCAGTCTAAAACTTTTAAAGAGCAATTCATTCTTTCATAATTGTATACATGTCTAACAATCACACTCCTCTTACTACCTCATAGCCTCTCCCCTACTACTGAACCCCTTCTTCTTAACAAGCCACTCTCCTACAACACCTCCCTCCCTACCCCTAGCTCTCTGCCGAGAGATGAAAACCTTTAAAAAAAAATGTACAGGGACTAGAGAGATGACTCAGTGGTTAACAGCTCTGGCTGCTCTTCCAGAGGACCCAGATTCAATACCCAGCACCCACATGGCAGCTCACATCTGTCTGTAACTTGAGTTCCAGGGTTTCTGACACCTTCACACAGACATACATGCAAGCAAAATACAAATGAACATAAAATAAAAATAAATCATATATTAAGATTTTTTTTTACAGGGCTGTAGAAATGCCTCAGTGGTTAGGAGCATTAGTTGCTCCTGCAGAGGACTCAGAACTTGGGTTCGGTTCCCAGAACTCACAGGTAGTTCACAACCAACCATAAGAGGTCCAATGTCCTCTTCTAACCCCCATGGGTACTGTGCACTCTTGTGCAAGCAAACCCCTCACATACATAGAGCAAAATAAACAATCTAAAAAGGATAAAAAGAAAAAAGGATTTATTTGTTCTATACGCATGAGTATTTTACCTGCATGTATGTATGTGCACTGCATGCATGTCCACAGATGCCAGAAAAGAGCATGAGACCCCTGGGATTGGAGTTACAGGCAGGTGTAAGCTACCACATGGATGCAGGGAGCCAAGTGAGTTTTAGTACATAGCCCTTGATAGCCCAGAACTCACTTTGTAGACCAGGCTGGACTCCAACTCATAGAGATCTGTGGTTAAGAGCATGTCTTGCCTCTTTTGATATCAGACATGGAGATGCAGGGTTCGGAGTTTGCCCAGCTGGCTTCAGTCTTGCTTGGGTCCAGGATTTCCTCACTGTGTTTCCTTTCCCGCCTTTCGGAATGGCAATGTATACTGGAATTGTATGTTGGGAGTATGTGACCTGCACTTTTGTTTTGATTTTACAGGGGCTTGCAGTTAATAGAGTCTCAAAAGGGACTTTAAACTTTGCACTTTTAAATAGTACTTAGACTGTGATAGGCTGAGGAGTTTTGAACTTGAACTGAATGCATTTATGCATTATATGATATGACTGCAAGCCTATGGGATCCAGAGAGTAGAATGTGGTAATTTTTATAAGAATAGCTTCTATAGGCCCATATGTTTGAATGCTTAGTCACCAGAGAATAGATCTGTTTGAGAGGATTATGAGTTGTGGCCTTGTTGAAAGAGGTATGTCACTGGGAAGGTGGGCTTTGACATTTCAAAGTCCCAAGCCAGGCCTCGTCTCCCTCTCTGCCTTGGGATCAGGATGTGGTTCTCTACGCCTTCTCCAGCACCTCCAGCACCGTGCCTGCAGTGGCTGCTGCCATGCTCCCACCATGACAATAATGAACTAAGCCTCTGAAGCCAGCATCAATTAAATGCTTCCCTTTATAAGAGTTGTGGTCATGGTTTCTCCTCACAGCATAGAACGGTGACTAAGAGAGGGGTCCAGAGGTGAGGGCTGCTGCTAACACAAGGTCCATCTGAGCTACGTGGTGAGATTGCCTCAAAAAGAAAAAAAGGAGAACAAAGACATCTTTTTTAAATGGTAAATTTGATGTCAGCGCTAGTATCTTGTTTTCACTTCTGCATTTCAAAATGTTAATATGTTTTAATTTAGGGGCCCAGCAAATGTAGACAAAACCTTCTTGCTATTGGATATTACCAGAGTCAACTTACAGTCAAGGTCACTAAGATTTGAAGTTCAGCAGGGGAAAGTTACCCACATTCCAAGACAGCAAGTTCATCACACAATGTTTCTACTGCCTACTTTTTTATTTTCATTTTATTTTATCTTTTAAGACAGCATCTTGCTGTGCAGCTCACTATGTAGTCTGGGCTGGCCTTGAACTCTTGGTGATCCTTTTGCCTTGTCCTCCTAAGGGCTGGAATTATAAATGTGAGCCACTCCAACTGTCTAGGTCATACTGTTGTTGTGTCTTTGTATGTGATTATGAAGTAGTCTCATCATCATTACAGAGTGGGCCTACCTGACACTTGTGTTTTATAAATTTTGTTTATATTTAACACTTGAATACCATGACTGAGTTGTGCTTGCTAGGCTAGTTCCTAGCTGGGCTACTAACTAGGAGTAAATACCAAGACAGCGTTAGATGTTAGGGGCTGCTTTTTTTTTTTTTCTTTTTTTCTGTGTAACGTTAAAGATATACATGGTGGGGCTGGAGAGATGACTCAGTGGCTAAGAGTGTTTATTGCTCTCACAGAGAACCTGGGTTCCATTCCCATCATGCACATGGGTGGTTTACAATCGCTGGAGAGATTGCTCAATGGTTAAGAGCATTAGCTGTTCTTGTAGAAGACCCTGATTCAGTTGACAGCACCCACATGGTGGCTAGTAACTGTAACAACCTCTTCTGGCCTTTGCTGGCACCATGAACACATGTGGTGCCCAGACATACATGCAGACAGAACACTCATCCACATATAATAACAATAAATAAATCTTTTTCTGAAAGAGGAGGAGGAGAGGAGAGACTATAACAAGTTAGACTGGGTGTGGGAATGATCACAGAGATGCTTGTGTTCCCTCTACCCTTACTCTGCCTTCCCTAAGAAAACTCCTACTGCTAATTCTGTCCCTAAGCAGACTTTCCTATAGGGATGCCAATAACTTTTTTTAAGGATCAATTAGTAAATTGGACTCTTGCGATTTGATCAGCAGCAATAAAAGGTAGAATCAAATTCTAGAGCTTGAGAAATCTGAAACTGAAGCCTGACCAGCCCCTTTAATGATACCTAATATGGATATTTTCCTTATCACTTTTTCAGGCACAGGAACAAAGTCCTGAAAACAGGTGATTTCCATAGTGGGTGTTGTGTATGGATAACCTAAAATAAGGGGGAACTGAAGTCACCCCCTAATACCAAACCTCTGAGTAAAGGAGCAGTGATTTACTGACCACTTCCCATGCATCTGGGCACTTCTACTGTGGCTATGTCTCATTAAATGTCACAACATTCCTCTGTTCTGAATGCTTCTATGTCCACCTTAAGATGGGAAAGAAACCCAGTCTCAGGATTGCTGCTTAGAGATACAAGAGATACAAAATGCTTCTTTTCTCTGACACAGAACAATGCCAAGGAGTTCATGGCCTTGTACTTGCCAACACAAATGCATCAAAGTCCACAACTCCATCCAGACAAGCATGGCCATGTTACAGTGTGGATCTTAAGTATCCTCCATGAGCCCAAGGCTTGACCCTGAGTTCTGCAATTTCAGATGTATTAGAAAGGTATTGAGAGGTATTCTGGTCATTGAGAGTGTGCACCAGAATGGAATCTGGGGACATGGAACATCTCCATTTTGTTTCTAATCTGTGAAGTGAGAGGTTTTATTAAACCATAAATTCCCTACCTTGAGGTGCTAGCAGTGTGACCAGTCCATCATGGATCAAAACTTCTTGAATAGAAGCCTTTTTTAGTCATAAGTGAATTCAGGATTTCATGATAATGATATAAAATTGACTAACAGACATGGGCAGGTTAAATGGTCAGCTTAGAATTGGTGCGAGTGCTATCTTCCAGGCTTTTCAAAGGATGGGTGAACTCGATGACTACTTTTTCAGATTAATGAAGAACAATGTCACCATATCAGTGAACTCCCCACCACCACCTAAAAAAAAAAGTTAGAGTCTCACCGTGTAGTCTTGGCTAGCCTAGAACTTGATATATATACTTATCTGACTCAAACTCAAAAGGATCCACTTGCCTTTGCCATCTAAGTGCTTTGATTGGGGGTGAGCACACCTGGGCTATGCTCTTGTCTTCTAAGTATTAATACTAGTGTACTGAGAAATACCTAGCTTCAGTCAATGGGAACATGAAATATATGTAGAATATTTGTCCTCTCTTCTTGTCTTCTCAAGGAAAGAATTCAATCGAGACATATAATTTTTTTTTTTTTTTTTTGGTTTTTCGAGACAGGGTTTCTCTCTGTAACCCCAGCTGTCCTGGTACTCACTATGTAGACCAGGCTGGCCTCGAACTCGGAAATCCGCCTGCCTCCGCCTCCCAAGTGCTAGGATTAAAGGCGTGCGCCACCACCGCCCGGCTGAGACATATAATTTAAGAGAAGTTTATTTAGCAAAGCGAAGTACACTACAGGCAAGTATGGAGCAGGCTGACCTGCAGGGAGAATGAGGGAGCAGCCCATTAGGTTCTGCTTTATAGACTTTTAGGAAGTTTTTTATAGTCCCCTCCTCTCACATTATCATTAAGTTCCTCTTTTTGAGGACCATCTTCACGCCATCCTACTCTACTGAGGGTCTCTCCAAAGATCAGGATGCCTTGTATTTCTTATAAATTTTCTCCTTGTCAAGATGTATTTTTAGTGTTTATGTATGATCATTGGGAGAGTGCCATGGCGCCTTTATTTCTGATATGAGGAGAAGAACCTATTTGCAGCTTCAGAGATGTCAAGCTCCAAAGGGTTATTTCAGTCCACAGAAGACCCAGCTAGCTACCAAGAAACGGCTGTAGTTTCCTGGGTTAGTGCAGGTCTAAGTCTCTGCCAACTTAAGTCAGCTGGTCTCAAACTGCAAAAGAGTGGACAACTTCCATCGTCTGCTCATGTCTACCTAGCCACCTCTTCTAGCAGAACTAGTGTATTGGAAGAGTTCCTTCTCTAGGGAGACATTAAACATCTACCCTTCCTTATGAGATCCCAATGACAAACTAAAGTACAACTCCACTGAAGTTTACCCTAGAAGAATCAATGATTTTTACAGGGCTTGATTACAAGGCATGAATGAAAGGCTACTTGTACAAGTGTGGGTGACCCCAAAGTTGCCACATTGGATAGTTTTCACCCAGCACAGATGATGGTTTCCCCATAGCTGCATGGGAAAACCTTCAATTAACCTCCACACAACCTATATGCTCTAACACCTCTAACACCTCTAAGGCCAAGTGCAACTAGGGCAGAATTGCATGGGAATGGTGGAAAGAGCAGCTGGAATCAAGTGTAGATCTAATGTTCCCTCCCTACTTTCTTTTTCTATGAAAGGGTGTCAACACTCCACAAGCTGTATTCCAATGGACTCTTGGAAGTAGGTGCAGCTTATCTGATGTAGGTGATGGCTGTTTTGCTCAAAGGATTGCCTTTTTTGTTGTTGTTTTAGGTTTTTTTTTTTTCTTTTCAAGACAGGTTTTCTCTGTGTATCCCTGGCTGTTCTGGAACTCAACTCTGTAGACCAGACTTACCTCGAACTCATAGAGAGCTGCCTACCTCTGCTTCTTGAGTGCTGAGATTAAAAGTGTGTTGCCCCCACAGCTCAGCTGAACTGCCTTCTACACCATAAGTTGTTGTAGGGAATAGATGCTCTGAGTGAGTAAAGTCCTGAGCAGATATATCTTTTGACACAGGCAAAGCCTACCAAGGACTACAAGACCAATTGGTCAATGAAAAATTAGCAAAGCTATTACCCATATGGACCAGGCTCAAGAGAAGTTGGGAGTCTAAGTTTTTATGAACAATTGATTAATGTACGTAAAGATTAGCAACTGCAGTTTCCTCCTCCTGGATGTTTATAGCCTGAGACTGCTGGCCTATAGAGAGACCTCCTAAAGAAACTAACTAACCTCTCCCTCTGACTTTGTATCTCATAAACATGTTCAGATACCAGTGAAAATGGTAGTCTTAGAGAACTCCACGTTATCCCAGATTCAGTGGATGTATGTCTCTATATGTGTTTTTCTTCATTCCCTGGCTGCTGCTAGCCAGGGTTCCAGGACACAAACCTCTCAGGATGTGGCAGGGTATAACTAGAGAAAGGTATAAATGAATTAATTCCATTATAACGTCAAGGAAACCAAAAAAAGGATTTAAAAAAACCTCAGGACTAGTTTTATAGGTCAGAACCAGAATCATATTACATTGCCAATGCATATGTTTCACTTCATTTGAACAAATGAATGTCATTCGACACTGCCCTTGAGTCTCCCTGTATCTATCTAGTATATATTCTCTCCTTTCTCACTCTGAAACAACTTGAACAAGGTTTTTTTTTTCCTCAGAAGCTTGATGACTGTTCTTTTATTGCTGTGATCAACACAATGCCCAAAACAACTTGGAGAAGGGTTCGTGTGGCTTACATGTCCCAGTTGATCATTGAGGGATGCCATGGCAGTAACTCTAGCAGGAGCAGAGGCAGGAACTGTGGAGAAAAGCTTCTCACTGATTTGCTTCCATGCTCACATGCAGTTACCTTGCTTATACCTCCCTGTACCACCTGCCCAGGGGTGATAGCACCCACAATGGGCTGGGCCATCTCACTTCAGTCAACAAACAAACAAACAAAAGTCACAGACATGCCTACAGGGGTTAGTGTGACGGAGGCACTTCTCAATTGAGGTGACTGTTTTTGTATTAAGGTCACAAACAACTGACCAATCAGCATAATGACTCATAGTTCATGAAGAGGAAAGCAACATTTAGGCCATGACTCTCAAATCTCCCATTATCAAATTATACATTTACTTTCATCTAGACCCATTGTTTATAGACTCCCCCCAGTTGAAATGAGTGTATCCTTCATTTGTATACTAAACCAAATATCTTATGTTCTGGATGTTATAGGATATATATATTTCCCTTGTTTTCACCACTTCACCCACGGGGCTCCAGCCACACCACTTTGCCATTCTCCCTTTTCTTCTCTGCCCTTCTTCGCATTTCTTTCTTGTGCTCTCTCACTAAGACCTGGAACTCATGATCCTCCTCCTGTCTCAGTCTCTCAAGTGCTGGATAACAGTGGCTTTGCCTTGGCTGTCCTGGAACTCGCTCTGTATACCAGGCTGGCTTCGAACTCACAGAGATCCAGCCTGCCTCTGCACGCCTCCAGTCTCAGCACTCGCGAGGTAGAGGTAGGTGAATTTTTAATTTTGAGGCCGACCTGGTCTACAATGTGAGTTCCAGGACAGTTTGTCCTACACAGAGAATCCTTGTCTTGAAAAATAAAATAAAATAAAATAACTGTTTTAAAGGTTTAAAGGTTTTTTCTCCCTTCTTTAAGTAGAATCGTTTCAACGCCATATATTTTGACCGATCCTTTTTCCAGCGACTAGTAAAGCCATTCCCATTATAAACCAAGTTCCCTTGAGTTCGTTTTCAGTTTGGCCTAACAATCTTTATTTTCCTCCAACCGGGGATGCTTTTCTCCGAGCTTCTTTCTGGGCTGCCTTTCCCTTGCTCTTCAGTTGGCAGCTCGGCAGACATCTCTCTCATATCTCCATTGTCTCAGGGCCCTTGGCGCTCCTCGATTCTGAAGGGCCTGGAGAACCTAGGGCCGCTAGAATCTCGCCGTTGCTAGGCTGTTGCTAGGGCGGTTGCGGTGGAGACTTCTGAGAGGACCAACATTAGGCGTCCTGGTGACGGAATAAAGTTGGCGCCAGCGTCGCCAGAGAGTGCGTCACTAACACGGGCGATTGGGGCGGGGCCAGGCGGAGTCACGTGGCTTGGTTGCCTACGCGCTGCTGGGCCGTGGGAAGATGGCGGACGGAAAGGGAGACGCCACGGCCGCCGCCGGGGCTGGGGCCGTGGCTGAGGCTCCGGCGGTAGCTGGAGCCGGAATCGAGACTGAGTCCATGGCTCGTGGTCATCGTCCTGCATCTCCGGCGTCGGGAGCCCAGGGCCTACGACCGTGTCTCTGGCAGCTGGAGACCGAGCTGAGGGAGCAGGAGGTGTCCGAGGTCTCATCTTTGAACTACTGCCGGAGCTTCTGCCAGGTGAGGGGTGGACTAGCTGGCCGAGGGTGGAGGGGCGGGGAGGCCCGGAGAAGGGATCCGGGATCCGCCTCAACAGCCGGGGGTTCTGCGGGCGAGGGTGGGACGCCACCCCCGTATCTCGCCGCGCCCCCGAGCCGGGCAGGCCCAGCTCTGCCATAACCCCGACTTCAGTCACTGCCGGGGCGGATTGCGCTGGGCGGTACTGAAAGCCCAGAGAGCTCCCTGCAAGGGCTGTGCTCTGTCGCTGTTGCCTGGGTCCTGGCCCGGTGGTTGGAGCGCCACTGCCCCCCTGAGGGATCGATTGCCAGTTCCTGCAAGGAGATGCTTTTTTGAGTGGTGTGCTGATCTCCAAACTAAAAAAACCTTGCTTTTCTGAATAATCAGGAGAGGTGGGCTGTGACCAGAGACTTATCTTTAAAGTCACATCTTTTGGTTTCCCTAAGATAACGACGGTTGGTCTTGGATAGCGTTTAGAGCTTTCGGTTTAGCACTGAGCCGTTTGGTTGGTTGGGTGGGTGGGTGGGTGGTTGTTTTTTGTTTTTTTTGTTTTTGCCACTGTGGGCGGGTGTGAAAAGATATGTTTATGCCATTCTTTGACCTGTTTTGTATCCATCTGCTGATTGTACTACTAGGAATGGGGCTGGTGAGCTCTGTAGTGGAGATTAGTCTTGAGTGGAAGAGGTCGGGAGAGAGATGTATAGAATGGCCTCTTTTGGCCGTCGGGTGATTGATCATTTCCGTGCGGGCCCCAGTCTGTGGGGCTACAGGCTGACAGATGTATTTTTAAGTTTGGTCTCCGTGATCACACTGCAGTTTTTTCTATGTTTTCAAGTATCTTCCAAGTGTAAATGCTTGCCGTTATTGTTTCTGCTTCTGGTACTTGCACTATCAGGTTTCCGTCATCCCTTTGCTCCTCATTTGAAGTACCTTAGAGAATACAAAATAATCAAGGTATGTTGGTGCGTGGACTCTTAATGAGCAAATTGAGTGCTGAAAAAATTGTGGAGTTAGAAAGTTGTAGTTGGGGTAGTGAGCAGTCTGCCTTGTTGGTCCTAGACAGAATTAAAGTTATTTCTGTTGAGTTCGTTTGTGTCCCATTCCATTTGGAATTTTTCTCTGCTAATCTTTTCTATACATTAGATCGTGTCAGTTCTTGTGTGCACAATCTTCAGCATTCCCATTGTTATCTACTTTACTAGTAATGATCATTCTTATTTAGGACAGGCATTTATTCTACAAATTTTTGCCAACCCTTCGAATGATGCCAGGAAGGCTTATGGACATTCAAGGCCATCTTAGGCATTATAATGGGCTCCCAGGCTAGGCTACTGTGTGATACTCCTCTCAAATAGACATTTCACACCATCCCCCAAAAAGAAATGACAGAATTAATTAGTGCCCTTTTGGTAGTGATGAGAAAAAAATGTCACGAAGAGAGTGTAAGGAGACTTTATGGGACAACCTAGTGAGAATGACAGAAAAAAAAATGAATGTCATCGGTGTTGAGAGCTGGGAGAAGCCACTTTGGATAGCGTAGAGCTTCTAACTTAAAGGATATAATTGAATCCTAAGAGGGCCTGGAGCGAGAGTGACAGCCGTGGAGTTGAGAAGGAACACAGAATGCTGTGGGAGAGGAGGGAAGTAATTGCAGGGAGAGTGGAGGTAGGAAAACAACTGTGGATTTTGAACAGACCTTTGAAGCTTACGTTATCTGCCAGCAAAAAATTAAAGGGTGACTGTAGCCGGTCAGATTGGATTGTTAGAATATACTGTATATAAGTATTCTGAAAAAATTGGACCATTAATTGGGTTAGTTGAATAGTTTTCTTAGTGCCCTCCCCCCTCCAACCTCCCTCTATGTATCCTTGGATGCCCTGCAACTAACTCTGTAGGCCAGGCTCACCTTAAACCTCCACCTGCCTCTGCTTCTAGAGATCTGAAATTAGGTATGTGCCACCAGTGCCTGACATTGGTTCCACATTTGAAAGGCAGAATACAAAATACTTTATTGTGTGACTGAATGTTGAGGTGATAAGCTGGGAACACATAATACATAAAGATTGGTGATTGGTGGTACGTTAAAAGGCTGACTGTGCTCCTCCAGTATTTACTGTTACAAATTGTTCTCAACAGGTATTTAGAAATATCATCCTAGCCTGGGTGTGGTGGTTCATACTTTAATCTCAGCATTCTTGAGGCAGAGGTAGGGGCAAGTGGGCCTCTGAGTTTAAGGCTAGCTTAGTCTATATGGTGAGTTCCAAGCCATCCAGGTCTATACAATGAGACCCTATCTCAAAGAAAAGAGAAGAAATGTTGTTCTAAAAACTTAAATTGTACCGACAGTTGTAACATGCTGTTACTATATAAGAAATATGTCTCTCTCAAGCCAGCCTTTAATCCAGGAGGCAAGCAGGGGAATCTCTGTGAGTTTCAGAACATCCTGGTCTACCTAATGTGCATTCAGGACAGCTAGAAATACATAGTGAGACCCTCTCTTTAACTAGCTGGCGAGACCATGAGAAAATAGGAACTCTTTGTTTTGTTTAAGATTTATTTATTTATATGTGCCGTTGGTGTTTTTCCTGCATGTATGTATGTATGTATGTATGTATGTATGTATGTATGTATGTATGTGCAAGCATTCCAGATCCCCTAGAACTGGAGTCACAGACATTTGTGAGCTGTCATGTAGGCTGGGAATTGAATCCAGTTCAGGTCTTCTGGAAGAGCAGCCAGTGCTCTTAACTACTGAGCTACCTTTCCAGCCCAGGAATTCTAGGTTCAGGGATGCTCATCAGAGACCCTGCCTTGGTATAAAGGCAAAGAGCAAACAAGGAAGATATGCCAACCTCCAACTTCATTTGGAGAAAGAAAACCAATTCCTAAAAGTTGTCCTTTGACCTCCATGATACCATTGTTTTTTAAAAATAACTAAAAAAAAAAAAGATTAATGCTACACTTTTTTGTTAATGCTGAAAAAATCATCTTAGGCCGGACAGTGGTGGTGCATGCTTTTAATCCCAGCACTTGGGAGGCAGAGGCAGGCAGATTTCTGAGTTCGAGGTCAGCCTGGTCTCTAGAGTGAGATCCAGGACAGCCAAGGCTACACAGAGAAACCCTGTCTCGAAAAAACCAAAAAAAGAAAAGAAATAGAGAGAGAGAGAGAGAAAAAGAAATCGTCTTAATTTTTTTTGCTATGTTTAGGAAACCAAAATTCTCAGTCTGGGTGGGCAGGGTGATTCAGTGGATACAAATGCTTGCTGATGACCTTGCTGGGACCCACATGTTGTCCTCTGACCTCCACATGCACACTCTACCATGCTCCTCAATGGATGAATGTAGGAATTTTAAAAAACATTTTGAAAGTCTTTGAACTGGTGTCTCTATTTGTAGCACGGTTTTTGAGGACTTTTTAATCGAACTTCATTTGGCGTACAAGAAATTAGTAGGGAGGTGATAATATTGTAAGGATAAAAGAATTACCAGACAAAGTAGTTTAATGAGTAAATATGTTAAACACTTTTAAATTCTAGGGTTATAGTAACATTGCAGATAGTTTTTGTTTGCTTATTTGTTTTTGTTTTGTTTTGTTTTTGAGATAGGGTCTGGCTGTATAGCCTTGGCTGGCCTCAAATTGGCTACTCGATCAGGCCACCCTGGAACTCATGCCTGCTTCTGCTTCACAAGTGCTAGAAATAAAGACTTGTATCACCATGTCCAGCTCAGCTTCATAGATTTTTAATAGTGAAAATAAGTACTCCACATATCTTTTTAGACTGGTTATTGAGTAAAAGGGTTCTGAGTCAAATAGACCATTTAATAATAAGCTCTCTATGGGGAGGATATACATTCCAAAACTGTCCCAGACAGGTGTCTAAAATGAATCTCTTTACAAACTGTTCCGTGTCCTGTACTCCCCACCTCACCCCCACATTTACCCATGGGGCAGGCAAGATGGCTCAGTGAGTAAAATCAATTGCTACAAAGCCTAATAATCTAAGCTCAGTCCCTAGAATCCATAGTAAGAGAGAACAACTCCCCAAAGTAATTCTTTGACCTCCAGCAAATTCACCTTCAGATTTGCCTCCCACCTCAGCTCCCACGAATATGGATGGGTGGGTGGGTGGGTGGGTGGATGGATGGATGGATGGATGGATGGATGGATGAACTGGCTTTTTCTTATCACAATGACATCACAGAACAGATCAATCAACAGTATGCATTACTAAAGGTTGTATGAATGTTGTTTCTTTCTCAAGATGTTTGTGTGTATCCTTCCTATGATGATATGAGATGACAAAGTGCCTAAGAGATGAAGTAAATTGAAAGGTGGCTTCTTATGGTTTGCTTACTAGCTTTAAGCTATTATATATGGATTATTTGAACACAAGCTCTAGTAACGGAGCTGGCTTCTCAGTAACTAACATTGTAGCATACCCTAACTATTGGAGTATCTTAGGGGGATATTTATGTCCCTAGTGGGACAGAGATGGGTGGGCCAAGATTTCATCATACTATTTATTTAAATCAGTGTGTCATTTTAAAATTAATACAGTATTATTTGGAGACTTTCCCACTTGATATTCTGACTAACCACAAACGTGGAGAGGGCTGTTGTTCTGACCTCATTTAAATTAGCTCTGTGGACTTGGACTTCATTTGTTTTTTTCTGTTACCCAATTTGCTCATTTGTGATTTGAATGGTACTAGTATATTTATTATAGTCTAAGTAAATACATTGTGAAGACTAAGACAATCTTTAAAAAAAAAAAAAAAAAAAAAACCTTGGGTTGAGTGAGTTGCCCAGATTTAGCCTTGAAGGAAAACAGCTTACAGCTTCAGCTCCAGCTTGGTTTTTACCTCTCACCTAGCACTCCCGTCATACTAGTTCCATTATTCAGGTGGGTTTGTAGCCCTAGGAAATCCACCTGCCTCTGCCTTCTGAGTGCTGGGATTAAAGGCTTGCACTACCACCACCTACCTCAAGTGGGTTTTTGAAGGAATCTGATGCTGGTTTTGGTGGCTCACACTTGAATCCCGGAACTTGGGAGGTGGAGGCAGGGGAATCAAGAGTTTGGAGTCAGCCTGGGCTATCCTTCTCAAAAAACAAAACTGAAAAGGGTCTGGGGATGTAAATCAGTTGGTAGAATGCTTGCCTGCTATGCAAGAAGCCCTGGGCATGGTGATGCACACCTGTACTAACTAATTAATACTCAGGAAGTGGAAGCAGGAAGCTAAAATTTTTAAGTTTTGGGGTAGGATGTGGTCCTTTAGTAGAATGCTTAACATTGTTAGTATGCCTGAAGCCCTGGTTCAATACCCAGAACCCACAAAACTGGGTGTAGTGTACCCAGGATAAGAAGTTCATGGTCAACCTCAGATATAAAGTCAGTCAGTTCGAGGTCACCCTGAAGTACAGAACCTGTCTCAAACAACAAACAAAATCTACATCTAAACTCTTTATCTAGTGGTTTTAAGAGTACTGGGATTATAAGAATGCGTCACACATCACCTGCAGGACTGGCTTTTAAATGCAGGGTCACTATTATATACACCTGTAAATACTAGGTATAGGACTCTGTTTATATACCAGCCTGGTCTTTAACTTGTGATCATTCTGCCCCTGCTCTACAAATGGTGGGATTGCAAGGGAGTTACTTAGTGCTTAGCAAGTGTTTACCAATGATCCCTTCCTTTTGTTTTTGTTTGACACTTTGTATGTAGAATCAACCATTCTTTTTCTTGCTTTAGTTGGCTTCCTCCTATTTGTAGCCTTATTTTCACAAATTTCTGGCTTTCTGGTTGCCTTTATCAATGGTTGAGATTTTAAAATTCCCTGTAGAATATTCTCTTATCCTCCCCCCAACCCCCACACACACTCACTGTATAAGCCAGGCTAGCCACACTTATCTTTGCCTCCTGAGTGTGCCACAACAGCTGCCCCAGCAGTCCTATTGTTTCATCTTCCAGTGTTTTAGGATTACGGGCATGAACCCCTGCACCCAGCTCTCTTTCTGTGCTTTGTATTTAATAGGTAGCACAATGTTGACATATAAATGATACTTTTTAAAGTGTGTGGTATTCTAGTTCATGTTCTTTTTCCTGAATGCACGTGAGTGTCCAAGGAGGCCAGAAGATGGTGTTAGATCCTCTCTTGGAGCTGTTCCATACCAGTTACATAGCTGCTGGGAACCTGGTTCTCTGAAAGAGCAGCAAGATCTCTTAACTGCTGAGCTGTCTTCTCCTGTTCCCACCACCCACCTCAAGTAATTAGTTGAATGAGCTATAGTGTAGGAACTGTCTGGTATTTGGAAGAGGCAAGAACTTTAAAAGAACTAGGTAGGAGTCTTTTACCACTTTCTGAGGGACATTATCAGCTTTAGCATGTGTTTATAGCATGCACGTATTTCACTGTGGTGTTAGGAAGGATAGGCAGATAATATGAAAAGCATTTTAGTATTGTGTAATGTTGCAGGATATTTGATCACACTGTGAACTCCAAGATTGTTATTTACTGGGGGAAAAAATGTTTTAGTTGTGGTGTGGCTCAGCCTTAGCACACACCTTTAATCCAAAAGCTTTTTGCTTGAATATTGTAAACAGGATTAAATAAAGTCAAGATAAGGTCAGGAGGCAGAGCAAGCAGGAAGTAAACATAAGATTATTAAGAAAAAAACAGAGTAAGAGGGAGTCAGGAGGATAGATAGAGAGATGCACAGGAAGCAGAGGGGAGGGACATTGAGTTTGAAGGTTTTTGGACACTGTGTGAGAGAGGAGATTCCTGGTGGGCTGTTGTCTGAAAAGGAGGGTCAGCTGGGTGCTTTCTGTGCCTCTTTCACTCCAGCGTCTGGCTCTCTAGTCTTCATTGGTAAAATGGACCGGTAGAGAACAGTAGAAGAGTTGAGTTAGCAAGTGAGTAGGACAGCATTGCAGAGATGCTGAGATGGGAAAGAGCATGGTAACCATGGAGATTCTTGAGCTTTATATTTTCTTCATTTTTTTTAATTTACCACATTTTTTTTAAGATTTATTTCTTATTTTATCTGCATTAGTGTCTCACCTTTATTTGTGTCTGGGTCAGTGTGTTGGATCCCCTGCAAGGAGTTACAGATACTTGTGAGCTTCCATTTGGGTGCTGGGAACTGAACCTGGGTCTTCTGGATGAGCAGCCAGTACTCTTAACCACTGAGCCATTTCTCCAGCCCTAAGCTTAACATTTTCAATATATTAAAAAAAAAATAAAAACCAGGCTGAGGGTGTTAACTAGAATGAAAGTTGTCTAGCATGCCATAGGATCGGGGTTCTATCCTCAGCACACAGAAAAACTTGAAACTTGATTATTGAACATGTTTTCATTTGGTGTGATGTGTACATATCTAAGTATAAGTGTGCTCATGCCATCACCCTTGTATGTGGAGGTCAGGACTGCTTTCAGAGTTAGCTCTCCTCTCACAGTGAACTCTGGAAATTGAACTCAGGTTGTCAGGCTTGTGTGGCAGGTGCTTTTGCTTGCTGAAGTATCCCCTTGGCCTGCAAACAAGTAATTTCTAACACATTAGCTTTTCTACTACTGCTGCTTCTCTTGGGAGATATCTGGATAGAAATTACATGGCAAGTTGTTCTCTAAGCAGAAGCAAGCTCTATGGCCCGTGTAATCCAAACATCACATGATGTGACCCTTGGAGCAGTGTCTGCTGTGGACCATCGTTCCTGCTGTTCTCTGAGACACTGCTGTTCTGTTTCATCCCATGCATCCCACTATTGGTCATTGGGGTTTTGTTGTTGTTGTTGGTTTTTGGTTTTTGGTTTTTTTTTTTTAGGTTTATTTATTCATTATATATATAAGTACTTTGTAGCTGTCTTCAGACACTCCAGAAGAGGACATCAGATCTCATTACGGGTGGTTGTGAGCCACCATGTGGTTGCTGGGACTTGAACTCAGGACCTTTGGAAGAGCAGTCAGTGCTCTTAACCACTGAGCCATCTCTCCAGCCTCCTATTTGGTCATTGTTAATTACAAGTAAATAGGAAGCACCACTAACTGTAAGACTGTGAAGACTGTCAAAACTTAGGTGCTTTGTTTCATTCAGACCCAATGTCTGTCACCTCTTCCAGAGATCTTCCTTAACTATCTTTGGTTTTGAGGGGCCTCGTTTAGGGCTGAGCATTCCCACATCTCTTACTCTCTGCATGTTGACCACTTAAGGGATTCCTGTGTTAATCACTATTTACTTCAAGAATCTTCTCATATGAGGGTTGGGAGATGGGGATAGTAATGAGTTATTAGTTTAACTATGTCTATTTATCAGTTTAATAGTAATTGGTCTCTCCTAGGGCCTATGGCATATCTAGCCACGGGTTCTTGACCCCAATAACAGTGCCAGGTATAGGTTTCATCTTGTGAGTTGGTCCTTAAATCCAATCAGAGAGTGTTTACTTACTCCTATAAAATGTGTGCCACTATTTCACCAGTAAGCATGTTGTAACCAGGCTAGTCATTATTGCAGCTCTTGAGTTCACAGCTGGGTGATTGATGATAACTGTTCTCCACTGGCAGTGGGCATCTAGTGTCTTCCAGCACTATGAAAGCAAACCAGCAGGGTGAATCGTCCAGTTGAGTACCAGCTTGATTTCTCTGAGTAGAGTCTTACTGTCAATTATGAAGGTAGCCAAGAGCAGTGGCAGTAGCCTAAAATGTTTGGGGTTCTATAGGACCCCACTTGTCAACAACTCCAAAAGAGGAAATTAATCCCTGATATTGTTTTTTTATTTGCTAGCCTGTGGTATCTAGTAGGGGTTTTAAGTTGGTTCCATTTGAACTCTATGTATATGAAATGTATACTTGTATATTTTAGTAAGCTTCTCCAGTAGATGTCCATGTGACTGTTCCAGAAGGCCTTTACCTAGGTGTTAGGCTTTCCACATTCCCTCCTTGACCCTGACTTCCCATGCCCTACTCCACCTAACTTTTCTTTTTCTATTATTTCCTTTAGCTCCTTTATTTGACTGTGTTCTCTATCCCCTCCCATAGAAGTTATTCCCCTTACCCCTATGGCATTTTACTAGTTTTCTGACCTCTGGGTATACCAAATGAAACGCATCTAAATATTACAAGCTAGCACCTACATATGAAAGAAAGCATGCAATAATTGTCTTTTTGAGTGTGGGTTACCTCTGGATAATTGCCTCCAGCTGTGTTTATTTACCATGAACTTCATAATTTCATTTTTCTCAACAGTTGAACAATATTAAAATGTATCACATGTCACTGCTCATCAGTTGATGGCTACCTATGGTTTCCATGTCCTGGCTACTGTGAATGGAGGTCAGTGAACATGGTAAACAAGTACCTGCACTGGGGTAGAGTCCTTTAGGAATATGCCCAAGATCAGTATAGCAGGGCCTCTCAATATGTAGACCAGGCTAACCTCAAACACACAGAGATCGTCATGCCTTTGCCTCCCAAAAGCTGGGATTAAAGGTGTGAGCCACCATATCTGACTCGAAGTTTATTTGTATTTGTTTCATCTTGTGCATCTCTCTCTTTTGAACATTGTTAATAAAAAATATATAGAAAGCCCAGCTAGTTTATAAGATCATGAAGATTGCCAAAAACTTAAATGCATTGTTTTCATTTGAATCCAAATGCCTGCCTCCTCTTGTAGACCTTCCTTGGCTGACTTTGGTTTTGAGGGGCAGAGTTCATATTTGGCGGGGGTGAGGGGAGCAGGATCTGCACATGTGCATTTGGAAGCTAGAAGTCATACTTTACTGAGACTTTTGTTTCTTTTTTACATGTCTTGTTAAAATGTTATTTAAGTTATTAACTAGATTTTACCTTATTAAATTTACCCTAGAATCTTGAGGGTGTTTGTTGAGAAAGGGTCTTTATAGCTCAGATTTCTAATGTCTTAGTGTTGAGATTATAGGTGAGCCTTATCACACTGCACTAATCTACTGTCATACAACTCCTATACTTTTTATGTTCCGAACAGACATAGCAGTGTATGGTGGCTAACTACTTTAAAGTAGAAGCGGAAGAATCAGGAGTTCAAGGTCAACCTTAGCTAGATAGGGAGTTACATGGGACCCTGTCTCCAAAACAAGGCAAACACGTAACAGCAAAGGCAAAGACTATATCCTAAAGAGTTAAGGCACTGAACAACTGAACTTTAAGGCAGTTAAAGAGTCTGCTGAAGTGATCGGAAAGTGTGATACAATGTGGTGCTGGGACTGCTGGGATTGTCACTGGGAGAGATTTTTATTCTTTCTTTCTCTCTTATTTTCTTTCCTCCTTTCTTCCTTTTTTTAGATTAGAAATATTTGATCTTTTAGTCACTGCTCAATTGTTGTGAAGAGACCCCATGACCAAGGCAACTGATAGAACAAAGTATTTAATTGGCACTTGAGTACAGTTTTGGAAGATGAGTCCATGATAGGAAACAGGAGTCTTTCTAGTTAGTCATTAGTCCTAGCTTAGTGTTCCCAGAGTCTGGTAGCACCATGGTAGGAAGTATGACAGCAGGCAGGCAGGCATGTCCCTGGAGCAGGAGCTGAGAGCTTACATCTGACCCACAAGCAGCAGGCAGAAAGTGAGGGACACTGGGCCTGCTGTGAGCTTTTGAAACCTCAGAGCCAACCCCCAGTTGCACACCTCCAACCCTCTAATCCTTCTCTTATGGTTCCAAGTGGGGACCAAACATTCAAACATATTAGTCTGTGGGTGGACATTCTCATTCAAACCACTATAGTCCTGAGTGCTGGGATTCAAGGTGTATCATCTCATCCACCTAGGAGAGACTTGTCTTTTATATATCAGTGCTACTTAGAGACTCTGGGAACACAGCCTTGCACGAAGAACTAACTAGAAAGACTCGTGCTTTCCTTTAGGTAACTTCCTTACATTTTGGTGCTTGTTAGATTTGCAAACAGGGACTTAGAGTGCTACTGGAGGGAGAAATACAAGACTGGATTTAAATCATCTCCAAACATCATTTATCTATTGTATCATCAAAGTGAAAGGGAAGATGAACCTACTCTAGTCCAGGCTAACCTAGAACTCACCTTGTAGATCAGGCTGGCCACTGACTCAGTTTTCTTACTTGAATCTAGATAAGCTAACATTATAGCAGTCAGCCCCCACGCCTGTGCAGGCCAGACAAGCCTCTCTGCCAATTCACCTGCATCCCAGCCCCCAGGGATGAGATTTTTAAAGATGTTATTTAACAGTAAGTGTTAATATTATATTTGTGCCCCTGATGAGTTATCATTTACCCCTCTAGAGTAAACGCCTATCCCAATGGAAGCCTCACTACTAATTTAACTAAGATTGCTTGTTTACATGAGTTGCACTTACTCTTTTAATTTGGCTTTTCTTTGTAGTGAAATCTTGATTTCTACTTTAAAGGACTTGTAAATGCAAATGTCAATTTAGAGCACATCTTCCCATAACCATCTAGTAGTGTGGAGAAAATGTCATGCTTGGAAAGGGCTAGTCACTGTGAACTAGAGAGCATGCATATGGACCTCTAATTAGGAGTTTGAACTAATTTCATTCAAATTCCTGTTGACCTTCAATTGTCCTACAGATCTGTATTGTTATCTAGAGATAGCTGCTGGTACAGGTGGTCGGGCAGAGCACTTGGGACCAGAGGTCATTGCCCTTATAATTGCATTGGATAAAAGATAAGTACCCAGCGTGTTTCTTTCAAAGAAAGATTTTTAGGCAGATTCTGCTGTGTAGCTCAGGCTGTCCTAGAACTTGCTACTCTCTTCTGTCTCCACATTTTGAGGTTATGATAAGCATATATACTATTATGCTTGGCTCAAAAGGGGTTTTGTTTGTTTGTTTCATTTTGTTTTGTTTTGGAGACAGGGTCTTTTACAGCCCAAGTTGGTCTTAAACTTTAAATTTCTAATAATTCCTGTCTCCACTTTCCCACTGCTGGGATTACAGAGGCTGTACCAGCACACCCGATTTATGGAGTACTGGGGGGCTAATCTAGGGCTTCTTAGATGTTAGGTAAGCACTCTGCAAACTGAAGTCTGTCCCTAGCGTCCCATAAATGTGTATGTGTATGCTTGTAGTAGATATAATAAATTCTACCTTTTGCAATCAATAGATTGGTCTCTATTCAAAAGGCTTTACTTTAGGCTGGGCTACCAAGGTACACGAGCAAGAGGCAGGTGGATCGCTGTGAGTTCTAGGACAGACAGAGCAGCACAGAGAAACCCTGTCTCCAAACAAACAAAACACAGGTTTTATGTTATATACTCCCAGAGAAGCCAGAACAGAGGGTGTTGGGATAATGTAACACCTCTAGGAGAGCAGTGCACTTTTAGCCACCTTACCAGCCCCATAGATTAGTCTAGGTAAAGCTTTTTTTTTTTCTTTTTTTTTTTTTAAGGCTTAGCTATTTGCTTATTTTATATTTAAATTGTGTTTCTTTTTTTTCTCCTTTTTTTTTTGAGGCAAATTCTTACTTCAAGTTTATTCTTGATCCTTCTGCATTCCCAAGTGCTAAGATTACAGGTGTGCATTATGATACCCAACTATGTGTTTTATTATATTGAAGTATTCATATATAAAGTTATTTGAATTTATAACCTATGAAATCTATATCCCTGGGAAAAATAAAGCTGTGTTTCCATAACTGTAGAAGTTTGTGTTTGAAGTAAGAAAGAACTTTTAGAAGTCATTTAGCACATCTACTTGTCTGCTAAAGCTTATTTTAAAAATTTAATTACCTTTTTATTAAGAGTATATGTGTTGTATGTTTGTACATGTACACCACAGTGCTCATGTGGAAGTTGGAGGACAACTTTCATGAGTTGTTTCATGAGTGTTCTTCTATGATGTAGGTCTCAGGTATCAAATTCAGATTATCCAACTTAGTGACAAGCATTTTTACCCACTGAGCCATCTTGCTGGCACTAAGACCCATGCTTTGTTTTATTTCATTTTGATTTGACTCTAGGATGGTTTCATGTGCTTCTGACTAACCTTCAATTCACTATAGGTTTTTATTTTTTTATTTTATTTTATTTCATTTTATTTTAGACATGGTGTCAGTATGTGCCTTGACTGGCACAAATATGAGATATGCCTGCCTCTGTTAAGTTGATTGTCTCGTAGAGAAGATGAACGTTAAACAGATGTTCACATTGCATTTATAGTAGAACCATAGTGTTTGGTGGCCAACTGTTGTTATTTTTCTACTTTCAGCTTGTCCTTGGGGGACGAGAGCATCCATAAAGTAATTCTCTTTGGGGCTGTGAATGTAGCTCAGCCATAAAACGCTTGCCAAAGCATGCTAGACTTCTGAATTCTATCACACAAACAACCAAGCACTCTGGTTTTGTGCTTTGTACCATGACTTTTTAATGTTACTACTCTTTCTTGGCCTGGATTGGTATGTAGACCAGACTGTTGCAGTGACCCTGCCTGTGCCTTCAGATTCCTGGGATCACCAGAGTATACTACTCCAGCTACATACTCTCTCACTCTCTTAAATTTTACCTAGGTTTTTTGACTGTATGTCTCTTCACATGTGTATATAGTGCCCAAAGAGGCCAGAAGAGGGCTGATGATATCCTGGAACTGGAATTTGTGAGCCACCATGTGGGTACTGGGAAATGAAACTGGGTCCTGGAAGAACAGCCAGTGTTTTTTTTTTTTTTTTTTGTTTGTTTGTTTGTTTGTTTGTTTTGTTTTGTTTTGTTTTTAAAGATTTATTTAATTTATGTATATGAGTACACTGTAGCTGTACATGGTTGTGAGCCTTCATGTGATTGTTGGGAATTGAATTATTATTATAAATAAATAGCCATGTCATTGCTGGGATTTGAACTCAGAATCTTCAGAAGAGCAAGTCAGTGCTCTTACCGGCTGAGCCATCTCATCAGCCCCACAGCTCTTAACCACTGAGAAGAGCACTAACTGCTCTTCCAAAGGTCCTGAGTTCAATTTCCAGCAACCACATGGTGGCTCAACAACCATCTATCATAGGATCCAATGCCCTCTTCTGGTGTGTCTGGAGACAGCTACAATGTACTCATATAAATAAAATAAATAAATCTTTAAAAAAACAAAAACAAAACAAAACACTGAGCCATCTTTCTAGCCCTTAAGTTGCATTTTTTAGGATTTTATGTAAGCACAGTCATAGAATCTATGTGGGCTCTTTCACTCAGCATAATCATTTGAGGTTTGTGTCATACAGATAAATAGTTGGTTTCTTGGTATGGATATACTTTAATTTTTATATTTAGCTGTTAAATATTTGGGTGTTTCTAGTTTGTGGATGCTATGTATTGAGGTGCTGTGAGCATTCTGTGTTGTTGGTATGGACAAAATGTAATAGCTTAAGACCTTGACAGGTTGTATCACTTTACACTCCCACCAGCAATGCATGACATCTGTCTTAACTTCCTGATAGACACTGGCATGGTTAGTTACTTAAACTATCACTACTCTAAAATTGGTGGTAGCTCCCTGAAGCTCTACGCTTGCATTTCCCTTTAGTATTTTTCTTTTTGGGCTTATTTTTGCAATCTATATCTGGTCCAGTGTTCAGGTGCTTGGCATTTTAGAAAATTAGGGTTTTTCTTTTTTTTTATACTTTTGAGATTTGGGAAAGGTAAGTCTGTGTGTTTCTAGATAAAAGCTCTTTGCTAGATGTGCTTGCAAAGATTTTCTCCTTTTGCTTCTTTAACAGTTAATTTAAAGAAAATAGATCTTATTTTGGGGGAGGGGGTAGTCAAGACAGGGTTTCTCTGTGTAGCCTTGGCTGTCCTGGAACTCTGTAGACCAGGCTGGCCTCGAACTCAGAAATCCACCTGCCTCTGCCTCCCAAGCGCTGGGATTAAAGGCTTGTGCCACCACTGCCCGGCTAAGAACGTAGATTCTTAATTTTGTTTAAATTCAACTTTTCCACTTTTTCTTTGGGTTGTATTTTAATCATCTGTCTAAAAAAGTTCTCTCTCCATAAGAACATTAAATTAACCTGTGATCCCCTCCAGTGATTTTATAGTTCGAGATTTTTAAATTCAGGTATATGGCCCATTTGCGTTTTTATATTTAATGTGAGGCATAAGAGGACATTACTTTTGTAAAAATTGAGTTTCTAATTAAACCCTTTGTTGAAATATTACCCTTTTTTGTTTGTGCCGTGTTAGAATCAGTAGTGTTTAGTGCTGCATTTCTGGGTTCTGCCTCATCTTTTGCTGCCAGTAACACACTTTCATTTTGCTCTTCTCAAACAATCTATTATGAAAGTGATATTGCACATAGAAACAGGAAGAACGGCACTTGCAAGGAATATGGAGAATATGGAGGGGTTTGTTTTTTTTTTTTTCCAAGCAAGATTTCTCTGTATAGACCAGACTGGCTTCTATTGCAGAGATTTGCCTGCCTCTGCCTCTTGAGAGATGGGATAAAGAATGTACATCACTGTGCCCAGCCTGGAGGGGTTTTGTTCTGTTTGATTTTTTTTTTTTAATAAATTCTCAATATTCCTAGTTCTGTGGGTGAGTGTTAGTGACTAGCAAAATAATGTGGATATACTTGCCACTATAGAGCTGTAGGCATGGGCTTGTATGGGGAATTGTTATGCTATGTATTTCACTCCAATTTTGAAAAGGTTGTACAGTATTTAGTACAAAGTAAGTATTCAGTCAACTTTTAATTTCTTGATAGAGGCTCAGGGTTCAATCCTCAGCACTGCCAGACAAACCAGAAGAATCCTAGAGGGACTGTCTTAAAAGTGATGGGACTTGGGCTGGAGAGATGGTTAAGAAAGATGGGGCACAGCTCAGCTTTCAGGCAGCCAAAAAGCATGTCTCCTAACCCTCATAACCCTCTTAACAGTTAGCGTTATTAAGCTTTTATCGAATGTGGCAAATCTCAAATTTAAAACTATCCACTTTTGGTGCTAGGATTGTGATTTAATTGATTGAGTACTTGCTGAGCATGCAGGAAACCGTGGGTTCTATTCCCAGAATCCCATTTACCTAGCTAGATGGCACAAGTCTATAATCCCAACATATGGAAGGCAGAAGATCATTGATTGCCAAAGCCAGTGTGAGGTATGAGAGGCCCAATCTAAAAAAGAAGAGAAAAGAAAAAAGAAGAGAAAAGAAAAAGAAAAGGAAATATTGTAGATGAGTCTCTAGTAATATTAACTCACTAAAGGAGAACTGGACAGTTAGTTACTTGTGTGTAACTAACTCCCTCTCTTGAGCCTTCCTGTTGCACATTCAAGTTCCTCTAAAATTTTGAGGCTCATAGTTGATTTTCAATTATTTAATCTTTTCCTTTAGGTTATTTTT
Source organism: Mastomys coucha (assembly GCF_008632895.1). Taxonomy (NCBI): domain Eukaryota; kingdom Metazoa; phylum Chordata; class Mammalia; order Rodentia; family Muridae; genus Mastomys; species Mastomys coucha. Next base: position 78,680,249 of record NW_022196900.1, on the reverse strand, counting down.
TTATATGTATGAGTGTTTTGCCTGCTGAATGTATGTATGTGTACTATGTATGCTTGGTGGCTGTGGGGGTCAGAAAAAAGCATTATTAGAACTAGAATTACAGATGCTTGAGAACCACCATATGAGTTTTGGGAACTGAACCCAGGTCTTCTACAAGAGCCACAAGTGCTCTTAACCACTAAGCCATCTCTCCAGCCCCTTATTTAAACTTTTAAAAAAATGTTTTTGTTTTTGTTTTTTTTATTTTATGTGTCTGAAGGTTTGCCTGCATGTATGTATGTGTGCCTGGTACCCTGAAGGTTGTTGTTGGTCAGATCTCCTTGAACTGGAGTAGATGGTTGTGAGTTATGTGGGTGATGGAAATCAAACTCAGGTCCTCAGTGATAGCAGCAAATTCCCTTAACCATTAAGCCTTTTTTTTCCAGCCCCAGTTGACTCTTTTATATTAATTGCATAAAATGTATATGACATAAGTTACTTAACATGGGGTGGGACTTGCTTTGTTGCCACATCTGGCCTCCAATTTTTTTTTTTTTAAGATTTATTTATTTTATGTATATGACTACACTGTCACTCTCCTCAGACACACCAGAAGATGATATCGATACCATTGCAGATCCTTGTGAGCAACCATGTGGTTGCTGGGAATTGAACTCAGGACCTCTGGAAGAGCAGTCAGTGCTCTTAACCACTGTGCCATCTCTCCAGCCCTGGCCTCCAATTCTTGACCTCAAGCCATCTTTTCTGTTTTAACTTTGTCTAGATATTGCATCTTCACACCTGCATCCAGCTAGTTACAGCAGTACATTCATTTACACTTTGGTACAACAGAACTTTTTCATCTTCTCCTAATATGTACCTTTTTTCTTTCTTTTTTTCCTTTTCTATTATAGAATTCACTACATAAACCAGCTGGCCTCCCAAGTGCTAGGATTAAAAGACATGTGCCATCAAGCCTGGCTTTTTTATTTCCTCACCCCATTTTTTTTTAAATTTATGTATGAGTGTGTGTATATGGGGATATGAGTGCCACACCATTGCATATGTGTGTGAAGGCCACAACAACTTGTGGGAGCCTCTTCTCTCCTTCTACCCTATGGATGTTAGGGTTTGAACTCAGGTCTCCCAGGTTAATCAACAACAGTGACCTTTGAGCAATCTCAGCTGCTCTCAGCTTTATCCTTTTGCATGTAGATATCTTGTTTTTTAGGATTAATGAAAAATTTGTCTTTTTCTTACTGAATGGTCTTGTTAAAATTTTTTTAAAATTACTACACCGTGTATATAAGGATTTTATTTCTAGGCTATCTGTTGGATTCCATTGGTCTCTGTCTTTTACTGATTACTCGCAATTCAAAATTTAAAAAACAATTCAGCCACAGGGTGGTGAAAAGATTGTTAGCTGGCATGGTGACATAAGCCTATAATCTCATTCAGAGGCAGAGGTATTAGGATCAGGAATTCAAGGAACTGAGGCCAGCCCAGGCTACACCAAACCCTGCCTCAAAAAAACATAACAAAATGAAAGGATTGTAAACTGAGTAAGCAAGATACTGCATTTCTCCATTAAGCTGGTACTTTATGCAAAAACCACACCTCTTACCTCAAAGGGAATAAGAGCTAATTTGTTCTGGAGTGACAGTGATGTAGGAACATGGATTCAGGCTACCCCCAATACTAAGTTTCATTGTAGAAGTGGTTGATTACATGAGATTTTTATTAGTTCTAGAACAAAGAAAGACATTTATCAAATTTGTTGCTGAGAACCACAAGTTCCAACAAAGTAAGGTTGGGGTGGGAGTGAATTGTTACAGGTATTATGCTATTTGACATTCTTAGTCCTTGTGGTAGAAGCTAGTGGTTTGCAAAGAATGCATTTTAAAGTCTTCGATAGATAGATAGTTCGATAGTCAGGGATGTTAGGGCAGACAGACATTGGGGAAGGCAATGAATACTTTTTAAAAGGACAAGAAATAACCCAAGGCAATTTGGCTCTGGTCTGCAGCATTTTAACTTCCATAGTCACAAAGTTTTGGCATTTGGCCTTGTAGAATTTTTAACACAGTTGTAACTATGCCCTTTACCCCACTTCATATGCTGTCTAATGTGATAGTTCTTCAGTGTGTCACTGTCTTATACTGATAATAGGAATGTAAATTGGGAATAATTTTTCTGGAGCAGAATCCAGTATCATGTAAAGCCTTAGAAGTTATAGAGCCAAAAATTCTATTTATAGTCCATTCTAAGAAAGTAGTCATGAGGCCATTAAAGCAGATTTCCAAACCTGTGGTCACTAAACAAAACAAGAAGATATGAATGTGGGAAAAGAAGTCCTGACAGTGGTGGAAGATGAGAGTCTGGGTGAAGAGTACCTGGTATGTAATGTATGAAACTGTCAAAGAACAAGTAAGTCAATAAGATTGTCATGAATGTAAGTAAAATTTTACACATAGGGGAACTTTTCTTTATCTTATACTGCAAAGCTAAGAGATTGGGGCAGGATGTGATAATAGACACATAATTCCAGCATTTAGGAGACTGAAGCAGGAAGAGTGTGAATGTCTCATTTTCTGTCACTGACTCTTGGGTGTTGGGATAAAGGTCTACAAACCATGTCCATCTTTTGGTACTAGGAGCAAACCCAGAGCAGTGTGCATGCCAGACAGTTCTACCTAAACTGAGTCACTTCTCTGACATGGCCACATTGCAAAGTAGTGAATGCCACTTAACACTATTGCCAGAAAACTTCCCAGAAGCAGTGACTTGAGAATGGGAGGTAGATGTGGAAAACTCTGAGGAAGAAGGTCAAATGACAACCACACTGCAGTGGCTGCTGATACTAAAGGTAGTGGAGTCGGAAGAAAAGGCAGAGTTTGGAAATAAGCATATTTATTAAAGCAGTAGTAGATTTGTGAATTCTGAGAAGACATAAAGAATAGTGATAAAACGTGCATTGGAGGCAGGTGACTAGTTCAGATTAAAGCGTAAAATCTCTCTCTCCCTCTCCCTCTCCCTCTCCCTCCCTCTC
>NW_022196900.1:78665944-78676961 GCF_008632895.1 Mastomys coucha | reverse complement strand
TCTCCCTCTCCCTCTCCCTCTCCCTCTCCCTCTCTCTCTCTGGCTCTTCAAGATGGTTTCTCAGTGTAACCATCCCTGGCTATCCTGAACTTGTTTTGTAGACCAGACTGGACTCGAACTCAGAGAGATCTGCCTGCCTCTGCCTACTGAGTACTGGGATCAAAGGTTTGCACTACCACACCCAGCTTCTGGTTTCTTATTTTAAAAAAATGAAGTAAAGGTCAGGGATGTAGATCAGTGGAGGGTGGAAATGACAAGGAAGTCTCTCTGTGTCTCTCTTTTAAATCAGCTGTAGGGGCTGGATGGGACTCAGTTTGTGAAGTGCTTGCCTACTGTGTATGAAGGAAGCTCCAAGTTTGGACCCCTACCCAGTAGCACATACAACAGTTCTGTAATCCCAGCCTTTAGAAAGTGGAAACAAGTGGATCAGAAATTCAAATCATCCTTGCTTTTTTTTTTTTTTTTTTTTTTTTTTTTGGCTGTAGCTAATGTGGAAAGTGTGAGTTGGGTACAAGTAGCAACACAAGGTGCAAGAGCTGCGGTTTTACTTAGTCACTTCCTCATTGTAAACAGGCAGCTTTGTAAGCAGGCAACTGCTAGCCAGGGCCTAACGTGCTTGAAACTCTAGGTTCAACTCTAACCCCCTCTCAGTCTCTGACTCTGACTCTGTCTCTGTCTCTCTCTCTCTCTCTCTCTCTCTCTCTCTCTCTCTTGTCTCACACACACACAGTAGTCAGGGCCTAGCATGCTTGAATATACTTAAACTTAGGTGCTATAAGAGCCTACTGTCCATCTCAGCTATATGTTGTATCTACCTTATTGCTTCTAGGCTCTGAATTTTGTACTTCAAGTTACTATACTAGATACTGCTGGCAACACATCATTAATAAATATCTAATAATAAGTATCTAAATAAAACCAAACATGGAAAGGTATGGTAAAAATAATAGACAATAGAACATTTTCTGCTCTTTTCTTTTTTAACTAGAAGCCAATTTGATTCCAGTCAGTACTGCCCAATAAAATACTGTGTTAATTCATGATCTGAATTCTGGAGTGTCAAAATAAATTATGGCATACTTTGAAAGCCACAAAACATTAATTTTATAATAAAAAAAAGACAGTAGACTAATACTCTTTAGCCTTTTCAAAATACGCTATAGGGGGCCTGGAGAGATGGTTCATTGGTTAAGAGTACTTGCGAGTGTGCACACACAGAGAATTTTTAAGACAGGGTTTCTATTTAGCTCTAGCTGTCGTGGAACACGCTATGTATGTAGATCAGGCTAATGGTCTTGAAATCAAAGATCAACCTGTCTCTGCTTCCCGAGTGCTGAGATTAAACTCACATGCCTCCATGCCTGGTTCAAAATTTAAAAAAAAAAAAAATTGTAAAGCTAACTATTAAGGACATGCTCTTTCCTTTCTCCCTAACCCCAGCACAGATCATTTTTGCTCTGGGGTTCTGCCTTTTGGGATTCTACCCTTGTTTTTGTTTGCATCTTTCTTTTCTTGATTTAATTTAAAAAATTGTATTTATGTGTAAGAATGTTTCATTTGCATGTAATCTTTGGTTGGTATCTGTACAGGTCAGAAGATTGTATCAGATCCCTTGGAACTGGAGTTACAGATGAGAATTGAACCTAGGCCCTCCAGAATAGCAGCCAGTGCTCTTAATCTAGACAAGCAACCTCTCAAAACCCTTATTGCTTTTTTTTAATTGTCCATTATTATTAGTTTTAATTATGTGAATTTGTAGGTGTATGCATGGGTATGTAAATATGAGTTCTGGTGCATGTGGAGGCAGGAAAAGAGTGCTGGGGTTTTAACTGCTCAAGGTTGGGGGCAGGAAGCAGGTGCTTGGAGTATGAACTTGAGTTCTCAATAGAGCCTGGTGTGGTGGTGGTGGTGGTGGTGAAAACCTTTAATCCCAGCCTTTAGAAGACAAAGCCAGGTGGATGGATCTCTGAGTTTGAGGCCAGCCAGGGCTACATAACAGAGACTATGTCTCAAAACAAACAAACTAAGAGCAGTATGTGTGCTCTTAATGGGCTCTTGTAGAATTAAATAATTAATATGCCCCGGTGGCAGGTTGCCTACCCACCTCAATGCTTTATGTTTCAGAATGAAAGACACACACACAGCCTTTATATTTTGATATGCCTTAAGCAGCTCAACAGCTGGGCCACTGTGCAACCTTCACCACCTCCCATTGATAATTCCAAGTTACTACTTACTAAATTCTGTGTTCTATCTTGGCTGCCTTGGACCCTATTGGGCTGCACTCTTGGGGCTCCTTCACATGGCAGCTATCCTCTGTCCTACACTCTTCTCAGACATGGTGAATCTCCTGTCCTCCATACTTTCCAGCATGGCAGATCTCCTCCTCCTCTCAGTCCCAAGCCTGGAAATCCTGAAAGTCCTGCCTCTGTCTGCCCTGCCCAGCCATTGACTGCTGGCATCTTTATTTACCAGTCAGAACCAACTGAGGTCAGGGTCCCTCAGTGTCTTACATGCAGACATGTACAGGTCCCCAAAATTGGGGACTCAAATTAACATTAGAATACAAGCAGCAGTAGGCCAACCCCACTACATTTTCCCCTTTTGTCCAATTAAAAAGGCTTTTTTTCTTTCAGATATATATTGAACATAATTATGACAATTATGTAAATTATAAGGTATGACATACACTTATAATGTCCAGTACATTATCTTTGTAAATTTAAATCTATCTTAAAGAGTTTACAATTCTGTACTTGAATTTTGTTTAATTTTAACTTGTAATACCATCTGAAAACCATCCTTTCTAATCTAGAGCATCTTCTTTAATGTTAAATAACTTAAGTTTAATTGTGAGATTATAGCTAGTCTTCAACCCGGTCAGAGATCTGACTGAGCCGTCTCTGTAAATCCAACATCAGCCCTTGTTGACCAAAACCATGTGATCAATTCTATATGCCCAGTAACTATAACTGTGATTTTGGAATGTACCCCTTACATAAAATGTGACCATCTTGAAGTTATTCTCTCTTGATAGTTTCCTAGGATAAAATATGAAGATAACAGAAAAATAGCCCACAATCCTATTACTACTGCAGTCTAACTGTGTTAGCATATTTTAGTCTAGCTGTTTGTGGTCCTCTTGCCCTATGCATCTTTAATGTACAAATAGATATATTACAGTTATAGCACACTTGAGAACTAGAGAGCCTTCGGAACCACCCAAGGGAACTGTTGTAACAATTCAGGTAAGAGTCCTGGGGGCTGGGAATAAGTCACTGGCTACAGAGATGGTGGGGGACTGAGTTGTTTTCTGAGCTAGAATTAACAAACTTAGTGCTGGTTTCAAAATTATTTTTAGTTTTGGCTTCTGAAAAGAGATGGAGGAAATAAAAGGCAAAGGGATATAATTTCTGGGGAAGATACTTGGATTTGTACATGTTGGGGTTTGAAACTAAAATAGACCATCCAGAAGAAAATACGAGGATTTGAGATATATAGCAAGGACTTGAGGTAGTAATCTGCCTGGAATTTGAATAAGAACAAGCTTTTAAGAATATTTAATAGTTAAGCATGATACCTAAATAGTTAGGTCTTTCAAACATGCATATCTGGTTTTACTTGTTTATAGAGTAAATTTGTTTCCTGAAACAAAGAAGAAATTTCATCAATTTGATCTCTATAGAATGCCACTGAACTTGAAAGGGTGCTCCCTTGCCAACTTCATTGGTGTCTTCTAGAACAAAAAAGAAAAAACTAAGAAAACTTTTTCTAAAATGCTTCTGATGGGATTTGGTTGATATGAGTTATTTATTTTATTTGAATGAGTATAATTCATTCAACCTAATCTTGCATTTAAAAAATGATAAAACTTTGGGGGTTTAGCTTAGTGGTAAAGAATTTGCTTACCAAGTACAAGGCCCTTGATTCAATCTCCAGCAGCGAATGAATGAATGAGTGAATGAGTGAATACATAAAAACATTGAAGATTGTTTCAGTGATTCCTGAAATGCTAAGCATGATCCTAGTGGCTATGTTAAGGAGATTCCTTTATTTGATCTAGCATGGGGGAGATAAAAAATTAAGAATATAAAAATATAAGTCAGGAGGCTGGGAAGATGGTTTAGCAGCTAAGAGCAAATAACTACTCTTACAGAGAACCTGAGTTGATTTGCACCATCCACATTGGATGACTCACAAGGGATCCAATGTCTTCTGGCCTCCTCAGCCACCTGCACTCATGTACATGCCCAAGTGTACATAACTAAAGATAAAGTAAAATGCCATACATATTGACGAAGGCCTTGAATCCCAGTGTTCACAGGCAGAGGCAGATGAACCTCTGAATTTGAAGCCAGCCAAGGTTGCATGTGCATACATACTGTCTTAGTCAGGGTTTCTATTCCTGCAAACATCATGACCATGAAGCAAGTTGGGGAGAAAAGGGTTTATTCGGTTTACTTCCACATTACTGTTTATCACAAAGGAAGTCAGGACTGGATCTCAAGCAGGTCAGAAAGCAGGAGCTGATGCAGAGGCCATGAAGGGATGTTCTTTACTGGCTTGCCTCCCCTGGCTTGCTCAGCCTGCTCTCTTATAGAACCCAAGACTTCCAGCCCAGGGATGGCACCACCCACAAGGAGCCCTACCCCCCTGATCATCAATTGAGAAAATGCCCCACAGCTGGATCTCATGGAGGCACTTCCCCAACTGAAACTCCCTTTTCTGTGATAACTCCAGCCTGTGTCAAGTTGACACACAAAACCAGCCAGTACACATACCTTGTGTCAAACAAAACAAAGTAAAGTGAAACAAAATCTAAAATGAAAAAATCAAGACAATACAAACAAATCCCGTCTTGGATATGTGAAAGTGAGTAACTTGGACTGTGGCCTGGAGCTTAGTTGGTAGAGTGCCTGTCTGACTGGCTTGATCTCCAGCACAGTAGCAACTGAGCATGGTGGGCACACTTGTAATCCTAGCACTCACATTCAAGGTCATCTTGGGCTACATGAGACCCTGTTTTTGGAGGACAGTGGGGAGGATGATTTGATTAAATGATATATTGCTTTTCTGAAAATACCAGACACTCATTTGAGCATTCAGGTGTGTACGCACCACATCATTCAGTGTATTGAGAACGTTTTTTACTATATGCAGCAGGCTGGTGTATCACCTGTCATTAAAAGGGGGTGGGGGTGTTGTTTTTTCACTAATAGTAAAGACCTTTTATTGTTCTTGTGTTTTGAGGTAGGCTGTCCTGTAACCCAAGCTGACCAGACTGTGCAATTAATTTTAAACTCTAAAACCCCCAAGCCCTGGCAGTGCAGGTGTGCAGCACACCCAGCTCAGAAAGGGATCTTACTGTGAAACCAAATGTGTAAAAAGTTTGGAATCCTGCATTGTTACCATATTTCTTTGTAGTTTTTTAAAGTTGCGGGGGGTGGGGGGGGGGCAGTACATGTGTGCCTGACACTCATGTTTCCACATAGAGGACATCTTCACCTTGTAGGTCTCAGGTCATCTGGTTTGGTAGCCAGTGTCATTAACTATTAGCCATCTTACTAGCCCTATTTGTAATTCTTTAGACAGAAAATTCTACGACAGTAGTTAAAAATCATTACAGAATTCAAATCACATAGAACTTACTCGTAATCAAGCTGCCTTCCGAAAGTAAGACTTAACTATAGGAGTAAAAGCCTAATTAGGAACTTCACAGCCAGTTAGAATGTGTTCTCTAGAGGGGAAACGCTATCTGTCTGTGTGGGGCTAAGGCACAAAAAATGTTACATCAGGTTTTATTGTTTGGTTTTGTTTTTGAAGCAAAGTCAGTACAACCTTGGCTGTCCTTGAATTTACTCAGAATCAGCAAGATCTTCCTGCCTCTGCCTCTGCCTCTGCCTCCAAGGCTAGGATTAAAGGTGTGCACCACCATATCTAGCTTTTAGTCATGTTTTTTGGTGTCTTTTCAAGGAAATAAAGGCTCATGTATATTCTAAGAGTTAAGCAAGAATACTTCATTCAGAAGCAAGATAGTATCGTTCAGAAATTGCCTGTCTTCTAGAGTGACAGTAGCCACATGAGTGAGAGAGTAGTTATTTCCTGAGGCTTTGCTTGTAAGGTAGGAAAGGCTACCTTACAAGGGATTAATTATTAAGGGACATTTGGGCTCTCTAGTTGACAGACCTGAGTTGTCCCTTCTGATGATATATCTGATTTTAATTAATTAATTATAGTATATTTATGTATAGGCACAAGATGGTAAATAGGAAATTCTTTCTAAAAGTTCAACCCATGACAATTTGTCTGGTTGTTCATATACCCAAAACCAACCTGTTTCTCAATCTTGCATATATCTAAGAGTGTATTTAATTAAGTGATTAAGGGGAGGAGAAACTTAGTCTATTATGGGTAGGATGTACAACCCTCTTTCCATTTCCACCCTTCAATTTAATGGTGTATTAACCAAACTTGCTACTTTAGTTCTGCTGTATAGGGAGATCCAACTCGGGCATATTGTGGATTTACTCCTCTGATTTATCCCTGTCAGAAGAACCATTCTGCATTCCACCCACTCCAAAGGGATGATTCATGAATTGGTGAATATAGAATCCTTTAAACAAACCAGGGCCTAAAAAGACAGTGTGTACACATGTGTTAGGAAAAGAGGAATGAACAGTACATTTGAGAGTGAAGAGCCGATTTGTTTCCTTTTTATTTGTAAAATAATTAAATATGTTTGTTTTTTAGACCTTATTGCAATATGCAAGCAACAAGAATGCATCAGAACACATTGTGTGTCTTCTGGAGGTATACCGCCTTGCTATCCAAAGCTTTGCCAGCGCACGTCCATTTTTAACTACTGAATGTGAAGATGTCCTCTTAGTGCTTGGCAGATTAGTCCTGTAAGTTTAAGCTCTTAAATTACTTAAGAATTGAGTACTGATGGTTATGACATTTGCCTGACTTCTTCACAGTGGCACTGTTTATTCTGCAAAGCACCAGTTCCCTTTACACTGAGCCTTCTCCCCTTAGTTCCCAAGAGGTAAAGTCCGAGTGAGGCTCCAGCTAAACAAAATCTACCTTTAGAATCAGTCTCAGCCTCGCCACGCCCCATATCCCCACCACCCCCAGGAATGACCTGACTAGCTTCGAACTCACTCTGTAGACTAGACTGGCCTTGAACCCAGAGATTCACCTGCCTCTGCCTCCAGAGTACTGGGATTGAAGGCCTGCGCCACCACTTCTCACTGAAGTCTTTTCTTACTCAGGTTTGTACTTTGAGTATACAGTCCATTTTCCTTCTCTTTCCCTTAGGTATAGAATGTGTGTTAAACAGTTTGTGACTGTGACCAAGTGCCAAAGAAAACGAATGAAAGAGAGGATTATTTTGGCAGTTTCAGGGGTTTTAGTTCATCATGAGGAGGAGGCCTGGCCAAGTAGAGCCATCTTCATCCTGAAGCAATAAGCAGAGAGAGAATGCCTACCCCAAGAATGGGTTTGCTCCCTTATCTTCCTAATCCATCTGGAGCTCAGGCTTTCGACGGCACTGCTTACCTCAGCTGAAGTATCTCCCTTAGTTAATCATTGGTGGAAATGCTTCCACAGATACACCCTGTCCGCCTTCTAGGAATCTCAGTCTAATCAAGTTGGCAACCAAAATTAATTATCATAGATTTAGGATCTGGAAACGGGTTATCTTGGAAAAATACCATATACTTCAGGGAAGATACTGTGAAACTTTGCAACTTGATTACATTTTTTTGAACTGAAAATAATTTTACCAGCACAGAATATCAGTATAGTAAAGCCACCCTACCTGTGTCCACAATCATTTAGCCATTTTAATATTAGGTTGCCTAGTAGCAGACAAAATTACACCATTAACATGGCTCATCTCAGCAGCTATTCAGATGTAGGCTGGCGCTGTCTCATTTAGACTCATTTTATCCCATTAGTACCCTGCTGGTCAGGGTACTCTGTATCTTTTGTCTAGCCCTACCTGTTTGTATTTTCTTCACCACGGCTGAATCTCTAACATTTTTGTGGAAGGTTAGTATTCCATATTCATCCCATTGTTCTCCCTACCAAGTCCCACTTACTTCCTGCCACTTGATATCAATCTCTACAGGCAAAGTGATGCGCTGTAAGATTTAGGTGAGCTGTTGGCAGAATGATATTTTGAGTTGTTCTTTATTGACATTTTTGGGAATCTAAAAGTCCTTTTCTGTTACTTCTTCCCTATGCCTGGGCAGTAGTTGTTGTAGAAGGAAGAGTCATTTTTGCTTGGTTTTTAGAAGAGAAGAAATCACTTTGCTGATCATTCTGTTTCCCCTGCAAGTGATAGAAACTGAAGTGGATGACAATCTGCATCTTTCTATCACTATACCAACTAAACCCACAATGTCCTGAGATCTTGTTCTTGGTCTGTAGGTATGGGTTGCCTTCCTGTACAAGTGAACACTGCATACAATATGACTTTTTCTTTGGAAGGCTCATATATTTCTAAAATGTGTTAAAACAACAATGTAAACATAAAAGCATTATAGTTTTTCTTGTTATTTTAATACTTGAAAAACCAATAGAACAACTTCAAAGAAAACTTTTAAAGAGTGTTAAGTATTTAAAATATTTAGAATAAGTATAAAATTCTTGCATTTTTTTTAAAATGGCACTTAATTTATTACTCTAACCTCGTTACATACTTACATAGTTATTTGCATTGTAGGAGTTGTTTTGAATTACTGCTTTCAGTATCTGAAAGTGAACTGCCCTGTGAAGTCTGGGTACCATTCCTTCAGTCTCTACAGGTAAGTCTATTTTAACTCAAAGAAATTCTCTGCATAGTTGTCCAAACATATATTTAATTATTTTCAGCAAAGAAACTTTGAAACTTAGAACAAAACCAAGCTAATTACAGATTTATATATTAATGATTATTAAACTAAAATACTAAGATTGTTCGTAACACAGTGCCTTGTCGATCAATATAAATCTCTAGATCAACCAAACTAGCTGTCATAGATTCTTTTCGTACATTATACTCACAGGAGACCGCGTGGGCTCTCACCTTCCTAGGTGGGTGGAGCAGACTAGAAAATGGCAAGCATCCTGCCCAGCAGCAGTGTCAAATGATCCGTTAAGGGCAGAGACTGAAAAGGTATTTTATAAATACACTTACAAACTAGGGAGATGTTCAACCAGTAAAGCTCCTGCCTTGCAAGCATGAGCATCTGAGTTTGGATCCCCAGAACCCATATAAAAAACTAGGTATGGTACCATAGGCCTATAATCCTAGGGATGTGAGATAGGAAACAGAAAAGAGGATCCCTAGAGCTCATACCTGCCTAGCCTAACCTACTTGGCAAAGCTCCAGGCCTCTTAAACAAAGAAAGTTGGTAATATGCTGGAGAATAACACCAAGGTGTTGACCTAAGTGTGCACACACCTGCACATACATACATACATACATACATACATACATACATACAAACAAATAAACATTAAATAATATGAATCATTTAATTACTGATCTCACTGCTTTGCATCATTTTATTTTAAATATTTTGTCCTTTAATCAAGTAAACCTTAAAATGTGGAGATTATTTGATTCTCCATTTATAACATGGAGGCACACATAGAAAGTTAGTTGCCTAGAGTAACACCCATCACCTTCAGATTCAGAATCCTTTATTGATGGCTTCCTGCAGGACACATATTTCACAGTAGCTTGGACCTGTTTCATATGGGCACAGATAGATATTTGTATATTAAAAACACATTTTAAAGTATGGGAATGTATTTCCTCTGGGCTCTCTACTACAAAATGAAGTGATTGTGCTGTTTTTCTCCTAGGGGAAGAGACAACTCTTTGTCATTCCTTCCAATTTAAAACTATGTAATGTGGTTCTGACTTCTCACAGATCCAAACAGCTATTAAATTCATCTTTCGTGTATGGCATGTTGATTTCTGCATTTGTTTGTGTTTTGCTTTAGGTTGTTTTTTTTTTTTAAGCTGGTCACACCATGTGGGCTAGCCGAAATCCAAGAGCAGGCTGTCCTTGATCTCAATTTGTAGCCGAGACAGGCCTCAATCTTGTGACAGTCCTGCCCTAGCCTCAAAAGAGCTGGAATTACAGATATGCAGCAACACGCCCAGATGAGCACAAGTATTTTTGTCTTGATACATTGAGGGCTTAGTTTGGTCCTAGCATGTTGCATTCTAGAAGGACACACATACTTAATTTTTGTGGTGCTGTTAGTTGTTAGTATTTTTATTATATCCTCCCTAGACAAAATACTTTCATAAGCTACTTTATTTTCTTAGAGTGTTTGCTTGAGTAAAAGAAGTGCCTCTCCCCCAGTGTAAGTTTTAATAGTTATCAAACTTGTAGGATATATTTTTTTAATGTGTTCAATAAAATTAATGGAATTTTTTTTTTTTTTTTTGAGATAAGGACTTGTTACGTATGTATCCTGGGCCAACCTTGAACTTTTTTTTTTTTTTTAAGATTTATTTTGTTATATGTAAGTACAATGTAGCTGTCTTCAGACGCACCAGAAGAGGGCGTCAGACCTCATTACAGATGGTTGTGAGCTACCATGTGGTTGCTGGGATTTGAACTCATGACCTTCAGAAGAGCAGTTGGTGTTCTTACCCGCTGAACCATTTCACCAGCAACCTTGAACTTTTGATCTTCTTTTCTCACCTCCCAAGTGTTCTGATTGATAGGCGTGCCACTGTGTCTGGCTTTCCATCCCCACCCAGAATATGAATTTGTATTTGAAAGGCTTCAGATGGCACCAAGTCCTTGGTGCAGCTCTCATGTATTAGAGAACCTATTCTGAGCAAGTTTTTGTCCTTGTTCTTGTTCTTGGGGCTGGAGATTAAGCTATGTGATGTTGCTCATGCTGAGCATGGGGATAGTGTATTGAGCATACACCCCAAGACTGATTGAGGTCGAGCAGGGCCACAAATCCAAATCCAGATATTAAGATTCTATGGTTTTTGGTTTTC
>NW_022196900.1:78607401-78665934 GCF_008632895.1 Mastomys coucha | reverse complement strand
TATGTATAAGTACACTGTAGCTATCTAAAGACACTCCAGGGCGTCAGATCTCATTATGAGTAGTTGTGAACCCCATGTGGTTGTGGGATTTGAACTCAGGACCTTCGGAAGAGCAATTGGTACTCTTAACCACTGAGCCATCTCTCCAGCCCTCTACGGGGTTTTTAAACCTAAAAATCCACAAACATTTGTGCCAAGTTATTCCTGCAGTCAGGATTTAGGGACAGGACTTTATTTGGAACATGTCTTTGTACACTTATGTTGTTCCCATTAGTTGGGGTATCCAACTGTGGCAGGGGACTTCCCTTGTCTAACATTATTGTCTTTATGTCAGCCAGGATGGGACTTGTCTAACATTTGGTCAACCAGGATGTCAGATACCCATGGACATGTCTCTTCTGCCATGGATACCAGTTCTCAGGGAGGCCTTAGGAACTTAAGCTTTACCCAACCCCTACTCAAAATGGAAGTCTTATTCCAAATAGTTTCTTATATTGGTGCAGGTGTCTCTCTTATGTTGGAGTCCATCTCAGGGGCAGCTTATAAAAACAAATACCATAAGTACCGTAAAAGCTTATACACAGGTGCAGCAAGTGTTGCTGGGTGGTTGGTTCAGGTCCAAGCTCATTGTGAAACTAGATAAAACAGTTCTACTGACTTCTATCATGATTGATTCCCAAAGGCACAGAATATATAATCAGTTTGGGCATGACAAAGTTTCTTTTTTGTTTTGTTTTGTTTGTTTTTGTTTTTATTTGAGAAAGTACATAGAAACAACATATGAGAAAGTTTCCTTATAATAGCACAGAATGGCAGGCTAGACAGGTAACAGTTACCTAGGCCTTAATATTTTACCCAGGACTTAAAAGTAAATATTTTTCAGTGATTGATATTTAACTAAGTTGAAAAGGCAAAGCTTTGTTATTAGCTTCTCTTCTAAATGTGCTACTTTTGTTTTAGGAGTCACATGATGCATTGTTGGAATTTGGAAATAATAATTTACAAATACTGGTTCATGTTACAAAAGAAGGAGTGTGGAAAAACCCTGTTCTTCTTAAAATTCTGTCACAACAGCCAGTAGAGACAGAGGAAGGTAAGTCTTAACACTTCATTGGCCATATTGAGTTCTAAGAGATTTGAAATTGGTTATTTATTAAAATTTTGTACCTGAGTTTTTTGCTTTTTGTTTTCCTGAGTAGTAAAAAATAGTTTGTGTGTGTGTGTGTGTGTGTGTGTGTGTGTGTGTGTGTTGCACACTAGAATCCCAGCATGCAGGATCTGGGAACAGGAGAATTGGTTCCAGGTCAGCCCCTGTTACAGTGAGAACATGTTTCAAACAAACATTTGATATTTTACTTTTTTCTGTAAGAATTCTTTCTTTTAGTGTTGTAAATATATCTTTGTATTTGCTTTAAGGTGTCACATTGGATAATGATTCTCATATGGAGTTACTGAAATGAAGATTAAATTATTACAGTTCTAGGATAAACAACAGATTTCAGAACAATATCCCAGCTAGCTAACATTTTATTAAGTGTGACTACTGTGTTTATATTTTTCGGGCATTTTTTTTTTTAATAGTAAGAAGCTTAGCATAAGGGTTTTTGGTTTAGTTTTTGTTTCTCATGTAATTTTTAAATTGTTTTTGGTGGGTGCACATGCCATAACCTGTTGTATGTTCAGAGGACAGCTTTATGAGCTAGGGTCTCCACCTTTTCATTGTGGAGAATCTTACCTCAGATTGCTAGGTGGTCTTGCCGGTTTTCAGGTGTTTCGATTTTCTGTTGGTCATGACCTTGGATGACTTGTTGTAAATGTAGGCACGTGGAGACTAACAAATCATGTTTACTATCAATAAGAGCTGTTAGAGGTCACACACTGCTTGATGCTGGGGTATGCTTTGCTCTGTTTTGGTTTTCTTTTTTTTTTTTTTTTTTTTTTTTTTTTTTTTTAAGATTTATTTATTTAATTTTTATGTGTATGAGTACGCGGTAGCTGTACTGATGGCTGTGAGCCATCATGTGGCTGCTGGGAACTGAAGTGAGGATGGCATCGCTCACTCCAGCGTAATACACTGTACTGTAGCTGTCTTCAGATGCACCAGAAGAGGGCATCAGATCTCATTACAGGTGGTTGTGAACCACCATGTAGTTGCTGGGATCCGAACTCAGGATCTTCAGAAGAACAGTCAGTGCTCTTACCCTCTGAGCCATCTCGCCTGCCCTTGTTTGGTTTTTCAAAACAGGGTTTCACTGTGTAGCCCTGGCTGTCCTGGAGCTCACTCTGTAGGCCAGGTGGGCCTTGAATTTAGAGATCTGCCTCCCTCTACCTCCTGAGTGCTGGGATTTTAAAGGCATGAGCCACTACCTAGTAGTGTCCTCTTCTTGGTATGGTAGGTCTGTGTATGTCAGTATCATCACAGTGTTCCCAGGGCTACATTGTCACTAAGGCAAGAAATTGCCTTTTAGAGGTTTTTAAGTATATTAACAGTTTTCCTGCTTGTGTGTGTGCACACAGAGACTTGAAGAGAGGAATTCCCCTGGAACTGAGTTAGTGATAGTTGTAAGCCACCATGTGGGTGCTGGGATTGAACCTGGATCTTCTGGAAGAGCAGCTGTGCTCTTAACTGCTAAGCTATTTCTTCAGCCTAGCTGTAGAAATTCTCTGCTATAATCTCTCTCTTGGATTTTTTTTCATGTGTATGAATGTTTTGCCTGTGTGTGCATACATTGCATGCATGTGTGAGTGTCTGAAAAAGTCAGGGGAGGATTTTAGATCTCCCTGGATCTATAGTTCTGAATGATTGTGAACCAACATGTAGGTGCTGGGAATCCAACCCAGTTCTCTGCAAGAGCATTTTAAAATGCTGAGCCGTCTCTTCATTATAATCTTACAGAATTTACAGGGTCTCACTATGTAGTCCTGGCTGGCTTAGAACTTCCAGTCTTGAACTCACAGAGACTCACTTTCCTCTGTCTCCAGAATTCTGAGATTCAGCTTTGTTTTGAATTCAAAGGGCCTTTAAGCATGTTTTGTTTGCCATCCAATGACCTATATTCCAGTGCCTAATGACCATACTTCAAATCCTGGAACCCATATAAAGGTAGAAGGAAACAAGTTCTCTGACTTCCACATAGATTTCCATGCACAGCACACAAATGCTCGTAAATTAGGAAAATATGTGTAAAATTGTTTAAAACTGAAGCCTGTAAGTGCCAGTTGACTCTCCCTGAGTTGATTACTAAAGACATCCCAGAAGAGTCTCCTGCCTCTGCACCCACTGTCGTCACCACCCCCTTTGGTTGTATGTGTATGGAGGCAGTTTGTGGTTCACTTTGGCCTTGAACTCTATGGTCAAGGTATGCCTTAAATTCCTTTTATTTTTTATGTGTATGAATGTTAGTTTGTGTGTCTGTGTCTAGTGCCTGCTGAGATCAGAAGATATCAGATCCCTTGGAACTGGAGTTAGATGGCTGACAACTGCCATGCTGCCTTGTAGTTGTTGGAAACTGAACCTGGGTCCTCTATAAGAGCAGCAAGTGTTTTTAGCCATTGAGTCATCCAGCCCAGGAACTTGAGGGTTGTTTTTGGTTTTGTTTTACTTTGTCTTGTTTTTTTTTTTTTTTTTTTTTTTTTTTGGTCAATCTCCCAAGTGTTCAAATACAATTGTGGAGCATATTGCCTAACTAAGAGCTCTTTTATTTTGTTTTTTAAAGGTTTAATTTTTTTAATAAATATATATGGATGAGTCTGTGTGGGTATGTGTATGTAAGTACAGTGCCCAAGAAGGCTAGAGTTACTGAATTCACCTGGAGCTAGAGTCACAGCTGTGAACCATCTGGTGTGAGATCTGGGACTCGGACTCTCTTTGGTCCTCTGAAAGAGCAATATGTGCTCTTAACCGCTGAGCCACATCCATCCCTAAGGACAGATAAGATAAAGTATCAAGTACTTGCTTGGTCAAGAAAGGGATCATTTGGCCGGGCAGTGGTGGCGCACGCCTCTAATCCCAGCACTTGGGAGGCAGAGGCAGGTGGATTTCTGAGTTCCAAGACAGCCAGGGCTACACAGAGAAACCTGTCTCAAAAAAAAGGGGGGGGGTCATTTTTCTGGGAGGGAAACTAAAGTACTGGTGTCAGAATCTGAGGGAGATTTTCTTTCTTTTTAGTGAATCTTGCAGTCTGGACAGGTAGCTCTGAGGTTAAGAGTGCTCATTGTTGTTTTCAAGAAGACCTAGGTTTGATCCTTCCACACACGGTAGTCACTACTCTGCAACTTAGATACTCCAGTGGTACACGGTTAAGCACACAACTCTGAATATGAATACATGCATGCAAGCATATATACAAGAACCTTTGGGGGGTTCTCATGCTAGGATTACAGGCATACACCACCATGCCTGGCTTGGGCTGTAATTGTAGCTGCGTATGTATATACACATTGCACATACACACACAGACAATGAGTTACCAATTTTAAAACTAGGGGGATTATAATGGAGGAGGATTTTGTTAGAAAAAATTTAAAGTTCTAGGAAATGTTGGCACTCAACTTTATTTAATCTCAACAAAGGCAAATGGATCTCTTGAGTTCAAGGCCAAGATTGGTTTACATAGAGCATTCCTGGCTACCCAGCGATACACAGGGAGGCCCTGTATCCAAAAAAAAAAACGTTTTAAGTTCCATCTTTAGACTTACTAAGTCAGAATCTGCATTTTAAAAAGTCTCCTGTGTTCTTAGGAGGCATTTTCAAGTCTGAGAAGTAGTGCCTTAGATTAACCACCTAAAAGCAGTCTTTCAGTTTAACTTGCTTGAATGCTGCCTTATTAGGTAAGGCTGTATAATGTCACAGACTTGTTTAGTGGCTTTGCAGAGTTGAGGACTTGGCTGAGCACTGTATGTTAGTGCTCAGAGCAGCATTTTCCAAAGTGTGTACTAAACCAGGAGAATATATTTTACAAGGGATTAATATTCACAAAAGGGTTCTCTGGTCAAATCAGCTTGGGAGACGCTGGGCTAAATACACATGAACAGTTTTATTCATTGCAGGACTGTTCAGAGATTTGACCAAGGAATCCTTTTTTTTTCTAGGACTATCAGGTCTTTTGGTCGCTGGAACACACTTTGAGAAATGCCTGGTTTAGAGGAAACAGCACCACTGGCTTTGGAATCCTTGGCAAGTGACCTAATTTCTCTGAATATTAATTTTTCTAACTTTAATCTGTGGACATTACTTGCCTTGGTGGTGGTGTGAAGAATAAATGAGATATATAAGAACATTTAGCATAAAACTTGATACCTCATATGCATCCACTTTGTGATAGTTAATATTGTGTAGGTCACTTGCTTCATTTTCTTGCAATAATTTGCATTCATAGTTGATTTCACTATTCTTAACTGTGCTTTACTGGACTTATCAGAAAATGAGAGGGGAGATGATTATATAATTTTAAATATTGACAGTTTCAGTAAAACATTTGGTGTTTAGAATAAAACTGTTATGAAAATTGTTAGTTCTGTTTTCCTCTTGCCTCTGTTAGAGGAGTCTTGAGACTAGAATAAACACTCAGTTATAGCAACTCAGGATTTTAGAGGCAGGAGAATCACGAATTGAAAGTCATCCTCAGCTGTATAGGGAGCTTGAAGCCACCCTGAGATCCACCAGTCTCAGAAGAAGAAAAGGCAAGAACAGAAAGATGAAAGCGTCATTGCTACTCTGGAGTGTGGTATATTGTCATACTGTTGCCATTTTTCCTTTTTCCTAGTTAACAAATTGATTACACAAGAAGGACCTTCCTTTCTACAAATGAGAATCAAACATTTGTTGAAGTCTAACTGCATCCCCCAAGCTACTGCTTTATCAAAACTGTGTGCAGAGTCTAAAGAACTTGCACAGGTGTCGTGTTTTCAGCAAGCCTATATCACATGTTTATGTTCCATGCTTCCCAGCGAAGAGGCTATTCAGGAGGTGAGTACATTAGTTAACTAACCATTCGGTCTTGCTATAGGTGTGATGTGTCAGTACAGGCGTTGCATGGTTTATTTCCCTTCATCCAGAATGAAAGCCACAGTTCATCTTTCGTGCTGCCAAAAAAAAAAATGTGCTTTAGCTATATGTTTAACTTCTTCAGGATGGGTATGAAGTTAGTTATAAGTATAGTTAGGTTTCTAAAATGGATAACTAAGAATGTACAAATGATGTTTATAAGTGTTTACACATGATAGTCTACTGTGGAATTGTCAGATATGAAAGTAGCTTTCCTTCTGACAGTTCTAACTTTACTAAATTAATAAATAGCTCAAGGAATAATCCAAGGAGTATGGGACTTTATCTTAACTTAGTCAACACTTAACTTTGTGCTTTTGCCTCCATAACACACAAGTGCAGGACTCTAAGCTTTGTGAATATATTTTACTAATAATTAACTGGTCAAACTGGATACCATGGAGTATATATAATGTTAATAAAATGGTTGAGTCTTTAAAAACTGTTTTATCAATTGTGCCATTTTAATGAAACATCAATCATTTTTCTAAGAAAGTTTGGAATTAGTTCTCTCCGAATGTTTAATAAATCATGCAGAAAATAAATAGGAATGCTTAGGCTTTTTAAGTCATTATTTACCTTTTCTCTCAGCTGTCATTCCAAATTTAACCCATGAATTCTCATTTCTACACTGAAACATCTTTTTTTATTTATAATTGTGCATGTGTGCACACAGGTGTATGCATGTGTGATGTATTTTTGTGAGCGTGCATGCCATGGCACTCATGTGGATGCCAGAGGATATGTTTTGATGTTAATTCTTTCTTTTACCTGGTTTTCAGGGAGCTCAGGTCACCAGGATTGTTGGCAGGGATCTTCCTGCTGAGACAGCTGCCAGCTAAAGTTTCTAGCGAAATGTAGGCATCTCAAAGAGTTCTCTACTATATAGTAGTTTCAAATTTTAAATTTTTTCCTGTATCCTGCTCTCTTTTTGCTTCATTCTCTTTACTGTATGGACTTTACCAGCACCAGTCAAGATCCACTGTTCCTGTGCCTTTCCCACCCTGCCCCATCCTCCTCATATTCCCATGTCTGTCTCTACTCAGTTACATTGTGTGGCATATGCTCCTCATATGCTGCTTAGGTCCTCTGTTATTCTTGTCCTTAATTATATCTCTTACTATGTTAAATCTTTATCTACTCTGTTGCATTTATCTATATCTAGCCACAGGGCAGACAGGTTGAAAAAAGCTTACCAACTAATTCATCTTTAAATCAGTTGCACTATATGCTTTTCTTTAGTCCACTTACCACCCACCATCATAGGAAATCTCTGAAACCTGTTGTTGATGAGCTTCTCCCTGTTCTGTAGAAACTGGGGTACTTGGTTCCTGAATGTCTACTCACCTCCTTGACTCTATGTTTGTGCACCTCATTTGTTATTGGAGGCAGACAGTTCTTCTTCAGGTTAACGTCTTCACTTGTATAACAGATCTTTCTCATTCACTCTTTGCTGTCCTAGAGAATAACTGACAGTCCTTCATTCTATTAGAAATCTTTAGTACTACTTCCTCTTACAGTGACTCCAATTTCTTGTCCTGGTCTACTCACTGAATTAAGTTTCAGTGTGAATTTACTGTGGAATATTTTTCTCCTCTCAGGACATTCATATTCCTTCTTATTTGTTCTCTTATGTAGCCTGGGTTGGCCTTGAACCCCTGGTCTACCACTAGAGTGTTAAGATGACAGATGTGCAACACCAATCTCAGTTTTATTTAGTACTGGTGGAAATCAAGGGCAGGGCTTCGTATGTTAGACAAACATTCTACCAACTGAGCTATAGCCCCTGGTACTACGTCCCGTCACCTTCAACTTGTGGCTCTCCTGCTACAGCATCTGACTGTAGCTTCTTGCTTTTTTTGAAATAGGGTCTCTATGTAGCCCCTGGCTGTCCTCTGCCTCCCCAGTACTCAAAATTAAAGGGATAGACTACCACTCCCGTCCCTAACTGACATTATGATATGACATTTGATCCACAGGCACATCACTGAATGAATCAGTATTGACTTTAGGCTCTTTCTTACCAATCTGACTTCTTGATGTTTTCACTTGTCTTTTTAAGGACCCCCACACTTTGACTTCCTGGCTCTTCAGTAATTGTTCCTTCTCCATTTGACTTTGCTTTCCCTTGGTTAAATGATGCAGTACCCCATTGACTGAGTTTCTGATATTACTATTAGGACCCTGATTGCCTTTATGACTTTCTGAGCTTTAGTTTGGTTTAAGTTTTGAGACAGGGTATTTCTATTGCACAGACTGGTCTTAGGCTAAGCTCATTGTAGCCCCTGCTAGCCACCAGTTCCCATACTCCTGCCTCTGCATCCCTAAGTAGGGGATTGTAGAATATGTCACCATAGCCTGGCTTGAGCTTGCTTTTAAATGAAATCAGAAAAGAGAGGGAGTATAGCTCAGTGTTTAACATTTACCTAGTATTGAGCAAGGCCTCAAGACTGATCCTCAGTGCAACTAAAAATAAGCCAATGAGTGAAGTCAGTTGCCTTTCAACCATGTTCTCCATGTCAGAAGAGGAAAGATTAGTGAGTACATAGCTCCTTGTAGGCTAGGCATATTCTATACTTTATCACATTTAGTTTCACATCTCTGACAAAGTTCCATTTTGTTGATAAAAAGAAGTTTCAATTAAAATATGTTGGCTACCTTAATACTGAGATTCAAATCTGGGTTTGCTGTACTATTAGTAGTATAGGATTGAAAATAATAAGATGTTAGGACTGAAGCTTAGCTCCTAGCATGCTCAAGTAGCAGGCATGAAACTCTTGGTTCCGTACTCACTACCATATAAACCAGCCATGGTGCTGCAAACCTGTAATCCCATCTCTAGGGTGAGGCTGAGGCAGAAAGATAATTCAAGATCATCCTCTTCTACAGTAGGTTTGAAGACAGTTTGGTGTATATGTAATTATAATAATACAATAGTAATGCATTATCCTTGTTGATATATATCTGATAATTCATTTCAGATAATACATAGGGAATCGGAGATGTCAGTGTGAATACTGAACTGTTGTATGTAGTCTCACTGATGACCTCTGTATTTTACTCTCTTGAAGAAGCCAGAAAAATCCCTTTAGTGTTAGGTCAGACCATTTTCTGCACACACCCTCCAGTAATTTTCTACTTTCCTCAAATCAAGTCTAAAAGCCTTTATTCTATTTGCTGTGGCCAGTGTCTGTTTTTCTAACTATCTTGCAGAACTTAATGCTCAGTGTGCTCTTCAGCTACCTTGTTAAGGTTTAAAGCAAACCAAGTGTGTTCTTGTCATAGATAGAGGTTTGTGCTTGCAAGATACTCTGCATGGCTCCTCTCTTGTCTCATAGTACCTCCCTTATCAAAGAGGCCTTCATCATGGTCCAATGTAATGTCCTAGAGATTACTTAGATGGATGGCTAGTGGGCAGAGCACTGACATTTCATCTTTGGATCTCATGTGATGGAAGGAGAAAAACAACTTCTAAATGATGTCTTCTCACCTCCATATATATTCCATGCTGCATACATACGCTCATATACATAACATAGACACAAAAAAAATTACAAAGAAAATAATGCTCCGTATTTTCTCTTCTACTCTGTTTTCAATATCTGCTATAATACAGTGTTATAAAGCCAGCTTCTCTTTATTTGAATGCTAGACCAGTGTTTGGGTCAATAGTTATTTGAAGTGGTTAAATTATCCTTTGGCTCAGTTCTTACTTCCCTGTTGTGAAAAGCTTGTCACCTGCGTTGTTGGTGTTTAAGGGACTGCTGACTGGATCCACTCCTGAAGCTCGTCTTTCCATCTTACTCCCATTCATCTTTACCTTCCTACTGACATCCTCATTTTGATTTGTTTTGTTTTGTTTTTTAAGCATTTACATACCTTTTATCCTGGGATATTTCATTAGCAGTGTCCTAGTGGGAAGAGTGAAACCTGTAACATTAAAATTTCAGAGTACTTGTTTTGGGGAAGATTGTCTGGTGGTGCGTATGTGAGTAATGACAGAGTGTTGGTCATCCTTGTTTTGAGATGTGGATCTAGACAGTGTCCAGCTATCATGAAGAGATGGAGTAGCTATTTGGTGATGTAAACACCTGAATGTAGTTTTCCAAAATCGAGATTGTCTCAATGACTCTTAACATTTTTCAGTTGAGTAAATATTGTGATCATAAAGAAGTCAAAGGCTGAACTGTTTCACACCATCTGTCTTTCCATACTTCCCACAGCAACCTTAAATATAGTTACAGAAAGCATTTGCTAAACATTTGTCCCCCCCTGTGCTGTGTAGTATAGGCCTCCCCCGGGCCCCATCTTTAAAATGTTTTTTGAAAGATTTAATTTTATTAATGTGTATTTGTGTGTATGTGTGTGCATGGCCAGCTAATCTAGTGAGTTACCAAGCTGTGAGAGACACAGGGGGTTGATAGTGTTCATGAGGTTGGCACACCATAGATAGACATTGAGCAAATATAGACTCTATAATAAGAATTCTTTGGATCTAACTTGCAGTACTAGAGAGAAGCAATTGAGAAGACAAGATGGAAGACTTCAGGTTTAAGGCCTGTCTTAAGGAAACAGGAGGGAAGGGTAGCACTGCCGTATGTATACATAGAGATAGTTGGCCTTGGATTAGTTTTTTAAAGCATATGTTTAGTTGGTTGTTGGTTGCTTGGCTGCTTGGTTGGTTGGTTGGTTGTAGTATCTGGTAAGTTCAGATACTGAGCTTATACCAACTGCAATATTTTGTGTTCAGAAAACATAAATTAAGAAATAGCCATTAATCTCGGTACTTGAGGCTTTGTGAGAAAAATTCAGAAGTAACAGCAAAAAGTCTAACTTTGGATTTGATTTCCTCATCCTATAATAACTTTTCTTTAACTTTAATCATAATTTAACCTACTTTAATTCTGTTATTGTATTGGGCATTGGCAAATACAGAGTTCATATAATATTATTTACTAGAAACAATTATAGAAAGAAAAGTGCTAAATAGTATTAAGCTGCTGCTGTGTTCAGTACAGAAGTAGTTATGGAAACTATCCATGTAAATACCATTTAAAAGCCCTTGTGGAGAAGCTGGTACCTGAGTTGAACCTTGAAGTAAGGTTAGATGGATAGAATGTGTTAGGGACAGCTGATTTCTAATAAGACATAGAAATAAATGTATGCTTTCAGTAACTCACTAGTGAACACCTTATGTAAGCCAGAGCATTGAGTTAAGATCTTGTAAGAAATATGATCTGTTGGCTTGATGAAAGGAGGTTGTATTAGTCAGGGTTCTCTAGAGTCACAGAACTTAGGGTAGTCTCTATATAGTAAAGGAATTTGTTGATGACTTACAGTCTGTAGTCCAACTCCCAACAATGGTCAGCAGCAGCTGTGAATGGAAGTCCAAGGATCTAGCAGTTGCTCAGTCCCACAAGACAAGCAGGCAAAGCAGAGAGAGCCTTCCTTCTTCCAATGTCCTTATATAGGTTTCCAGCAAAAGGTGTGGCCCAGATTAAAGGTGTGTGCCACCACATCTTTAATCCCAGATGACCTTGAATTTGGAGATCTTCCTGTCTCCTGGGATTCATAGCCACTATGCCTCAAGATCTCCATGCCAAGATCCAGGTCAGAAACTTGTATCTCTCAGCCTCCAGATTAGGGCTACATGTGAGCCTTCCAGTTCTGGATTGTAGTTCATTCCAGATATAGTCAAGTTGACAACCAGGAATACCCATTACAAAGGTCTTCCAAAACCTCAGATTAGAGCTCAGATTAGATACAGTTCAGACTCAGCTTTGTAGCAAGTGATAAAGTATATTTTGGGGAAATCTGATTTAAAGAATAGTGTATTAGGGTTAGGACAAGAGATTGTGAGAAACAACAATATTCACTGACAGGACAGAAATAGGGACAATAAGCAGAATAGTATATGGCTTCAAGATACTCAGGATAATAGTATATGGTAGTGCACCTATAATTGTAGTCCTCGGAGTTGGAGGCCAATGTGGCCTTCATAGAGAGCACCAGAGGAGTGAGTAGAGCAGCCAGGAAAGCATGAGAGACAGTCAGCTTATGGGTGCTTGCTTGTTTTAATGATGCTGCAGTTGAACCTTGGACTGTGCGTGTATTGAAGTTTATGCATGTAGCTGTCAGCTTTGTTTTATCCATGATCTTTCTTGGTTTATTAATAACAGATTAAGGAGCTAAATTTTAACTCTGATAATAGTACTTGCCTAGTACTGCTATGCTAAGTCAGTTAAACAACTAAGTAAGTAAACAGGGTTTTACATGAAGTTACTTAATTGGTTCATTTGTGAAGTTGCTGAGTTTACAGGGAACCTCTATAGGAAACAGGTCTGCTACTACTGTTCTACAACGTATCTATCTGGATTGGCAGACACATCTAGAAAATGTGTCCTGAGGCAGTCTCATCTTTGTGCCAGCACTGTAGTGCAATTGCATAATCTAGATAACAACCTACTACCCACATAGGCTCTGTAGCAGATGCTGTCCTATATGCTGTCTAGTTGAAACATTCCGTAATTCCATTTGTTCCTTGTTTACCTCAGGTAACATTGAACACTCTATGTAATCTAGACTAGCTTCAAACTCTCAGTCCACTTCTCAGCCTCCAGGTAGTGGGTTACTATAGGCGTACAGCAGCATGCCCACCTGTATCTGGTTTTTGAGTCTGTGGGTGCAGTCTCTCATGGCTCTCTCCTGTCTCTGGCTGCTTTTGTGCTACAGTAGTGGGGTACTTAATAGCAGAAACTATTTGGTAGAAGCTGAAAGTATTTTCTCCTGTCCCTTTTGCCAACTCTTATAATACTAAAGATTTTCAGTGTTACCACAATTAAATGACAGTCTCCATGATAACAGTCCTCTATACTCCACCAGTGATGCCAAAACGGTAATGTTCCCAAAGCCCTGCATGTATTATCATGCTAATGACAGTCTGAAGTCAGACTAAAAGGCTGTTCGGCTGGCTCCTTGGCTATCTTTCCTCTGCCATTTCTTTCCACTGGGTAGAAAGTGATGAGCGGTGTCTCCCCTGCCCCTCTTCAATGTTGAGAATTGAACCCAAGGGCTTCATACATGCTAGGTGTAGTTTTAAATATTTCTTGTAATTTGAATTAATTTGTTAGATTTATCAGGACAAAGACAATTTAGCACACACAAATTATTTTAACAGAAGCACTAATTTTATCAAGTTAACAATAGAATTATAAAGAACCCTTTGGAAAACTACTGGCGCCTTGCTACATGTTCATTAATTTGTGTTTTTAATCAGCATATGTTCTAATATAGCATAATTTTTACTCTATTTCAACTTTCAGGAGAAGAGTTAAATTAACCCAAGGAACAGCTGGGAATAAAAGTTCTTTGTATGTCAGCACCTGCGGGTATCCTAGTAATGGGTGTGTGTAATGAGAAACCTCTGCTGGGGACCTTTTTGCCAAACACATACAATTAAGATTAATTGACTCGGTCATGTGAAAGCCAGAATTCATTGCCAGTGCATAGTTAGACAAATTAGGAACTAGGGGATCTAAAAAACAGAATACCTTAGAATTTGGAGTTCTTTGTTGAAACAGTTTATATAGAATTGAATGAGAAGTTATTGGTACTTAATGTCTTTTAGATTTGTGGGTTGGTTTTTGGTTGTTGTTTTTTTAATGTGTACTAGAACTGTGCCTAACTGCATGTATGTGTACCACATTCGTGCCAGTGCCTGTGAAGGTCAGATGAGAGTGTCAAATACTCTGGAACTGGAGTTACTGATGACTGTGAGACACCATCTGGGCTTTGGGGATCTCACTTGGGTCTTCAGGAAGAGTAGCCAGTGTTCTTAACCACTGAGCTATCTTTCTGGTCCCCAACTAAAATTTATTAGATTACATTTATTATTTTATTTATGAGTGTGTGTGTGTGTGTGTGTGTGTGTGTGTGCGTGCACCCACAAGCAAGCATGTACTTTCACCCATGTACCCAGCTTATTGTTGCATGGTACATAGATGTGAGGAGGTCAGAAGACAACTTGTGAAAGACATTCCGCCGTTTGTATATGTCTGGTTTTTTGAGTCTTTGGGTACAGTCTCTCGTGGCTCTTTCCTGTCTCTGGCTGCTTTTGTGCTACGGTAGTGAGGTACTTAATAGCAGAAACTATTTGGTTTGAATGTGAATGAACTACATATTCCCTGGCTCTTACAGTTGGAAGGCACAATAACAAACACTTATTTCTTCTCTTGATGGAGACAAAAAAATATAAACAAGGATCTAATTTATTCACCAGTCTAACTAACTCTGTTGGGAATTGACACAGTCACTAAGTATAAGTGATAAACAGAGCAAATACATTTAAACAGGACCCAGTGGGGATTCAGTTTGGGAGTAGAAAAGTAAACAGGAACATAGAAATTCTAGGTGTGGCTTTAGATTGAGATTTTCTTAAACAGAGAGCCATCTGATCATGTTAAAGGCATGAGCCACCACTCATAGCTTTAAAATTAATACTTTAATTTTTTCCATGTGGTCATATGTGGAAGTACGTATACTCAAGAAATACACTTAAAAAAAAAGTGTTGTGAAGAATTTAAGACTTAAATATTTAAGTGTTTTACTCCTAAATAGAGTTCTTCTAAAATAGTTTTTAACCCAGGGCTTCATGTCTACTAGAGGGTCCAACTACAACAGCACTGTAACCACAGCCCTAAACAGTTCTGAAGAGGCATTTTCCTAGGGTTTGATATGAGTTTGGACTTCTTTGTTATTGTTTTTTGTTTTGTTTGCCTTGGGGTTCTTTGTCTTTTGTTTTTGTTTGGTTTTCGTTTTCGTTTTTTGATTTGTTTTGTTTTTTCGAGACAAGAGTTTCTCTATGTAGCCCTAGCTGTCCTGAAACTCCCTTTGTAGACCAGGCTGGCCTTGAACTCAGAAATCTGCCTGTCTCTGCTTCAAGTGCTGGGATTAAAGGTGGGCGCCACCACTGCCCAGCTTGTTTGTTTTTGGTTGTGTTTTTTTTTTTAAACAAGATTTCTCTGTGTAGCCCAGACTGGTCTTGAACTCACAGAGATCCACCTGCCTCTGCTACCCCACTCCCCATGCCCTCAAGTGCTGAGATTAAAGGTATGCACCACACCACACTACCCCCCACACACACACCCACATACCCAGGCTTGGATTTCACGTCTACTCTCATTTTCATAGGATAGTGTTGATACTTTGGTTGATATCTCATTGGACTGGAAGGATCACTGCAGAGTCTAACATAATTTTCAAGAATCCAGGGAGGTGGCTCATGCTGGTAATCCCAGCATTTGGGAAACTGAAGGATTAGAATTGCTGTGAGTTCAAGTTAGCCTGAGCTATATAGTGAACTCCAGAACAACCTGAACCACAAAGCAGACCCTATGTCAAAAATAAATAAGCTTTAAAAAAAGGGTTGTAGAAACAACTGAGTCAGTGAAGTGCTTTTTGTACAAGAGTGAGAACCAGAGTGTAACACCCAGAGCCCATTTTAAAAATAAAATAAGCATGGCGGCACACTCCTATAATCCAGCATTGAAAAGGGAAGAGAGGGGAATACCTGGGGCTTGTTGGCCATGTGAGATTTAGGGCAAAGTCTGAGCTAGAAGAGTTCTTGGAGCCAAGCTGAGTGTAGAGGCAAGTGGTTCTCTGTGAATTCAAGGCCAGCCTGCTCTACAGAGTGAGTTCCAAGATAGCCAAAGCTACATAGTGAATGAAACCCTATCTCAAAAAACAAACCTGAAAAAAAGAGAGAAAAATTGAAGCCAGGAATGAATACAAATAGCTTTTTCAGAGGGCCAGCAAGATGGCTCAGCAGGTAGAGGCACACATATGCACACCTGACAACCTAAGTTTGATCCTGAATCCCATGTGGTGGCAAGAGGGATCTCAGGAGATGTCCCATAACTTTCACTCAAGTGATGACATGCACTTTTTAAAATGGAGAGGGGGAGACTAACTGGTTTCAGAACTCTAAGAAGTAAAGGTTTGCAATACTTGAGGGGATTTATTCACATACAGGAAGAAGGAAGGAAAGTGAATAGTTCACCCCTTGAGTGTCTATAAAGTTAGGATAAGGAGTTTCATAAGAGGAAGAGAGGAAACAGGATGTGGCATTCCCCAGCTACTAAGGAGCTTTATGAGTTTGAGTTTGAGGCTTCCTGGGGCAACTTAGTAAGACCCTATTTCAGATGGAGGCATGATAGACAGTACTCTGTCACTGTCCAGTCTTTGCAGTGCACTTAGTAAACATTTTTATTTCTGCTAAGGAATGAGAGTAGGTGGAGGAAGCTCAGTTGTAGAGTGATGGTTGAGCATATTAAGTCCCTGAGTTTCCCAGCACTTGGGAGGCAGAGGCAGGTTCCAGGACAGCCAGGGCTACACAGAGAAACCCTGTCTCAAAAAAACAAAAACAAAAAACAAACAAACAAAAAAAAGTCCCTGCATTCACTACTCAGCACTAGGTGGGGGTTGGGGGGAGGTTAAGGGAAGAGGAGAAAAGGGATATAACTTCTGATGGGAATAACCAGCTGATGGAAGTAATTTAACTCCTATGGTAGCAGAGTTTGTGAATACTTTAGACTGCAGAATGTTTGTGTCCATATTAATAAAGAACAAATTGGAGCTTCTTTATCCATACCTTTCTCATCTCTTAATAGTTTGATAAATGAAGCATTTACTACTCAGATTTTACTTTTACTTAGTAAAATAGTTACCATGCCTCTAATTCTTGTCAAAGAAATTACCAAAGATAGAAAGGGCTACAGGAAAGTTTCTTTCTTACATGACACTTTACAGAAAAGATTACCATTTCCCTTTTAACTTAGTTATCTCATTCTTTGATAGATTGCAAAGGTGGACTGCAAGGAAGTACTAGACATCATCTGTAATCTGGAATCTGAGGGTCAGGATAACACAGCATTTGTTCTTTGTACGACCTACCTTACCCAGCAGCTCCAAACAGCCAGTGTATATTGTTCTTGGTAAGTACACTTACTTTGTATATATTCTTTTTGTTAGTATATAGCATGGGATTTAAGGTCTGTGTCAGTAGTAAATCTTAGCATATAATAAAACCCTGATTACTAATAAAGTTATTGAAATAAAGATGCCACTAGTATAATGCAGAAAGGGAAAGGTAAGATGTTTCTCGTACTTACCCTGTGGATGGTTATCTCATGACTCCCATAGACATCTTTCTTGAAGCAACATTAGTATTATGTCAATATAGAACAAAAAGAAAGATTATTTCCCCTTAACACTCATTAATATCTTCTGGTTGTAACTTGCTCTAATTTAGAAACCCATTAATGAAAAAAATCGGATTTCCTAGGAGCCTAGCTAAAATTTGCATTACAGAAGGAAGTTCCTTTGCCTATTTGATTTATAACCTTGGTACCATGTAGATGGCTTTGCATTATTTTTTTTTTAGTTTTGTTTATGTATGCCTGTAGAATGCTTAGTTACTAAAAAATAGAAACAAATATATCCATAGGCTCTTAATTCTAAATGTATTAGATCTATTAGATAAACTTGATAGGCAGGAAATACTTGTCAGTAAACATGCCATTAGTGATGAAATACTGCACTGGGGCAGCGGAGAAAGGTGCCAGCCTGAGGAAAGCTTAGCTCGCTCTTTCTTTCTTTCTCTCTTTCTTTCTCTCTCTCTTTTTTTTGAAAATCTAATAAAGGTTTTTTCATGTACTTAGGCCTTGGTTGGTCTCCTCTGGAGCTGCTTTATCTATTTGCATAGTTTTCTTAGAGTGGGAAGGGAGTGTGTGACTCATGAGTGCATAGGTATAGCCATTAACCATGTCATGCTTGTAGAGATTAGAAGACAATCCTGAGTATAGATTTTCACTTTTCACTTTATTTTTCGTCTACCATTTATATAGAAGTATTTATATGCTATAAATTACCTCACCCGTCATTCATTATAGTATGAGGCAGTAGAATCAGTGATTGAGAAATGTTATGATTTCTTAGTCCTAAGATTGAAGTCATAAAGCACAAACCCAAAGGTTTTGCTTCTTACTTGAGTGCTTTCCTTCCAGAAAACAAGACAATTTTTTTGTTTTGAGCCAGTGTCTCCATAGCCTGAACTCTCAGTTCTCCTGGTTCCACTAACCAAGCTTTGCGCCTAGGGCTTCACACAGAGAAGAGCTGCTGTGAGCCACAGCCACATAACAGAGACTAAGATGCAGGTCGTAATCTGTCACTGAGTCGATGACACGGCATGTGTGTGTCCTATGAGCAAAGAGACAGTGGAATAAGGACCCCAGGTCTTAATAATCATTATAGGCATTTTGCCAGAGTGAAATAATATAAATAAAACAAATTGTTAAATAGCAGTGAGATATTTTATCATTAAATCAAGTAAAATCAATTTTTTTCCACCAGGAATCTGGAAATTAGAAATTCTAGCTTCGGCAAGTAGATTAGAAACAAACCTAAATTTTTCTTGGTATGGTTAAATATATTTTGTTTTCAATAATAAAAACATCTGCTAGTTGTATCTCCACTTTTGAGACAGAATCTCTCAACACAGCCCTAGCTGTTTTCCAGTTCACCCGGTAGTCCAGGCTGGCCTCAAATCCAGAGATTCCACTGCCTCTGTCTCTCTATATTATGCCTGGGTATAACGTTGACTTCCAAAGTTAGTTAATAAAGCCATTTAATAAAGCCGTATATAGAACATTATAGATTCTGTAGTGAGAGATAGGGAGATGCTTCTGTATGCATAGCCATTGGCTATGTTAGATCTGTGGAGATTAGAGGACAATCTTGGGCCCAGGTTCTCACCTTCTACTCAATTTGAGACAGGGTCTCCTTGTTCTTCATATGCCGGGCTAGCTGGCCTGGGAGCTTCTAGAAATTCTGTCTCTTTCTGGCACCTTGGAACAAAAGCACCAGAACTACAGATTCATATACTTCTGTAACTGTATTTACATGAGTTCAGGGAATTCAAGTCAGGCCCCATGTTTGTATGACCCAAGATTCTAAGTATTTTCAAAAATACACCCACATATTTATTGTACTTTTATTTCTGTTTGTTTTCTCCCTTTTCGTTTCTGGGGTAGCATCTTAATCTGTAGCCCAAGCTGGTGCCAAATATAAGGCACTCCTCTTGCCTCTGCCTCCTAAGTGCAGATATGAGGCATCGCACCCACACCCACACCCAGCTTCAGACCTTTTTTCCTTCAGACCTTTTTTCCTATTTGTGTATATGTTCATGAGTAGTTGTGCTTAGAGAGCAGAGGTCAATTGTTTTCCACCTTTTTTCCCTGCTTCCTCTCAGTAAACCCAGAACTTTCTAATTAGGCTGACTGGGACCCTCCTGTTTGCAGCATCCCAATGCTGGGACTGTAGTGTTCACCACACCCAGCCTTTTACATGTGTGCGGGGATCCAAATCTAAGCCCTCATTCTTGTGCAACAAGCACTTTACACATGAAACCATCTCCCCAGCCTCTTCCCACAATTTTTTAGTGTTCCTGACACAAATTTCCTTTTACAGTGGTCTTTTCTCCCCTTTTCTTTTTACTCAGCCACCATTCACAGGAACCTGTAGCTGTCTCTAGGATTAATGCTGTTCCCTGGAAGCAGGAAGGGATTGATGGGGATTTCTTTTTTCCCCTTGCAAAACAAAAACAAAGAAAATCTTAGTCACTTAACACTTTGTTAAAAAGCTTCTTCTTTTAAAGTGAAATAGAATCTAATTTTAAAAAGAGACCAACAAGCCGGGCGGTGGTGGCGCACGCCTTTAATCCCAGCACTTGGGAGGCAGAGGCAGGCGGATTTCTGAGTTCGAGGCCAGCCTGGTCTACAGAGTGAGTTCCAGGACAGCCAGGACTACACAGAGAAACCCTGTCTCGAAAAAACCAAAAAAAAAAAAAGAGAGAGAGACCAACAAAAACCCTTTCCTGCTTTTTGTATGATGATGGGTCTAGATATTGGAGTCAGAATTAATCACCACACATAACAATAAATTTTACTAAGAAAGGCTTAATCGCAGATACCAGTAGAGGATATAAGGTCTCCCTAAAGCTGGAGTACAAACTATTGTTCATTTCTAGACATGGATGCTAGAAACAGAACTCTCTTCCTCTACAAAAGTAACAAGAGTTCTTAGTTATTTAACTATCTCTCCAGCCCTAATGAAGTTTTTATGTAGGGTTTTTTGTGTTTTGTCTTGTTTTTGAGACTAGATCTTGCGGTATATTCCAGCGGCCTCTTGCCTAATAAGACCAGCCTGGTCTTGAATTGATAACAATACTCCTAACTCAGCCTCTGGAGTACCAAGATTACACGTATGCTACCTTATCTGGCTTTAGATACTTTCCATTGCATATTCTTTAATCTTCATAATGATACACAATTGGCTTTATTTAGTAGATTTCACATATACACATAAGAACTTGGCAGGGGTAGGGAGAGGTTTGTACATGCTAAACAAATATTATACCACTAAACTTTGTTCCCAGCTTTCACATACATATATCTTTTGAAAGATATTCTTTATTCATTCATTCATTCATTCATTCATTCATTTGGGGGCAGTGTCTATATCTACATAGCCCTGGCTGTCCTGGAAGTCACTTTGTATACCATTTTACTTAAACATTCAGTAACCCGGGGCTTAGTGGAGCTATCAGGTCGACAGGCTACACATATTTCCTTGGTACTTGCCCAGAACAAGGGGGCATCTAAGAAAAGAAGCTTAATGGCACCATAAAGGGAGTAGTTGGTTTTTAGCTTTACACAGACAAGGAGGGGAACCAGAACTTTCAGGATGGATGGTGCTGCCCGTTTTAGGGGAAGTAGTAGAGGATATAGATAGCTTTTCATTTGGTTTTTGTTATATGTATTGTCGGCTTACTTTCATTAACTCAGATAAAGAAGTGGTCAAGTGGGCCAGCAAACACAAGTTTTAAGTATTTAATACAGCCATTTTTCTTCACAGGGAGCTGACTCTCTTTTGGAGCAAACTGCAAAGAAGAATCGACCCATCTTTGGAGACATTTTTGGAGCGCTGTCGGCAGTTTGGTGTCATAGCTAAAACACAACAGCATTTATTTTGCCTGATTAGAGTCATACAAACTGAAGTGAGTTTATGCTTTCTGTATTGATTGTGGCAACTTCTCAGAGAATTCTTGTTGGGTAAAGAGAATCTAAAATTGTGGAGTTTGCCCTGCCTCATTGATGTATACACTGACCTCAGGAGCCATAGGCTTAGTCTGGTGTGTGTGGGTTTTTTGAGACACTTGTCTCACATAGTCCAAGATGCAATCAAATGCCGGGTGCTTCTTCCTTCTCCTCAGCGCTGGTTTCCATATATGTACTACCATGCCTGGATTCTTGGTTTTAAAACTAACTTTGAACTGATTCCCTCTCCCTGTCTCACTGTCATTCTAGGATGAGAAATGGGGATCATGGGACTTGCCATGTGGGTGCTGGAAATTAAACCCAGGTCCTCTGAAAAGCTGAGCAGTATGTGCTCTTAACCACTGAGTCCCCCATTTCTGCAGCTTCTGACCTAGACTTCTTAAACTAGAGTCATATCTCTTTTTAAAAAAAAAATTATTTCTGTCTTTGTGAGCACACACCACATCTTATGTAAGATTAGAGTAATTGTTTTCCCCTTCACTGTTTAGACCTAAGTTTAAAGAGCCAGCCTGGGTAGTATATCACATGCATAACATGATTACACATTCAATCCACTCTTGAGAGAAAGAGATTCTGTAAAGCTGAATACCAATCAAGAGGAGTTCTTTGTCTCTCTTTTTTTTTAAACGGGGCTTAGAAAAATATTACTAGCTTACAATTATGGGTGTTTTGCACCATATTTGCATCACATGCATGCCTTGTGCCAGAACTGGGTGTTGGATCCCTTGGAACTGGAATTTTCAGATGATTCAGAGCCACCATGTGGATGCTGGGAATCAAAGCCAGTCCTCAAAGAGCAGCCAGTGCTTTTAACCATTGAGTCATCTCTTCAGCCCTAGTTAGGTGGGTTTGGTTAGTCTTTTGGTGAATTTGTTTTGTATTGTTTTGTTTTGTTTAGGCAAGATCTTGCTATATAGTCCAGTAGCTTCAGAGACAAAGCAATTTTGCTGTTTGGCTTTCCTAAAACAGAAGTTACATATATGAGCCACCAGTGATAGATACTCAGGGATTTAGAATCTGTGGATTTTTAAGAATACAGAATAATGGGGAAGCTGCTAGATATTAGAGAAGGGGGAAGGGGTTGTTTTCTTTGTTTTGGTTTGTGGTTTGTTTGTTGGTGGCTTTTGGATGGGAGGTGGAGTTGTTGTTTTTGGACAGGCTGAGGAATTTACTGCTTACCTGTAGCAGCAGAGCTCTCAGATGTGGGTATGGGCTATATCCTTGCCTAGTCCTCACATGATATCCACCTGAAGGACAGAAGAAATTTAGTAGAGCCCAAGGCTGTCGTCTGACTTCTTACATGATTAGTAATCATGGCAAGTATGTTCATTCCCCAGCCCCAAACAAAAGCGAAGCATGGTGGCACATGCTTCTAGTACTCGGGAGGTAGGCAGATCTCCGTGAGTTCAAGGCCAGCCTGGTCTACATAGAGTTCCAGGACAGCCAAGAGTACAAAGAAACCCTGTTTCAAAAAAAAAGTAGAAGAAAAGAATATGAGGCTTGGAGGAGTTGAGAGCTTGTATCAAAGTCTGACTTTTGCTAACCACTGCTCATTCTACCACACAATCCTATTGGCTCACTGTGTCGCATCTCATTTCAGCCCCTCCATAAAGACATGTATACTATAATCTTTGGGTTTTATGATCATACCTTTTTGTGAGTTTTAACTACTTTCCAAGAAGTTATTTTAGAGAGTTTGTCTAATTTCTCTTCCTCTGTGGAAAACAGATTTGATTACTCCTTTGACTAATGTACAAAACAGTTCTTTCAGGAGAAATTGGAGAAGGGTCAGTTGCTAGTGTTGGGACTTTGAAAACCAGATTTTTTTTTATACAAAAAGTTCCTTAAATCCACCTGTATACACACTTGTATACTTGTGTTGCCTTTCTCTACTTTGTGTGATTGCTTGTATCTTCCCAACTCAGCCTTTTCAGTGCTGGGATTACAGGTTATCTGCTCATACCTAGCTTTAAACTATCCATTTTACCCAGCATACCACCATTCTTTTATCTTTTTAGTTCTTGTCCCATAATCCTTTGGCTCATGGGTTATTTCATTGAAGGGTAAAAACTACTTGAGTATACAATACCATCAAGAGTGCCTGGTGGCACACCACACACTAAAACCCTGTCCCAAAACAACTGGAACAATATACAATGCTGTATAACTGCAGAAACCATAAATATATTTTGTTATTCCTAACTACAATCTAATTCAGTCCTTTACATGTTACAGCAAGAAGGATCTAAGTGTGACTCTGGGTGTGGTGATACTTGCCTGTGATCCCAATACAGGGGGGGAGGGGGGCTTCATTCAAAGATATATTCATTCATATATCCATTTGCCTGAAGGGGAGAAAAAGGATTTAAGATGAGGTTTAAAAACCCAAAGGATTATTTAGTTGGTGGTACTATGTTTTTAGTTGTTTGTTAAGTCATTAAAAGTTGTTTTAGAGCAGACTCTTCTGCTTGGTGCTTTTTTAACATGCTCCGTTACTCAGGGAACAAATAGTTCTGTTCCCTTGAATTTATCAGTACAAACTAGGCAGATATATATTCCATCTTACATGTGCATCTTTGGTGAGAATCTAGGCTTCTGTACGTTCCTGTTTACACAATAAACAGAAAAGCATACTGAAGAATATTACAATTATACAATTATAATAATGTAACTTATAATTAGCCTTTATCTATAATAAATACCCTTTATCTACTGGGTTGCTTCACTGAGCTTGTTTATTTTTGAAACATAGTTTTACTAATATAGTTCATGCTAGCCCTCAACTCTATTTAGCCCTAACTGGTCACTAGTAATCCTTCTGCTCAACTTTCCAACTGCTAGAATTATAAACATGTGCTAAAAACTCTGAAAGGCTGAGAGGTTAAGGACGGATGGGAGGTACTAGAGGCAGGGTTTCTCTGTGCAGCCCTGACTGTCCTGGAACTTGATCTAGAGTCCAGGCTGGCCTCAAACTCAGAATCATATTGCCTCTGCCTCCTGAACACTGGTATTAAAGGTGTACACCACCACCACCCAGTATGAGAAGTTAAACTATCTTAGCAACAGAAGTTAATATAATCCTTTGTGTATAAAAAGACTGACTTTTCCTTCCTCCTTTGCTTACAGGCACAAGATGCTGGCATTGGGGTGTCAATTTTACTTTGTGTCAGAGCTCTTCAACTCAGATCAAGTGAAGATGAAGAAATGAAGGCTTCAGTCTGTAAAACAATTTCCTGTCTTTTACCAGAAGATTTGGAAGTCAGACGAGCCTGTCAGCTTACAGAATTCTTAATTGAACCCAGTTTGGATGGATTCAATATGCTGGAAGAACTGTATTTGCAGCCAGATCAAAAATTTGATGAAGAAAATGCACCAGTTCCAAATTCTCTGCGATGTGAGCTCTTACTAGCTTTAAAAGCCCACTGGCCCTTTGATCCTGAATTTTGGGACTGGAAAACTTTGAAGCGACACTGCCACCAACTCCTGGGACAAGAAGCCTCAGATTCCGATGATGACCTAAGTGGCTATGAAATATCTATTAATGATACAGATGTCTTAGAGTCATTTCTCAGTGACTATGATGAAGGTAAAGAAGATAAACAATATAGAAGAAGTTTAGCAGATCAGAATAAGGAGAAAAGAGACAAAAAGCCCATTGGTTCCTCTGAAAGATACCAGAGGTGGCTTCAGTATAAGTTTTTCTGTTTGTTGTGTAAGCGGGAATGCATAGAGGCCAGGATTCTCCATCATTCCAAGATGCACATGGAAGATGGAGTATATACCTGTCCAGTTTGTATTAAAAAATTCAAGAGAAAAGAGCTATTTGTTCCTCATGTAATGGAACATGTTAAAATGCCACCAAGCAGAAGCCACCGTTCTAGAAAGAAATTACTGTTGAAAAGCTCTCAAAGGGGTATTTATCCCAAGAGTCCTACCGGAAGTCTGGAACAAAATCCATCATTGAGTGATCAAGCCAGAGGAGAGTCTCATGAATATGTCACATTTAGCAAGTTAGAAGACCGCCGCCTGCAAGACAGAGACTTGTACCCGTGTCCGGGTACAGACTGTTCCCGTGTGTTCAAACAGTTTAAATACTTAAGTGTGCATCTTAAAGCTGAACACCAAAATAATGACGAAAATGCCAAGCACTACTTGGATATGAAAAATAGAAGAGAGAAGTGTACTTACTGCCGGAGGCATTTCATGTCAGCTTTTCACTTACGAGAACATGAGCAGGTTCATTGTGGTCCTCAACCTTATATGTGTGTCTCTATAGATTGTTATGCAAGGTTTGGGTCAGTGAATGAACTCCTTAACCACAAGCAGAAACATGATGACCTCCGTTACAAATGTGAGTTGAATGGCTGCAATATTGTGTTCAGTGACTTGGGCCAGCTTTACCATCATGAAGCACAACACTTCAGGGATGCATCCTACACATGCAATGTCCTTGGCTGTAAAAAGTTCTATTATTCTAAAATTGAATACCAGAACCACCTCTCCATGCATAATGTTGAAAGTCCAGATGGGGAATTAAAGAAATCAGTGAAACTTGAGGAACCTGTAGCAGGTGGGAAGCAAGATTGTGTGGACCAGTCCCATCTACTTGATCAAACCGATAAGTCCCATTCTCATGAAGATCATTTCTGTCCAGGGTCAGCTAGTACTCACATAGACACCACAGAAACCCTGAAAGACAACAGTGACAGCAACTCTAGTGATCAGTTAAGTCACAGCTCTTCCACATCAATAACTGAGGAGTTAATTGACTCACTAGACCATTCTGAAACCATGCAGGACCTGTTATTGTCTCATGAGAAAGTCTTTGCTCCCTCTAGTTTAAAAGACAAGTGCTCCAATGTGGCTGTTTGTTTTGATGGGACTAAATTCACCTGTGGTTTTGACGGCTGTGGCTCCACCTACAAAAACGCAAGAGGGATGCAGAAACATCTGCGGAAGGTGCACCCATACCACTGCAAGCCGAGAAAGATAAAGACAAAAGACCTCTTTACCTGCCTGGATGACAAACATAATGAAGCTGACAAGTTTGGTGCAGAGCCTAAACCCAGCTCTGATACAAACAGTGACTCCCCAGATGAAGGTCCAGACCACAATATCCACACTAAATGCAAACGAGAACATGGAGATTATTCTCCCGAACCTTCCATTTGTGCTTCTAAAAGGCCATGTACAGAGGATACAATGTTGGAACTTCTGTTACGTTTGAAACATTTAAGCTTGAAGAACTCAATAGCACATGGCTCTTTCTCAGGGTCATTGCAGGGGTGCCCATCTAGTGGTGCTAAGTCTCTTCAGTCAGTCCCATCTTCCATTTCAGACCTTAGTCTTCAGAATCAGGATGAAAATATGCCAAGTCAGTACCTTGCACAGTTGGCAGCAAAGCCTTTCTTCTGTGAGCTTCAAGGATGCAAATATGAATTTGTGACCAGAGAGGCTTTGCTAATGCATTATCTTAAAAAGCATAACTATTCAAAAGAGAAGGTCCTTCAGTTAACCATGTTTCAGCACCGGTATTCCCCATTCCGGTGTCACATCTGCCAAAGGTCATTTACAAGAAAAACACACCTTAGGATTCATTATAAAAATAAACATCAAATTGGCAGTGACAGGGCAACTCACAGACTGTTAGACAGTGAAAAATGTGATCACGAAGGGCCATGCTCAGTAGACAGGCTGAAAGGTGACTGCTCTGCAGAACTTGGTCCCAACAGCAATGCAGAGACCACTCAGTGTCATTCTAAAAAAGATGAATGCAGCTCAGAGACAGACTTGGAGTCCTCTTGTGAGGAAACAGAAAGTAAGATCTCTGGTATCTCATCACCAATAGGTAGCCATAGAGAAGAGGGAGAGGAGAAAGAGGGGAGAGGAAGCAGGCGGACTGTTGCTAAAGGAAATCTGTGCTATATTTTGAATAAGTACCACAAACCATTCCATTGTATCCACAAAACTTGCAACTCTTCATTTACCAATCTAAAAGGCCTGATTCGCCATTACAGAACTGTGCATCAGTACAACAAAGAGCAGTTATGCTTAGAGAAAGACAAAGCAAGAACCAAAAGGGAACTTGTAAAATGTAAAAAACTATTTGCTTGCAAATATAAGGACTGTAACAAGCGCTTCCTGTGCTCCAAGGCCCTGGCTAAGCACTGCAGTGACTCTCATAACCTAGACCACATTGAAGAGTCTAAAGTGCTTTCTGAGACAGAGTCTGCAGCGAGGTTTTCTTGTAACCAGCCTCAGTGCCCTGCTGTTTTTTATTCATTCAGTAAGTTGAAACATCACCTGTTGGAACAGCATAATATTGAAGGGGAAATCCATTCGGATTATGAAATCCATTGTACTCTTAATGGCTGTGGCCAGATTTTCAGCCATCGAAGTAATTACTTCCAGCATGTCTACTACCGACATAAGGACTATTATGACAACCTATTCAGCAGCCAGAAAGTAGCAAATGAGCGGCTACTAAGGAGTGAAAAGGTGTGTCAGACAACTCAGGCACAGGAACTGACACAGACGCAGGGGCAGACACAGGGACAGGAACAGCAGACTGCCAAAAGGCCATTTAATACTAAAGCTAAAAAATGTGGCTTACTCAAAGATAAAAAAGCTCCAATTAGCTTTAAAACAAGAGCAGAAGCGATCCATATGTGTGTTGAGCATTCGGAGCACACGCAATACCCATGCATGGTTCAGGGATGCTTGTCTGTGGTAAAGCTGGAAAGCAGCATTGTGAGGCATTACAAACGTACCCACCAGATGAATAGTGCCTATTTAGAGCAGCAATTGGAGAACCTTGTGGTTTGTGTTAAGTATGGTACCAAAATTAAAGACGAACCCCCTTCAGAAGTAGAGCCCTGTGTAAAGAAAGAGGAAAATACTAGCTGTGAGTCGGTGCCCACAGAGAACGGAGCCCCAGGAGACAGCAGTGTGCCCCTCCCAAACACTGATTCCACTTGCCCAGCT
This sequence comes from Mastomys coucha, assembly GCF_008632895.1. Classification (NCBI taxonomy): domain Eukaryota; kingdom Metazoa; phylum Chordata; class Mammalia; order Rodentia; family Muridae; genus Mastomys; species Mastomys coucha. The sequence continues at coordinate 78,637,731 of NW_022196900.1, read as the reverse complement.
GAACAAGATGGTGGTCAGAAAGGGTGTTCAGAAAGAAACCCAGTTTTTGACACACACAGTCTGCTCTACAGGGGAACTTTGAAATGCAACCATTCTTCAGAAGCCACTTCTTTGGAACAGTGTAATATAGTTCAGTCTTCTCCCTGTAAGATAGAAAGCCCTATTCCTAATCCCAGTGGGACAGAGAGTGGTACTTATTTCACAGACTTCCAGCTGCCGTTACCAAGGATCAAAGAACCTGGGCAGCAGAGTTCAGGGCAAGAAAACACTGTAAAGAATGCAGCCCAGGTCCCAAAAGAGAGTATTAGAAAGCATTCGCAGCCCAGGTCATTCGATCTGAAGACTTACAAACCTATGGGATTTGAGTCTTCCTTTCTGAAATTTATTCAGGAAAGTGAAGAGAAGGATGATGATTTTGATGACTGGGAGCCTTCAGAGCACTTAGCATTGAATAACTCCTCTCACCCCAGTAATGACTTGACAGGGAATGTTGTGGCAGATACCGTAGTGAATGACAGCAACCCTCAAGTTGACATACCTCATTCTTCCAGTGACCCTCCAGTTTCGGAGAACCTGACTGCAATCCCACCATTAGTAGAAGCTGAAGCAACAGCAGTTCCTTCCTTGGAAAACCTGAGGGTTGTGCTGGACAAAGCATTAACAGATTGTGGAGAACTTGCCTTAAAACAGCTTCATTACCTTCGGCCTGTGGTTGTCCTTGAAAGATCTAAGTTCTCTACACCAATTTTAGACTTGTTTCCAGCTAAGAAGACAGATGAGCTTTGTGTAGGAAGTTCCTGAATCGCTGTTGTTTTTGAAGCACCTAGCTCCAGCACTGCAATATGGGGACACTTGCTAAGGTGAACAAAGGCTGGGAATCAGCCACACTTGCTTAGGATAGAATAGGCTGTGTATTTACATGAATGTACAATATCTGTGTCAGCAGTATTGGCGACGTCCAGTAGCTTTCCAGTTGGTTTATTGATTGGGATTTTTGTTTGTTTGTTTGTTTGTTTATTAAAAAAAATGGAACTGTACTCTTGTTTGGTGCTAATTAATACATCAAAATATACTGGGGCTTCCTTTTTCCAATTAAGTGTGCATGATTGTATATGAAGCATATATTAAAGTCCCAGGGTGGGAGGGCTAGGGAAAGGGGAGGAAGTTCTTACTTGACTTGAATGTGCACCCAAGGGTGCTTTGTGTAATATATTGTACACTACAGCATCTTATATTTTTTGAGTTGAGTTTCAATAAATTACAATTTTTCACCCACCTCTTGTTTACTCATAGAGTTTTCATACCATGTGCACACTGCAGCTGCACTTGTATTTTCTGGAGTGTGTCTCATATTTTACTCCAGCGATTTTCTGCTAACTAAACCATTCATGTGATTTTTTTTTTATGACCCTGTCTTAAAATTTTTTGTGGTAAGAAAATCCTGAGATTTGAGTTATTTGCCTTAAGATTCAGGATAGCTCCCAGGCTGCAAAGACAGGAGAGGGTGTACCAGGCTGGACATAAAGGGCAATAGCAGACTCAGAAGGCAGTTCTCAGGAAACTACAGATGATGTCATAGCTGGGGATGAAAGGGATGGGATTTCTGCAGAGGCAGAGTTGGTACTTTATACATAGCTGAGAGCCTCCGAGGGATTGAATATCTAAATGGATAGGCGATAAGTAGTTGGGAGCTCAACAGTTAAAGCACCTGTTGATCTTCCAGAGGGCCTGTAAGCACCCAAATGGCTACTCATAACTTGGTAATTTCCTGAGCTCTGACAACCTTTTCTGGCTTCTGTCACCAGATAGGCATGTGGTACCCATACATGTGTGCTGTCAGAACATAAAAATAAGCTTAAATAAGTTGAGGCAAACTTGGTGATGGTCTATACTGGCAGCTGCAGTATAGAGAAGGGTAGATGAACTCAAGATACATAGAGGGACTAGAAAGATGGTCAGCAGGTCGAAGGCTTGCTGCCAGACTGGACAAACAGACCCGCCTGCTACAAAACTGATTTCCTGAAGGTTGTCCTGACCGTAGCACATTTGCCATGGTGTATGAACATAAATAATTTTTATCTTTATTAAGGTACATTAGGAGACAGGACTGTTGGAACTTAGAACAAGAAAAGCACTCAAAAAAAACATGGCCAACTAAGGTGGAAATGTAAACGGAGTGGGTATTTGGGAAGAAGACAGTTTCATGGTTTTGTGTGTGTGTTCAGTGAGAGACAACTGATGACAAGACAATACGGGGTTTTGTTTGGAGATTTTTGCTCTCCCCTTAGTCTCTATTCTGCAGGCTCAAACTATCTGCCTTGTGCTCCTGAGTGCTAGAATAGCATTTACCACATGAGCTCCAAGTCAGCTAAGTTGATGAGCCTTGAACTGTGATCTCCCTGCCTCCTCCTCCTGAGTGCTGATGCAGACTTAGCCCTCACCCAGTCTATGTAGTGCTGCTTTCTGCTTGCTTGGCAAATACTCTACCATCTGAACCACATTCCCAACCATTTGGGTTTCTAGTTTTGAGACAAGCTCTGTATAGGAGGCAAAGCTAGCTTCAAACAGATCCTCCTGCCTCAGCCTCCTTAGAACTGATTGCAGGTATATCCTATTATGCCAAGGTCAGTATTATGTTCTTAGAATACACTGGTGTAACTCTTGTCCTTGGGACATTTTCAGCCACTTTAAGTATCTAGTAATGAAATAATACCTATATCCCCTTTTCTTTCCTAGAATCACACCTCTGCCCCCTCCCATTATGAAATCGGCTGGTCTTCTGGACATCATTCTGCTGCTTCTCACCCCGACAGTCTAAAGCACACTCCACAAGCCCAGGTCCTTTCTTGGTATAGATTCCAGTAGATGACAAATTCTCAAACAAGGCTGTTGATGAGAGTTTTTTAGTTTTAAGACACACTCTGGGTAGCCTAGGATGCTTCAAACTTAAATCCTGCCTCAACCTACCTAAAGCTGTAGTTACAGGTATACATTATGCCCACTTTTGAATTAAGTTCTTTATAAAGTACATTACTGTCACTCCCTGGTGCTTAGGTTGAAAGAAAAATTAGACTGACACCCCTGCTGCTACCTTGGAGTCCAGCTGTGGCCTTCAGCTTCCTCAGTGAGGAAGCATGAGTGATCATTCTGTCAAGCAGTTGCTCTCCCATACGTATTTTATTCTATTCATAATAGCTGAGATATGGAGTTGAGATATTCAGCTGAAAAACTAAAATAAAATTCAGTCACCTGTAGCAGCATGGGTGGGCCTACAGGGCATGCAATAGGAGGTGAGTCAGGTACAGAAAGATAATCATGTTCTCATTTATGTGGAAGACAAGGCAAAAATATCAGGTCTCAAACATATAGTGTAGAACAGTATTTACCAGAACTTGGCAAGGTCATGTGAAAGAGGAGAGAGACAGAGGATGGTAATATGGTCAGAGGAACAGCTAGATGAGAGAAGTAACTGTAGGAGAGCTGTGGTTGATAACATTTTTGAGTCAGGGTCTTTTGTAGCCCAGGCTGGCTTTAAACTATATTTAGATGATGGTGACCTTAAAGTTCTGATCCTCCTGCCTCTACCTCTTACGTGTTGAGATTATGGGTGTATTAGTCACAGAGCTGGTTTTACTCAGTGCTGAGACCGGAACCCAGGGCTTTGAGTATGACAGGCAAGCCTCATCCAGGTTGACAACAAGGAATTACACACTTCAAAGTAGCTACCAGAATGGTTTCAAATGTTGCCAACACGAAGAAACAATAAATATCTGAAGTGATGGACATGCAGATAGCTCCAAGTGGAAGAATTGTGGTTCTCAACCCTGTCACACCTGAAATTCCAGCACTTACAAAACGCCACAAATTTGAGGCCATCCTGGTGTTGTGTGTTGAAAACTCCAGAGCTCATAACTGAAGGGGAGGTTCAACAGTTAAGAGCACTGGCTGCTCTCCCAAAAGACCTGGATTCAATTCCCAACACCCACATGGCAGCTTACTCCTGTTTATAAGTGTCAGCCCTAGGGGATCTGACACCTTCACACTGATACACATGCAGGCAAAACACAAATACACAAAAACGAATAAACCATTAAAAAAAAAAATCCAGGGCTTGGTGACATGATCCTGCCTCATAAAATGAAAACAAACAAACAAACTTCATATTTAGGATGTTTAGGAGAGAAGGTTGCTGTTTTGCTTAAAACAACTGTCCATTCACTTACAAATACCCCAAAAGAATAGAATCAAACCCTAAGTTTCAGAGCCCATTTGACAGCTCAAATACAAGGTTCCTGACCCAGCTAAGATCACAAGTTACAGTTGTCAGAGTTTGCTTCAGTTCATCTTTTTGGGCAGCTTTTATTTATATGTATATATTATATATATGTGTGTATATATATACACATATGTATATATATTAATTTACAAACTAATGTGGCTCTATTTTTTATTTTCCTTTTTTGAAGCAAGCCCTTCTTATTGTGAAGCCTAGGTTGGCATTGAACTTGACATCTTCCTTCCTTAGCCTCCCAAGTACAGTCATGTGCCACCATGACTAGCTAACGTACCTTTGTTTGTTTGTTTGTTTTGGGAGCAGTGGGGCAAGAGAGTGGTTTCATGTGTCCCAGACTGGCCTCTTAAGTACCTAAATCCTTAAGTAGTTGAGAATGACGTTGAACTCCTAATCCTCTTTCACATCCTAAATGTACTAGGAATGCACATGCCTAGTTTACAACTGGTTTTTGGTTTTGTCCTTTTTTTCCTTTTTCCTTTTGACAGCGTCTCACTTGGCTGGCCTGGAACTTGCTGTGTAGACCAGGCTGGCCTCTGCCTCTCAAGTGCTAAGATTAAGACTAATGGCATGTGCTATCACACTCAACCAAGCTAATATCTTTTTTAATAAATCTTTTTTTCTAAGATTTATTTATTATATATAAGTACACTGTAGTTGTCTTCAGACACACCAGAAGAGGGCGTCAGATCTCATTACAGATGGTTGTGAGCCACCATGTGTTTGCTGGGATTTGAACTCAGGACCTTCGGAAGAACAGTCAGTGCTCTTATCCGCTGAGCCATCTCAACAGCCTGCTAATAATACCTTTTAAAATATAGAGGAATGTGTTTTTAAAATATGAGAGGAAATGTGTTTTATCAATTTGAATCTGGCATATTTCACTTAACCTCCAATCCACCTTGCTACAAATGCCTGTTTTCAAACTACAGTATTTTGTATATATGCCCCACATACTTTTTAATCCATTCATCCATTGGTAGATCTTCAGGTTGATTCCATAGTTTAGTATCAAAGTCCAGCTTTGATATCAGGGTAAACTGAGGTGGAGCATAGAGTCAGCAATTGACTGGGGCCACCGAGATGCTCCCTGGTTTGATCAGCTAAGAAAATTCCCTGGAGCTGTAGAGTCAGTGACTCGGATCACTCAGGCTTTTTTCTGAAAGAGTAAGTCTAGATTCACTAGAACGAGTAGTCCCTGTGGCCAGGAAGAGGCTTTATCTGAAACCTTTGAACTTCGTGGAGGCCAGGGAGAAGGAAAAAAGAAAAGGGGAGGGGGGTAAAGAATCACACATACATATATGTACACACACACAGTCCATGGATGAAGCAAAACAAGTCCCAACAACTCTCATACATATGTACATACATACCTACCTACACACACACATTCACACATTGGGTGGCTGGAGCAAAGCTCCAACCAACTTTACATATGTACACATATACATTTGGTGGATGGCTCAGTCTAGCTGTTGTGAATAGTGTTGCAGTATGGGTGAACAAAGATCTCTAATATATTAATGTTGGCTTTGATTCTTTCTAGTACACAGCCATAAAATCTCTAATATACTAATGTTGACCCTGATTCTTTCTGGTATACAGCCATGAGTGCTAAACTGGAGCTTTTGGTAATTATTCTTGATTGTTCATGCAAATAATATTTTTCATTTATTCTTTGAAAATTTAATACAGTATATTTTGATCATAGCCACCCACTATTCCCTTCTATAACTTCCCTGAAATTCCCCTACACATCCTCTTCCTATTTTCATGTCCTCTTTTTTTTTCTTCTATCCCATTATGTCCAATTAGTACTTCCCTTATGTAGATGGATGTGGGGTCATCCACTGGAACATAGGCACCCTACTAGTAATCACATCGTTAAAGAAAAAAGATCTTTGTCCTGTGGCTCTCCCTGCCCCCTTATGACCAACCCTTCTCTCGTAGTCCTTCTTTCCCTTGTAGCTGTCAACTGTCAGTAGTTTCTCACCTAGGGTTAACACCTCACTCACTCCCTTGTGGTTTTAGGGTTTTGAGAAGGAATCTAATTATGTAGCCCAAGCTGTCTCCAAAACTTACAATATCAAGTGCTGTGATCACATAGTATACTGCCATGCCCGGCTATTTGTTTCTTTTATTTGGAGGCTGTATAGCTCTAGCTGGTCTCAAATTTCTAGACCAGGCTATCCTGGAATTCAGAGAGATCCCATGCCTCTGCCTCTTGCTTGCTAGGATTAAAGGTAAATGCTATCACAAAAGTATATTATGGCAGCTATTCTTAGTTTTGTTTGATTTTAAGAAATCAGAACCCTGATTTCCATAATGGCTAAAGTAATTTAGATTCCCACCAGCTCTTACCCAGCCTCTTCACCAGCATTTATTGTTTTGTTGTTTTTATTTGGGATATTAGCCTTTCTAGCTGAGATGAGGTGGAATCTCCATATAGTTTTGATTTGCATTTTGCAAGTGGCTAAAAATGGTGAACTTTTTTTTTTCAATTAATTACTGTTCTTTTGTATTTTGGAGAACTGTTAAAGTCAGTTGCCATTTTACTGGTTGAATTATCTTTTGATGTGTATTTTTTTGAGTTTTGTACATATGCTGGTTATTAATTTCTCCATTGGATGAATAGCTAGTAGCCCTCTGTCCCAGTTCTGTAATCATTGCTTCACTTTGTGAATTTCTGTAAGTTATTTTTTTTAACTTGAAACAATTACATATGTTGATTTCCTGCTATTTTTTCTTTCTTTCTATTTGGTATCTTGAGACAGGATCTTGGTACCTAGCTCGGGCTTGCCCAGAACTCTCCCTCCTGCCTCCACCTTCCAAGTGCTGTGATTAAAGACTGTGTGCCACCACACCCAGCTTTTGTTATTTCTGGGGCTATATTTTAGTCCTATTCAGAAGGCTGTGTCCTGTGACTGTATCTTTCAATATTTTTCTTTTGTAGCATTTACTGCTCACATTAAGTTCTTTTGTGCATTTTGAGTTGGTTTTGTACATGTTGAGAACTAGCCTTCTTCATGTTGATATCCCGTTTTCCCAGCACCATTTGCTTAAGAAGCTTTCTCTTCAGCTCTGTCTCAGCACCATTGTTGAGAGTCAGACGGCTGCATGAGATTGTTTCTTTTTAAGTTTTCAAAAGGTTAGACCACAAAAGGTACAAATCAGAAGAAACCAATTAAAGACTCTTAAAGATTTTCAGAAGTTACTGGTAGATATTAACTGGCTGTGGCCTGCAATTGACTTGGCTATTCAAGAGCTAAACAATTTATTTCAAACTTTACAAAGTGATAAAGATTTAAATAACCTGAGGAAATTATCAGCCGAGGCTGAGGAGTTAGCTCTGGTAGAAAGGAAATTATAGGATACGCATCTAGATCATATTGATCCAAAGATGGACTACATCTTAGTTATCTTACCTGCTACTCATTCCCCTACAGGAATTCTCATGCAGAGGGAAGACTGTATCTTAAAATGGATATTTTTAGGACATAAACAGAGTGAAAAATTAAAAATGTACATAGAGAAGCTCTCTGAATTGATACTAAGAGGAAAAATGAGACTTCGACAAGTAGCTAGAATGGATTCAGCTGAAATCGTGGTACCTTTTACTAATGCAGAGATGACCTCTTTATGGGCACAAGGTGAGTATTGACAAAAAACATACAGTAATTATATAGGAAAAGATTAACAGCAGATACCCTAAAAGCAAACAACTTCGGTTCTTTTTTTTTAAAAAAAATCTAACTGGTTTCTCCCTCGTATAAAAAAAGAAATTCCAATTTCTGGATCCCCTACATTTTACACCAATGTTAATAAATCAGGAAAGGCAGGATATAAATCAGAAAATATAAATAAGATAGCTAAGAGTCCTATAAGTCATTTCAAAAACCTAAATTATGTACAATACTCATGTCAGATTTTCAAGTCTTTTAATACAATAACTGACTCTAAGTATACAGAAAGGATTGTTTTAACAAGATGATTCTAAATTGACTTCACTACTTACTTAGCTATAACAAATGATGAGAAATAGGAGTCATCTACTATATATAACACACATAAGATCCCACATAGATCTGCCAGGCCCTCCGGCACAAAGTAATAATAAAATTGACCAACTATTGATAGGAAGTGTACTAGAGGTTTCAAAATCCCATTAAAAACACCATGTTAACAGGAAATGTATAAAGGAAAAAAAATATATCACTTGGTAACAAGCCAAGGAAATTATGAGGCAATGTCCTACTTGCTCACTATATAGCCAAACTCCTTTACCTACAGGAAGTAACCCTAAAAGTACCCAAAGAAATTGTATTTGGCAAATGGATGTCTTCCATTTTACAGTATTTGGTAACTGGAATATGTGCATCATACTATAGACACATTCAGTGGGCAACTGTCTTAGCTTCAGAAAAGACTGACTCTGTAATTACACATTCGTTAGAAATTATGGGCGTTATGGAAATACCCATATAAATTAAAATGAACAGTCCGACATGTGTCTCTACTAAGATGAGGCAGTTTTTTACATATAATATAAAACTTGTTACAGATATATTACCTAATCCTACAGGACAAGTGATTGTGAAGAGGTCTAATGAAACTCTAAAATAGATGCTTAACATGCAAAAAGTGGAAACAAAAACCCCCAGAGATAGATTACATAATGCTTTATTAACCTTCAAATTTTTTAAATACTGATGAACAAAAAACTACAGCTGCTGAAAGACATTGATTGTGGTGGGAAACTGCTAAACTAAACCAGTCTGTTTATTTTAAGGATGTTCTGACATCAGAATGGAAACTGGGAAATGTGTTATGCTGGGGGAATGGATAGCTATGGTTTCTTCCCAAGTGGATAAAAATCAGTCATAGCAAAGGAGGACCCCCTGAAGACCTTGGCTACAGACAAGAAGAAAGAAACTAACAAGATCAACAAGATAGGTGATGTCTATGTCTCTGTACACAGAGACAACTCTAGAACTGGATAAGACTTAAATGTCTAGATACAGCCAATAACATTTATTGGGTATAAAACTCTCATGACTTTTATTACATACCATCTTTTAAGATGGCATGAATGGAAATTTATATTGCAGTTTGATTATGTGATCAAACTAACCTCTAAAGAAAGGCAGTTGTCTTTATTGTTGTTCTTTAACTGATCTATGCATCCTGCATGTTCCATATGAATGTCTTTACAGAGCTGTGTGTTGCTTATAAGATATGTATATTGCAGAATGGAAGAAGAGAAAGACACCCTGACAAGATTCACACTTGCTGAGTGATGAGGGATGCTGAGATTCTGTGACCTTCTATTCCAGGTCCTTGTTTGAGTCTACCTCAACTACATCGAAGCTGTTTCCTCTAAAGACATTTCCAGAACAGCTAGCTTGCCCATCCAGTTTTTCAGACTGTTATAGTCAGAATGTCAACTGAGCCATGAACTTTCTCAGCATGTAGAGACTAGAAGGCAAATGATGTCAGCTAGCCCTCCTTTGACAATCAATTTTCCTATTTAGCTTTGGGCCTCCAGAAGGGAATTCTTGACCCCAATTCAACTAGAAGCAAGCAAAAGAAGATCATCATTCCAGTCCCTTGGGTTGGGGTGCATGGTTCTGGTTATTTTATGAATTGTAGATAACTTGTCATTTTAAGTGATAATTTACAAATGTTGTAGCTTTGGACAGGGAGGAAATTAGAGAGCTTAGACTCGGGGATTTCTACCTTTCCTTTATCTCTTCTCTATCCTTCCTTCTTAGGTAAAGGAAAGTGGGGGTGGGAGAGAAAAGGGGGATGTAGTAATATCATAAAATTAGAGGAATAAACAAATAGAGATATGTTATCAAATTTACTCTTCAACAATATTGTATAGCCATATCTTACATTGGTAGAAATCTTTATAATTAATGCAAATTGAAGTTATAATTTTACATTGGTATGGAATTTATAGATTGATACAGATTTAAGGTTTTCATTGGTATGAATTTCTTATATTGAACAAAATTTGAAATTAATATTGTTACTCTTTGATAGGTATTGTGCCTATGCAACTCATCTAAGAACATAAAGCTTAGACCCAGTCCTTCTAATAACTGCCATTACAAACTGTTTAGGATGATTATATAATACAGTTAAGGGCCAGATAGTAATCTCATGGTTATATTAGATTCTGATTTAATTATAATAAAATGTTTTTTAATTTACTCAAATAGAAATGACTAAGAATAGTTAAGATGTAACAGTTCAGATATACTTTACATAGATAGTCTTCAAAAGTCCACAGAATATGTCATTTAAGACTATTTCATTATTAATGATCATTTGACTAGAGACATGTCTGCTCCCCTTCTTGATTCAAAGAAGAAACTGAGCATTAGTGGAGTTGCTCTACTTGTGGCAAGATAGCCACTGGGCAAGAATTGCCTCAATTCATCTACAGTCAAAACTACTGTTCAGAAAAAAGACACACTATGTGAAACAGTCGACTGGTGGCTCTGCCAAGACAGGGTAAGCATTTCTTGATAATTCTGCTTTACAAAGGTCTGTCAGATGATTCTGGGCCAGAAGGCTGAAGACTGATGCTCCAATGTTTTGAGGAATGAGGGACTGTCCAAGTAGTAAGCCATCTCTATAAATTGGTTAAGTTTTGGAAGCTATGTTTTATGCTTCCTATATTTCCAGGTAATATTTAAGTCATTCTCAGATTTCTAATGGGGTTAAAGAGTAGTTATAGTCTCATAATCAACTCAAGTTGTTTAACATTGAGATTTGATATATATTTGAGAGGATGTTTTTCAGATGGAAATACAAGCTAAAACCAGAACATAATTCAGGTATGGAATTGTAACCTTCTGGGGCTGGAGGGATGGCTCGGCGGTTAAGAGCACTGACTGCTCTTCTGAAGGTCCTGAGTTCAAATTCCAGCAACCACATAGTGGCTCACAACCATCTGTAGTGGGATCTGATGCCCTCTTCTGGAGTGTCTGAAGACAGCTACAGTGTACTTACACATAATAAATAAATAAATCTTTAAAAAAAAAAAAAGAATTGTAAGCTTCTTAAATTAGGATAGATGGTAAAGTGCCTTATCTAAATTGGCAATTATGATGGACTGGGTGTTAAATATATCTTATACTTGTATAATTTACACCTCTTCTTCCTCCATCCTTGCCCCCTTCCCTATTCTTCCGCCACTCTCTAAAACCTCCATCCTCACCTTTCCCTTCCACTGCCCAATTACAGGCTCTAGCCTTTATTTAACCAGTTAAAATGGGGGAAAGGTTCACAGGAAACCACCTGAGTATGTGATCAACTTCTCGTTGGGGCAGCCCCTCTTGAGGAAGCAGAATTGACATTAGAGTACAAACAGCACAACAGCAACCCACAACATTACAACACCAGCCTAGGCTACCACCCTGTCTCAGAAACTAAACAGACTTAAAAAAAAAAAAAAAAAAAGCCAGAGTAAATCTATCAGTGCCGTTGTGGAGCTTTATCTAAGAATGGTGAAACTATAGCTTGGAATGTCTTTATTCAGTTAGGCAGTGGGCATGAATGTAAGAAATGAGCTTGATAAAAATGCAGAATTTCAGGCTCAGCTGCCAACCAGCTAGACCAAAATCTAGTGAGATCAGATGATTTGTAGGCAAAGATAGGTTCTAGAAACACCTAAAATACACAGTGAAAAGTACTGTGAGAAGTCATAGTACTTATAAAACTATTCTATTCAATGTTCATAACCCCATGAAGTAAATATTATTTGTTGGGTTTCAGACTCAGGACAAGGGGCTGAGATGCATATTTTACATACCAAAGCAGACCTGACCTTCAGTTCCCCTATTATCACCCGTATTTGACAGAGAACCTGAGACAGGGAGAGATGGCTCAACAGTTAAGAACCATGAATGATCTTCCAAAGGACCAGATTTCTGTAGCCAGGACCCACATGATGGCTTGCAGTTGCTTATAATGCCAGTTCCAGGGGATCTTATGCCCTCTTCTGGCCTCTGTGGGCTCCTTCATGCACATGGCAACATAACTCACACAGGCAAACATATGTATAAATATTTTTGGAGTTTCTAGCAGGGGAGCACAGCTACAATTGTCCTCTTTGACCAAGCATGTAACTTCGGGAGGGACACACATGGAGCGGTGAGGGAGGAAGAGGACACCCGCCTAGCTAGCCAGATCAGCTGAATTAACCCTGGCGATGATGACAGATGTCGAAGCCAGATCGCCCTCACATCCCATGTAAATATTTGTTTAAAAGATAAAATGTGTTGCCTGACAAAAGTGATCTCAGTTTCTGATCTCACTAGAGAGCCAACAGAGTGCATTTAACAGTAGGAATGACAAATGGAAGATGGCAGGCGGTATTTGAAGTGCATGAGATACCACTTCTCTACAAGTTAGCTGAGAGTCATGTTGTAAAAGAGAATAGAAAAAAAAATACTGAGGGTATGGGAATGGTCAGATAAGTTCTGCAGCTCCAACTCCAGCTGTCAGTCCACTGCTGACAGTTTTCTCCTGTGAGAATAGAGACTGAGAAGTATCATTGGTTGTTTCTGTGAGGAACATAATTTATGAAAAAAAATCAAGCTTGCTTGCACGCTAAAGTTAGGAAAGTTGATCCTCTCCAGTTTGCACCTCTAAGTGGCCTGTGGAGCTTCTTGCCATACCCTCTATGCATAGCTGTTCCAGAAAGTATAGCCTTACTCTATTCAGCCTGCCTGTTGTAAACCCCAGGCATGATAGATTGCATTTGGAGGTCTGAGCCCTTTCATATTAGCTAAGCAAGATAAATAGAAGAGTTTCAAATCTATAAATGGAGCTGAGGGTATAGTTCAGTGGTAGAGTTCTTGACAAGCAAGTTCAAGGCCTTGGGTTCAATCCTTGGCACTGAAAAAAGATATGTGATTGTGTGTGTGTGTGTGTGCGTGCGTGCGTGCGTGTGTGTGTGTGTGACAGAGAGAGAGAGAGAGAGAGAGAGAGAGAGAGAGAGAGAAGGGGGAGATTTAGTCTGAGCCAATCATCCCTCCCAACACTTTCCATCAATCCCAGCACTTGGGAAGCAGAGGCAAACAGATCTCTGTATGTTCAAGGCTAGCCTAGTCTACATAGCAATTTTTAGGCCAGACCTGGGCTATATAATGACCTTGCTTCAAATAAATCCAAAGCTGATTTAATCTAGAAAAAATCATAGTTCTGAGAAAGTTACCTAAAAAATTAAAATGCCAAGTATTTGAGGTTGCGAGCCTAGCTTTTAAAGGCTGAGCCATCCCTCCATGTCAGGTGGTAGTGCTAGCATATGCCTTTAGTCCCAGCACTCAGGAGGCAGAGATAGGTCTCAAAGTCTGAGACCAGTTCTCTCTATAGACAGCCAGGGCTTCTCAGAGAAGCCTGTCTCGAAAAAAAAAAAAAAAAAAGGCCAAAATAAATAATTAAATTAAATTAAGCTACCATATGTTTACTGTGCATATGTGATCGGTCAGCCTCTGGAGGGCTGTGTTAAATGAGATGTTGTTACTTTCTGGCATCCTGCTAATGGTTCCTGGTAGGGAGACTAATATGAGACAGAACAACACAGAAAAGTTGTACAAAAATGATATGGAAACCAAGATGTTACAATGTGAAGGGGATGTTGAATCTGAAACCTGAATCAGAGGTTAGCCAGACAAAGAAAGGGCAATCCTACCACATGCCAACACTTTGTGGTGTAGATGCTCTATCTGTGATGTGGACAAGAATTTGGAAAAGTAAGTCAGGGTGGGAAGAGAAGAGGAGAAGGTTGGGTAGGTATTAAGGTCAAACACTATGGTGTTCCGTGGCCTGTGCTCCATGTCTGGGTGAGAATTTTGCTTGAAGGAGCTACTGAAAAGCATGTGTTGCTTACACCAGCCCTACAGTGGGATATGGAAGATAACTGAGCAGTCAGGTTGGTGGCTATGAGCCTGGTACTGTACAGCCAGGCTGAAATGCCTCACAATAATAACCACATCTTCACCACTAAAAAGTTCAACTTGTCCAAGAACCAAAAGAGTTGATTAACATACTGAATGCTCCTGAATTTATAAAACCATGTATCTGCATAAATGTCACTATTAATAACCCCCTTCACCTACATGTGTAGGATGAGTTCATTGCCTTTTGCTTTTTATTTAAGAATTTCCTGAGAATCTTCTGTTGTTTTGTGTTTAGACAGTTTTCAGCTGTATAGCCCTGGCTGGCCTGGAACATGTGAGGCTGGTATCTAACTCACGGGGATCTGCCTGCCTCTGCCCCTGCCCCTGCCTCTCAAGTATTGGACTTAAAAGAGTGGACCACCACACCCTGATATAAGAAAGATTCTTGTTGGGGGCTGGAGAGATGGTTCAGCAGTTGAAAGCACTGACTGCTCTTCCAAAGGTCCTGAGTTCAAATCCCAACAACCACATGGTGGCTCACAACCATCCATAATGCTATCTGATGCCCTCTTCTGGTGTATCTGAAGACAGCTACAGTGTACTTGCATATAATAATAAATACATCTTTAAAAAAAAGAAAAGAAAGAAAGATTCTTGTCTTGGCCTTGAAGAAGTCGTGTTATGAATAGCAGAGCTAAATGACAGGGATCTGTGGACCGTATGGTCCTTCAGCCTAGAAGAACCTGGTACCTTTGGCCATACACACACACACACACACACACATACACACACACTTCTGCTTTTAACCTTTGGAGGGTGGGGAGTGAATCTTTCTTGAATTGAGCCTTTACTTTCAATTCTAGTAATCTATGAGACTGACTGGATCTTTGAAAAACTGAGTATCATAAAACTGAATGAAACTTTTATCTGTTGAGTGTTCAAAAAAAAATTCCAACACTGACAACTCAGACAAAGCACCCACACACAGGACACAGCCTGCAGCAGCACATGTATCATTTCACTAAACACATTCAACTGAAGTAGGTTTTCCAAGAACAAAATTCCAAGTTCCAACAGATGTGATCTGGCCTTTGACTTCAAGTTATTTCCTACCATTGCTCTCTGCAAACCATCTCACCAAAGCTATAAGGATCAAGGGACACCCAAGTTTTGGCCACACTCTCTCCTTTTGTCACCCTATAAGCCATTCGTGCCTCTACACCACCATCAATCCCACACAGCGTTTTAATAAACTGTCTTCAGGTTCTGTGCCACAGCCTTGCAGTCATGGTGTTGATACAATTCTGTGAAATACAGAGTAGCAGGTGGCAATGGAGCGGCCATGGTGATGCGTTATTGGATGATAAAACACAGATACGGGAGTGTGCTCCCAAGAGAGGGTATCCAAGGCCAGCTGTCAGTGAAGTGTGACATTTGAAACAGGGTGAACTGCGGAGACTAAAAGACAGCTTCAGATTGGAACTTCTATGTACAATCTGACAAGTGTTAAAAACAAAACCACAGGAACAAAACACAATGATCCCAAAGGAAATTTTACTAAAGGAAAAAAAAACCATAGGGTGGGATTCAAACTAAATAAGAAAACAATACAGTTCTAACCAAGAGTTTCTATGCTGGACCTGCAAAGGATGCCCTTAAGTCCAAGGGTAGAATATTTCTGCAAAACCCAAGATGGATTGTAGTGGGTTAGTTTACCAACCTGGCTAACAGCAGCTCACTTTCAGCCATTCTATATTTTAACCCTCATGTAACAGCACAAGATTACTCTATCTCTTCCTCTTTGTCCAAAGAAAATGTCAGAAAACCTCTGTATATACTCTCACTAAGGAGGCCAATTTAAAAAAAAATTACTACATATATATTTACAAGGAACTTTCTGTGAATTTAGAAACTTTTGAAATCCCCCCATTCATACCAACCAACCATAACCCACTGTCTACATCCCCCAGCCAGACAATTTAGAATCTACACTTGAGCTAAACTCTCCTCAGAGTCAGACACTGTCTGACCCTGCATTTGACACCACCCCCCAGCCAAGACAAGCACCAGAATTAGAACCATGGTAGGAGCTATTTCAGAACCACAGGCTGATTTGGCTTGCTCTGCATGCTGCCCTGGCTTTGGTTATTACTGGATGGGCCTGACTGCTTCTCATCTGGCCAGCATGCCCATCACACACCCAACATATCCTATCACTGGTTTCATCTCTCTATCCGTATCAC
This sequence comes from Mastomys coucha, assembly GCF_008632895.1. Taxonomy (NCBI): domain Eukaryota; kingdom Metazoa; phylum Chordata; class Mammalia; order Rodentia; family Muridae; genus Mastomys; species Mastomys coucha. The sequence continues at coordinate 78,621,283 of NW_022196900.1, read as the reverse complement.
TAACCCAGTTATTTCCCAAGCCAACTCCACCCCCATCTATTCCTACCAAACCCACCTTGATTCCGAAAGCCACCTGGGTTACCATCAGATCTTCCACTTCCTTCTGATTGTTGGTTGCTGTTATGTTTCAGTTCAGGTTGCATATAGGCTTACTGATTCCTTTATTTATCTGCATGGCCTTATCACCTGCAAGTGTAACAAAAAGCCCTGGATTATTCAGGAATGAAGACATCTACCACTTCTCTGTACAGTGGTCTCCTCTATACAGCACCCAACAAATACATGTGTGCCTCACAAAGGCTCATCTGGGTTTTGCTTAGAATTCAGAAGTTTAAAACCACACCATCAGCAGCAGTCACACATCACTATAGCATTACTTCTACTTGGGCTTCACAGACCCTAAGAGGAATATTGCCAAAGCCCTTTGATGGATTGGTTTGAAGATCTTTCTTTACCTATACCATAAGAACTTCTCAAGAAGTACCAAAAATAGTCTTTAAGGTCCTGTTCAGGTCACCAGATCTTTACAGCAAGTGCTTTGATCTGCTGAGTCGTCTCTCCAGACCCTGGGCTGCCATTCTTTAATCTTGTCAGGCCAGTGGTAGACTGTTAGAGTCATATCTCAGGTCTTATCCAGGTTATTCCTTGCTAGAGTGGACCCTGGCTGTGGTCAGTCACTTGTAGACTGTGAATTAACTTATTAGTCTCTTCTAAATCCTGTTGTGGGGAATCCACCAGAGAAAACTGCTCAGGCATGGGTTTAAGCCAATGGAAAGTCTTTATTGGCTAGTGGAAACTATACTGAGTATTCAGGACTTTAGTGTAGTCCCAGGTCTTTCTCAGGGTGAGCTTTTAAACGCAAAAACACAGTCTGGGTTGACATACTTCAGTTAACAAGCACAGTTAGCCAGAAGTAGAACTACAGAAACAAACAAACAAACAAAGCCAGATTAACACATTTAGAGTCTTTCCCAGAACTGTGGAAGTTGATGGATTGGATCTTTGTTTTTGTTTTGGCCGGTGGTGCTGTCTATGTGCTGAGTTATGTGGCCGGAATGGCACTTCCACCATGCAGTTAATTGCACTGAGGTCTGTGGGTCTGTTACAAACCCTTCAGTCACTTTGCTCTAAAATAGATACTCCATCTGCTGAAGCATCATAGACCCAATTCCCTCAGGTGCTCTTGGAACTCAAGACACTTACCATCCCCTCTCACCCTGATGTGGAAACAAGGACAGAATGTTTTGTATGCCTATTTGTGCACCATGTGTATGCAGTGCCCATGGGGGCCAGAACAGGGAATCCAATCCTTTGGAACGGGAGTTATAAATGTTGCAAGCCTGCATGTACACATTGGCAATGGAAAGCAGATGCTATGGAAGAGTGGCCAGTGCTCTTATACTCTGAGCCATCTCTCCAGCTCTCAACTGACCTTTCTTTAATGTGCTCTTCTTCCTCCTGTTGCAAATTCTTGGATTCTTGCTTGTCTTTTTTTTTTTTTTTTTTTAAATGTGGAACACTTAGCAAGTTTGCATGTCATCCTAGGATGGGGTAAGTCCTGTACTGATCACTTCAGTGCTGCCCAAGCAAGCAGTCTTACTGTCTTTCTAATCTGGCCTCACACTATTCTATTTGTTTGTGAACTACCTTAATTCATAAAACCCTTCTGGGGACCTTGCTGTTTAGATAGGTATGGGCAAGAAATAACTGATCTCATAATGGTATGTAGGTTACAACTGTGCAGCATGCTACTCTCACAAAACACTGTAGAAAACGGTATTATTTGTTCTTAATACAATTCTCATGAAGGAGGTGGAGTCCCTTCCTGTAAACACATAAGCAAATGAGACGCAAAAACATGAAGAGGCTTATGAACAAGGAACAGGAAGTGAAGACCATTATCATGAATAACTAATATATGCTAATAACTTTTTAAAGGTGACCCTTGGGAATTCTATAAAATAACTTAGAAATAACTATTTTCTACATTTACAAAAAGCCTGGGTGGGGAGGAATCCCTGCAGGTGTCAGACAGGGAAGTAAACAGGAGGAAGTGGTAAGAATGAAAACCTGGTTCAGACTTTGTCAATCTGAATCAGACTTCAGGGAGTCTAACGCCAGGGGGTTCATTGTCAGCATATTTAAACCACAGTATAATTTGGGGAAAGGTTTCCAGGAGACAACTAGTCCAATCACAGGTACACAATAAAGCTTAAGATGTGACTACATAGAAACTCCTTTACAGCTCTCCTAAGCTATGTGTCTCTACCCTCTCAAACCGCCACCTCACAAATGTGGATCAGGTAATACAGTTTGTAGAGCCAAGTCAGCAGTTTGTAAAGGACTCAATTCGGTTGGTTAAAAGATGCACCAAACACGACAGAAAAGAATTCCAGCAGATCGCCATGGCTACACCAATAGGATTTGCTATCATGAAATTCATTGGCTTCTCTGTGAAACTGATCCATATCCCTATTAATAACATTATTGTGGGTGGCTGAGTCCTTTCTCATCATGGGATGAATGAACCAATGACGGAGTGACAAGCTCATGAAGTAAAACGTTGCCTGGATGCTTTGTGGTTTTGTTTCTTTCCTCCTTCCTATGAGGTTTTCTATTTCTAAATTAAAATAATTTCAAAATAAACACTTTTTCCATAACAAAAAAAGAAACTCCTTTACAAAGTACATGTGACCATGAGGTTGGGTTCTATAGCTAAAGGGCCTAGAATCAAGTCCATGTATGTGGTCTCTGACCAATAGCACAGAAGTCAGCAGGCCATAATGTACTTGTGACATCCACCCTAAGGGTGGATAATGGTCTAGAGAGGGAAGAATCTGGAATAAACATTCTGGGAAGTTTAGGTGAAGTCGGCCTCCACAGACAGCAAAAAAAAAAAAAAAAAAAAAAAAAAAAAAAAAATCACCAGGTCATGAACGAATCCACTCCCAGCCTTCTGGCCATGAAAAAGGGTATTTTATCTCCTCCATTGAGGAGAGGCCCCTGTGTGTTCGACATTCCTAATTCTCCTTGATGCTCTGTACAAGGACCTCTATGTGCCCAACATTTCCTCCCTTCTAATTTTATTTTTAAAGAAAAAATAGTTGCTGTAATAGAGGCCAAGGCTGAATGCTTTGCCTCTATAGCTTGCCTAATTACTACAGGCAAGCATAAGAGAATTGTAAGAATAGCTAACAGAGGACTGAAGACAGACAAAAGTCATTCTCTATTTCTATAATTCATCCATCTCTATTATTTCTGCTAATGTTTTTGTTGTGAGCAAAACAGATGTAATACAGCCTATTCCACATAAACCTTTATAACGGTCCTTAGCATGACAAAGCGAAACCATATTGTCTCCTATCGAAGATGTATCATACTGTCTCCTATCACAGGTGTGTCATACTGTCTCCTATCACAGGTGTGTCATACTATCATAGATGTATCTTTGACAAGGGAATCCCTGTCAAAAGGCATTTGGATTCTGCATTGATAAGGATTAGCATGCTACATACACATGTATAATAGTATCACTTTTGGGTTAGTCTTTGTTGTTTCCTCAAAGTCTTTGCTTAATGAGTTAAAGTCCTGATGTCTCCCCAAATTGTCAGTTGATTCTCCCTCTTGGCAAACCAATACATGTGTGTTGTTAGGGAAGAATAGTGAGGCCTAGCAAACCAAACCAATGCTCAGTCTGTGGGGTTAATTATATTTGTATTCCTTCATCAAGCATCATTTCAGGCGTTTGCTATATCTAAACATCCTTTCACCTGTGTCTGCTTCAGGTGAAACAGTCTTTCACGTGTTTACTTCAGCAAGACACCCTTTCAACTGTGCGCCCAGCAAAACATCATTTCACATAACAAACTTTCCAAAGAACTAGACGTTTTCACTTTACACATCTTTATACTTACGATAAGCCATAATCAACACTAGAGCTGGGCAGATATCTACCCTCTATGCGACTGGAATCTACTTTCCTATGATAACCCTGAATTATTACTTACTGCTTACCATGTTTCATCTGGGCTGCCCTTAACTCCAATCAGCCAGCCCCCAGGGCCATATTTTTATGGCTCATCTAACCCATGGCAGCTTCTCCTTCTTCTTCCTCATGGTTCTTCTCCAACCCCAAGGTTTAGGTTTTTGGGAAACCTAAACCCCACCTATGTCTCTTCTGCCCAGATATTGGCTGTCAGAATCTTTATTTACCAATCAAAAATAACTTGGGGGCAGAATCACTTAAGTTTGTGTACAGACTCCAGGTCTTGGGGGTCCACACTTAGCATTCCAACAGACAGAAAGACTAAACCTCAACAGCATATCTTCATCTAGATGTTAGAACATCCATCAGTCTCTTTCTTTTTATTTAGCATTTACTTTAGATTGTGTTTCTGTTAGGGCAAATGTTTCTGGGCAGCAGAAAAATCGTTATCCTTTAAAAATGAAAAAAATTAATTTAAAGTTAACATAGCTAAATAGAATGTGAGGATATAGGTAGTGAAAATACCCCTATTTATTTAGTCACTCACTCATTTTTTTTAATTTGCCAATTAAGTCTGATTGTCATTCCACAATAACTTAATCCTGTGCATTGTAAGAGATTTTAGTAACTTTAATACTAAAATTTCTCAAACCATTTACTAGCATAAGTAGGACCATTATCATTTTTTAATTGTTATGGATCCTAGAAAGGAAATGTATAAAGAGCTATTCGACAAAGTTAGGTTTCAGATATGATACAATGCAATGGTGTTTCACTGAGGTTTCCTGGGCCCTGTGCTATGCTTGGGACTATGTTGTGTGGATGACTAGGGAGAGGCATTATGTATGCCTGTGATGCACTTTAAGGTCAGATCTCAAAGTACCTGATAACAGAGAGAGACAGAGACATCCCCATATTCTCAAATGTCAAGCCAATGTCCATTTACTACTAACTATGCATTAGAAGTTTGCAATACTGTTTAAAATTTGTCTTTATGCTGTGTAAAACAATGCCTTTAATAAAGGATAAGCTCTTGGAAGCAACCTTTAACTTTCTCCCTTGCCAAAATCTGACCTTTTATCAGACCAAGGAAGAACATAAAATGAAAAAAAAAATCCATTTAACTAACAATGATCATTAACTTTTAAAGATTTAAACTTAAGGCCTTTAAGATTTGGTATCTTTAAATTTTAGAACAATTTTAATTATGAGCTTCTATACTAGAAGTTGGGCTTGTTTTGATTTTTTTCTCTCCACAAAAGAATTGACACTAAGTTATTCCTGCTACTAAAGAAAAACAAAACAAAAAACCTTTAAATAATAAGCAAGCAAACAAACAAAGAGTACTGCTTCTCTGTGACTACAAGAGGGTCTGTGACTGGGGTCAAACCTTGGTCTTTGTGTGTAGTAGGAAAGAACACTACTGAGTTACATTCCTGGCTCAAGCTGTCCCCATTCCTAGTAATATTGGCTGCTGTATCAGACTAGGCACATACTGAGCATCTCTGTCATGGCAGGAGGTGCTATGATGATAGGAGACTGTTTGTGCCAGAACCAAGACTGGCCAGAGATCAGAGGAAATAGTAAAATGAGCTGAAAACACAGGCCTGTACCTGCTTGTTCTTGAGTGAACACTGGTGAGTTCGAAGAGGCTGAGCCTTAGGATTAGTGACATCACAAAGCACATCATAATGGCTCCAGAATGCCTGACCTCCCTGGCCGCTTTCCCTAATTTATGCCTAGATTCCTGAAGTCTCTGCACATGTAGTTCCTGGAGCTGCTGTTTAAAAATGTCAACATCTCCAACTACAACTTCTTCTTGGGACAACCTCTTAAATTCTCTTGCTCGCAGCTCAATATGGAATTGGTTACAAGCAACTTTTGTGGGAGAGACTACTGAGACTACTAGTGTGCCTCAGCCAACAAACTCAGGGATACTCGAAAATCTCGCTCCAGCTGTGCAAATCATCCTTGGGGTTTCCTTTTCCACTTTGTTGGCAATTGGATTACTTGCCTTATGGAAACGAAGCATTCGGTCAATTCAGGTTGTATACTTATAGAGAAATTTAAGTCTTTTGCAGGGTGTTTGTTGGGTTTTGTTGTTGTGAGACAGGGTGGTACCTTAGGCTGGCCTTGTAGAACAAGGCTGACTTCAAATTTATGATCCTCCTGCTCATTAAGCCCTCACCTCAACCCCCACCATCAAGGGCTGAGACAGCAACGAACACCACCATTCCTGACTTAAAATTTAATTTTGGTTACCTGTCTTTCATATTGCTGCTCGCCAGTTTTAAAAGTCCATGTAAGTGTTTGGGGGTAAGCCATTGTCTCTGTCTCTTAAATTGATTGAAACTATACTATTCTTGAAAACCTCCACCAATTAGGTTGTGAGCAAAAATACTTTTTCTCACAATGGTGTTTGGCTTGTCTCTAATATAAAATAGACTTGGCTGGGTGATAATGGCGCATGCCTTTAATCCCAACATTTGGGAGACAGAAGCAGGTAGATCCCTGAGTTTGAGAACAGCCTGGTCTACAGAGTGAGTTCCAGGATGGCCAGGGCTACACAGAGAAACCCTGTCTCAAAAAATTTTTTGGACAAGTTCATCATTTGAGAAAGTTATCTGAGCTGAAACTTAATTGATCACTTGTCTCTCAGAGCCCTCCATGTCCTACACTGCTCATGTATATGTGTATTTGTGTGTGTGTTTGTGTGTGTATGTGTGTGTGTGTGTCAGTGTGTGTGTATGGTGTGTGTGTGGTGTGTGGTGTGTGTGTATGTGTGTGTATGTGTGTGTGTATGTGTGTGTGTATGTGTGTGTGTGTGTGTGTGTGTGTGTGAGAGAGAGAGAGAGAGATAGGGAGTTGTGTGTGTTAAGTCATCCCAGTTCATTTTGTTATTATGTTTTAACAAGCTAAGCCCCCAGAAACATATGAGGGCTCATTAGGGGAAATATATATATTTTATATTTATTTATTTATTTTTGTATTTTTGAGACAGGCTTTCTCTGTATAGCCCTGGATGTCCTGGAACATACTCTGTAGACCAGGCTGGCCTCGAACTCAGAAATCCGACTGCCTCTGCCTCCCAAGTGCTGGGATTAAAGGCGAGCACCACCATTGCCTGGCTGGGGAAATATAATTTAAAACATTGGGATTTTAAGGAGCATTTGGAATTTGTATAATTTTTTTTAACCCTCAATGATAATAATAGCTCATTTATAACATGGTCTTCACAGTTATGGGAAATCTTAATAACTCTATGAGATGCAGTTTATTTTTCACATGAGGAGTGAGGAGGAACGTGGGGTATGTGGAGGCTTGATGGAAATTTAAGAAGATAGAATTTAAGGAGGGTTTTTGTTCTGTTTTGTCAGGAAGGACTTCTGTAGCTTGCTTAACCTCAAATTCACTAGATAGTAAGGCTGACTTTGGACTTCTTTTCTTCATCACTCTACCTACCAAATGTTGAAGTTGTAGACAATCCTGAGGGCTTTCTTAAAGATTTTTTTTTTTTTATGATTATACAGAGGCACTATTACTGGATCACTTTATAGTTCTCTTCTTTTTCCATTTAGGAATCATGGTTGAATCTGAAGTTTAACATCAGAAAGCCCTATATAATAGGCAGGCCAGGGATCATCATGTCCACTTTGGAAGTGGAGTAACTTGATTCTGGCCCAAAATCATATGGTTTTGTTAGAGCTGGCAATGTTGGAGTTTGAACCTCATTTTTAGGACTTCAAATTTAATTTTTATCCAAAAATCTCATATAATAGAATCCAACAAATACACATAAGTTATCAATACAAGATTATGTGTGTGGGTACAAACATAGACACATTTCAGTTATCTAATAAAAGTATAAAGTAAGAACACAAACTTTCTAGTTTAGTGCAATCAGAGAGATGATTGGACACTTTGAGCACTTTAGGCAAAACCACAAAATCAGAAATCAGATGTGGTGATGCATTCATCACCATAATTCCATCGTTTGGAAGGCATGAGGTAGGATGATTGGAAATTCAAGGTCATCCTTGGCTACAGAGCAACTTAGAGGATCAACCTGGGATACATGAGAACCTATCTCTAAAGGAAGAGAGAAAAATGGGGGGAAAGATACACAAACAAAAAGGAGTAATATGTCGGGTGGTGGTGGCGCATGCCTTTAAGCCCAGCACTTGGGAGGCAGAGGCAGGCGGATTTCTGAGTTCGAGGACAGCCTGGTCTTCAGAGCTACACAGAGAAACCCTGTCTCGGAAAAACCAAAAAAAAAAAAAAAAAAAAAAAAAAAAAAAAAAAAAAAAAAGAAAGAAAAAGAAAAAGAAAAAGGAGTAATATATCAGAGTAAGTAACACTGTGGACTCGGGAGTTAGACTGCTTGGTATACATATATTTGTGGTGGACTATATGCTCTGAACTGAAATCACTCATTTAACCCCTACCCCAGTTTTCTTACTGTTAAACAGGCTTTGCCAAAAACGCTGCTTTATAGGATTATTGTGAGGCTTAAAAGTGATAGAATGTGTATCGTAGCCTATGTATGCTCAATAAGCAGTGTTGATTGCTATAACGGGGGAAAGTTATAGTTTTATTCTAATCCTACCAGGAATATGTTGTAACATATTAAAGCAATTTTTTTTTCATGACCAGTGTCTTAGTCAGGGTTACTATTGCTGTGATGAAACACCATGACCAAACCAACCAGGGAGGAAAGAGTTTATTAGCCTGACACTTCCACATCACTGTTTATCATGGAAGGAAGTAAGGTCAGGAGCTCAAGCTTCTGAAGGCAGGAGCTGATGCAGAGGCTATAAAGGGGTGCTACTCACTGGCTTGCTCCCCATGGCTTGCCCAGCCTGCTTTCCTATAGAATCCAGGACTACCAACCCAGGGCTGGCCCCGTGCACAACAGGACTGGGCCCTACCACATCCGTCATCAACTAAGAAAATGACCTACAGGCTTGACTGCAGCCCTTATGGAGACGTTTTCCCAGTGGAGATTCTCTCTTCTCAGATGACTTGTGCTGAGTTGACATAAAACTATCCAGCACAATCAGTAAATCTACTTTTTTAGACCTCTATGCTTGGGAGAATTCCTGGACCTCAGTCCTGGCTTCGTCAGTTTTAATCTGTGGTCTTGAACATTGACAGAGTCTGCACTGGAAAGTATGTATCTACACAGGTATGTCAAGTCCTGGGTTCTCCTGCATGAATAGCTCATAAGCTGGCAAGCTAAACTTCTAACACAGAACCCACCACATGGTAACAGACCTTGAGCAAATGGCATTTAATATTATGCCTTTTTGTTTTGTTTTGTTTCTTAAAAAAAAAAAAAAAAGATGTATTTATTTTATTGTATGAGTGTTCTATCTGCATGCATCCCTGCATGCCAGAAGAGGGCATCAGAACTCATTATGGATGGTTGTAAGTTACCATGTAGTTGTTGGAAATTGAACTCAGGACCTCTGGAAGAGCAGCCAGTGTTCTTAAGCACTGAGCCATTTCTCTAGTCCCTAATCATACTTTTTATTAACTAAATACAAATTAAATCCCTGACCTGTTTAACACTGCAGTTTGTAAGTTGATGATGATCAAAAGATTCAAAGTAGAGAGGCTGGAGAGATGGCTCAGCAAAGATAAAAGCATTGGCTACTCTTCCACAGAACCCAGGTCTGATTCCAAGCACCCACACAGCAGCTCACAACCATCTGTAATTCCAGTTCCAGGAGATCCAAACCTCTCTTTTGGCCTCCTTGGGGCACCAGCCAGGCATGTAACTGGTATATTTACATGCATGAAAGCAAAACATTCATATCCATAAAATAATAAGGTTTATCTTTAAAATATTTTTTAATTTCTTTTTTTTGTTTGTTTTTTCGAGACAGGGTTTCTCTGTGTAGCCCTGGCTGTCCTGGAACTCACTCTGTAGACCAGGCTGGCCTCGAACTCAGAAATCTGCCTGTCTCTGCTTCCCAAGTGCTGGGATTAAAGGCATGCTCCACCACTGCCCCACAATTTCCTTTTTTTTTTTTTTTTAGATTTATTTATTATTACATGTTAATACACTGTCACTGTCTTCAGACACACCAGAAGAGGGCATCGGATCCCATTACAGATGGTTGTGAGCCACCATGTAGTTGCTGGGATTTGAACTCAGGGCCTTTGGAAGAGCAGTCAGTGCTCTTAACCGCTGAGCCATCTCTCCAGCCCTTAAAATATTTTTAAAACAATTAAAAGTAGGTGTGAAGATGTCCTCCTGCAGGAAAAGCTTGGCTTAGGAATGAAGGATGGTTGTTACTAGGAGATCTCTATCCTGTGTTGGCTCTGTAGCTAACTGTGACATTTCATACACATGACCGAGTAACACTCGTCTTGTTTCATTTTAGAAAATAGTGGTGTTTGTGATCACACTCTACCAACTGTACAAGAAGGGCTCAGACTTTTTTCAGGCTCTGCTAGCCAACCCAGAAGGAAGCGGTCGCCAGATTCAAGGCAATAGTAATATCTTCCTGTCGCTGGGTCTGCAAGAGAAAATTCTGAAAAAGCTTCAGATGGTGGAGAACAAAGTGAGAGACCTGGAGGGGATGATCGTCGCCCAGAAACCTGCTGCGAAGAGGGACTGCTCCTCTGAGCCCTACTGCAGCTGCTCTGATTGCCAGAGTCCCTTACCCACCTCAGGGTTTACTTCCACATCTGAAATGTGATGAACTCCAATCTTTTCCAGAAAAGCACTGCTTCCCTCATGTGTGTAGTGGTGCATCAATAAAATAGAGAACTATATTGAAATCTCCATGCAAAGATCTGGTTCCCTCTTCGGCAGGGTCCAGCATCTACTTTGTGTGCAGTGGGTAATGTGGGGTAATGATAGTTGGAAATGTCTCCAAGTTCTGTGGCTTGGTGGCAAAACGTTTGTGCCAACGTTTGGTGGTGATTCAGCAGCCTTGGGGCCTCCCGGTAAGGCAAGAGAGCCAGACTGGTGTGGAAGCAGATGGCAAGGAAAGAGGTTGGTCAGGACTGTGATTTTGACGTCCATGCTGAAGACATTGGAAAAGCTAGTCTCAGAGGGCCATGTTTTGCAAATAGGCTGTCTCATGCTGGTCCTTGTCATAAGAAATGTATGCAGTCTGGAGACCCCTGAATTACTCAGAGATGAGTAAAGGTGAGAATATGCATAAAGGAGAACCTGGTGTGGGGGGGTTTGTTTTATGTTTTTTTAGGCAAAGTTTCACTAGGTAGCCCAGCATGGCCTGGAACTCGTGTGTGTGTGTGTGTGTGTGTGTGTGTGTGTGTGTGTGTGTGTGTGTGTATGTGTATGTGTGTGTGTATTGGACAGAGAGTGGGGGTAGGAGGATTATTGCCTGTGTATCTGTAACCACTTGCTTTCCTGGTATCCATAGAGGCCAAAAGAAGTTATTGGATACCCTAGAACTAGAGTTACAGGTAGCCATAAGTTCCCATGTGGGCACTAGAAATCAAACTTGGGCCCTCTGCAAGAGCAGCAGCACTCTTAGCTGCTGAGTCATCTTTCCATCCCCAAATGTGCTCTTATTTTTATAAACTATTATTTGCCCCAGTATATCCAGCTCAGTAACAGACTGACGGTATAATTTTACAATTTATGTGTACATGTTATCAAAATTTATCTAATTGTTTTCATTTGATCAGCTATTTATGAACATTGCAATGATAATCAGAAGAATTATAATTTGTAATCATGTCATTTTGATTAACTATGCATAAAAATAATGTTAATGACTGTTCAGAAGAATTCTTTTTTTTTTTTTTTTTTTTTTTTTTTTTTTGGTTTTTTGAGACAGGGTTTCTCTGTGTAGCCCTGGCTGTCCTGGAACTCACTCTGTAGACCAGGCTGGCCTCAAACTCAGAAATCTGCCTGCCTCTGCCTCCCAAGTGCTGGGATTAAAGGTGTGCACCACCACTGCCTGGCTGTTCAGAAGAATTCTAACAAAGCCTCCAGTTGTAGGGAGTTAGTATCAGCCAACATACCTACTTCAACCAGGTGGACGATCTGTCTTTCAAGGCCTTTAAAACCTGCACTCCCAGAGATCTCTCTGTCTACTTCCATAACCTTGTACAATAATCAGGAGAATCCTTTACAGACTTTCTCATGAATGTTACTGAGGCAGAGGAGAGAAGGGTCAATTCAGGACCTACTCAAGACATAAACAATTGGATTGGGAGGGTCTTAATGCCCCAATCCAAAATGTGCTGGCAGTAGTCCATAATGATGACCTTCATAAATGGGAAGTAGCCACCAGAGACTTTGACTCTGGGGCAGGCCCTATAGCATCCTGACTCCTGCCTGGACTACAGAAAGACAGGACATCTCTGTAGGGACTCCCCTTAATGCTAGGCCAAGAACAAAGTGCTCTCACTGTAATAAAGGATTTCACTGGGCACGAGACTGTACATCTCAGAACTCTGATAAACTCAGATATGATTTAAACTCCAAAAGGAGTGCCCCTGGGCCCTGTCAATGAGGGGAGACTGCTCCAATCCTACTGTGTATTAAACTCTCCTGGTGTTTCTACATTCACCCATAATGACTGTACACCTAGATGGGATTCAGTTGTTGCCAATGTCCCTTGCACACTTTGGGGCAGGGACATATTAGGGGATATGGGTGCCATTCTTACAACAGATGATTGGACCTTTAATGACATCATAGAACATAAACAACTGGGCCTAATAGGCCACCTAAAAGGGGATTACTCTGCCGCGGGCCGGCCGATCTGGGTCTCCCTCAACCCGAGGGAGAAACGGGGGTCCTAGTCAGGTCGACAAGGTGTAGGCGAAGAAATGACGGCAGAGACGACACATGAAGTATAAAATCTAAATGTATTTCTTAGAAATGGCATCAGACTTTTACAGTCATTGTAAAAGAGAGATGGTAAATCTGGCAGCTCAACAGTTGAGGTACATCTGAGGCTATCTGAAACATACTGGGTCTAAAGCAGCAGCTATCTCCTCTGAACTGGTGCTGCATCCCCCGGGCCCAAGTGCTCTGGGCCCGGGGAACTGCGAGAGATACTTAGTTCTAGTGCTAGCCCTGCATGTGAGTCCAAGTCCTCCTTCCCCCAGTCCTAGTGTTAGACTGAAGTCACGTAGGCAAGCGACCCCCACACCAAGGTCAGCAGGGTCTGGTAGCTAGGTGTGAACTAGGAGGAAGAGGGGTGAAGCCCTCCCTGTTGAGGTATTCTTATGCTAATTCTCTGGTTCTTGCTGGAGGCAGGCAGAGGGGAATCCCGACCTAACACTTTTAGTTAATGTCCTTGAGTGGAAGCCCTCCGATTACTCTCTAGTACATAAGACCATAAACTAACTATTGCCCTAAGGGATGTATTCAACCTCTATTGTTAGCTCTGGGAAGGCAGTATCCAAGAGAGAGATTACACTATGGGAAGCTAGGTGATAAACCTGGATAGGTTAGAAACATTGTGTCGGCCAGGAGACAATGCCCAATCTTAACCATTTACAAATCATTTCTTGGGGTAACTTTATGTCTATTATGAGGCCGTGTTGACGATTGGAAAGACTGATCTGGAACACATCTGAGTTAGGGGATACTGAAAGACCCCCGGAACTGGGGAGATCCTTACTCAAGTCTCGGGATGACGCGACCACCCAATGACTCACGATAGACCGAACTTGCTGCAATCACACGAGGAAGTTTTATTACAAGCAAGACGGGACAAGAGCTCAGGCTAGCATGCTGGGGTCTAGACTCATACACCGCGCAGGGAATAGAGGAATCTGACCCCGGCCTGGGATTTTACAAGGCTTATAAAGGCATAAACCACAAACTGGGGGTGGGGGGTGGGAGGGGGGGGGAGGAAACGGGGTAAATTCCAAACCATAGATTCATCACCTAGCAAA
>NW_022196900.1:78599658-78607017 GCF_008632895.1 Mastomys coucha | reverse complement strand
CAGATTCTTGTAAACCTTGGTATTGTTGCCATAGAACCATTATTTGAACAGCACTTGTTCTTTCTGAGTTTACTCATGGAGTCTCTAATGACTCCTGAATGGTTTACATAAAAGCAACATTTGAAATGTAAATAAAGGAAATATATAATAAAAAAAAGTAATTTTTTTTAAAAAAAAAGTCAGGAAAACATAGACTCTTACAAGTTCTGAGAGCCATTAATGAACAAATGGAAGAAATGGGAACAACTCTGGAGGGACTGCCTCATCCTAGTGCTCTCCCACCCTCCTATCACACACTAGTGTTGGAAATTGAGGACTGGCTTTTCCAAATCCCCCTGGCACCACAGGACCAATGCCACTTTGCCTTTACAATATGGGAACCTAATATGCAAAACCCAGCTAAGAGACACTAATGGGCAGTCCTCCCACAGGGAATGAAAAACAATCCCACCATCTGCCAGCTTTATGTGGCTAAGGCACTATGGGAAGTTCCTAAAGATATTTTGATCATCCATTATATGGACATTATGCTAGCACATCCTGATTCATCTCTTTTACAAGGAGCTACCTCAGAGCTCCTAAAAGATTTAGAAGAGCTTAATCTGTAGGCTGCCCTGAAAAAAAAAAATAGTCAGTCTCCCCCTGCTCCCTCCTGCCCCCCCCCATGCCTTCCTGAGATTCTCCATTTCTAAGCAGATTAGACCCATGTCCTCTTCTATTCCTCAGACCTACTCCCTTGTGGAGCTTCAACAACTGTGTGGGACTGTTAATTGGGTAACGCCTTTTCTCCTGATCCCTGATCAAGAGATGAGAAGTCTCTTCTCCCTATTGGAGAGCCCTGATAGCCCCTTGACTAAGATTACCCTTACCCAGAGACTCCTGCAGAAGATAATGACCTGTTTGTCTGACACGAGCCTTAATAGACATAACCCTTCGAGGCCTTTGCTGGCAATAATTATGTGGACTACAGAGGGACCCTGTGGCAAAATGGCCCCCTCGTGGCTGCACCAAGCTCAGATCTACATAAGGTAACCTCCAAGTATGAAATCGCCTTTTAGCTTGCTCTTAATATGGAGGGCTTGGTGAGAAGTTATAATTAAGGAACCTGATAAGGTGATACTGCCCTTTTCTCTTAAGCACTCTCAGTCTTTAGGGGCAGATTCCCTTAGTTTTCAAGAAATGAGGACAGGCACTGTTGATAACCACCCATCCCTAGACAACCATCTGGCGGCCCTTGCCCATTTTCCTACTGAAATTAAGCCCTATAGCCTACCCAGTTCTAGCCCAATCCCTAAGGCCAGTATGGCCTTCTCCAATGCCAACAAAGATATGGATTTTACTAACGAGGCCAGGCTCGAAGGATGTTACTGGGTCAGTCCAATGAGGGGAGTTGTTGGGGGCTTCTAAGGATCTTTGAACTCACTCAGGCTGAGCCTGTCATATTTTTGGACAGCCAATATGCAATATGGGCTATTCGAACACTATCACTCTCCTACATAAAAGTTCGGAATAGTCTCATACACATCTTTATGAATCCCTTCAAGGAACCCTTGAGAACAGGCAGGGCACACCCATGGTTCATTTCTTACATCAGAACCCACTCCAGGCTGCCAGGAATCTTGGCTAAGGGCAGTAATATTAGGGCACTAACTTAATGATAATGGCTGTTGACCAGGGGCTCCTGGAACAGATGAGAGCACTACATCAACAATCTCACCTTTCTCCATGAAACTTACACAAGCTCTTGCCGGATTATCCATAAAACAACAAAAACATCTTGCAAGATCTTGTGCCACCTGTGCCCCCGCTTGCACCATTGAGGCCCCTCCATAGGGGAGGTGTCAACACACGATTACTCCCCAGTGCTATTTGGCAGATGGACTGAAGTTACTGTCCCTCTTTTGGTGATCTTAGATATGTACATGTTACTGTAGATACTTGCTGCTTTTCTGTATATGCTGTGGAC
Organism: Mastomys coucha; assembly: GCF_008632895.1. NCBI lineage: Eukaryota > Metazoa > Chordata > Mammalia > Rodentia > Muridae > Mastomys > Mastomys coucha. Next base: position 78,605,051 of record NW_022196900.1, on the reverse strand, counting down.
TTGATGGGAGAAAAAGCCTCCCACACCATCAAGGCTATGAAATCTGCTGCATTGTTTACGGGTGTGCCTTGGGCTTTGAATACGGATGACCCTACCTATGTCTCTCAACAATTCAGGGAGTTGGCTCCCTCATGAAAGATTAGCCATACTTTTAGGATTCCCTATAACCATCAAAGCCAGGCAATAGTAGAAAGGCCCAATCATACTCTAAAGGAGTTGTTGACTCAGTTTACCTGCCCTGAGTCCAAACGTGATCCTCACCAGGTCCTGGTGGAACCCTTGTTTCACCTAAACTTCCTCACCTTTGATGATCAGGGATTAAGCCCCGCCTATAAACATTGGGCTTTCCTATTCATTGGAGAGATCCCCTAACATCATACCGGCAGTCACTCTTCCCTTTGCTGACACAGAGGCTAGGCTATGCTTGTGTTTTCCCACAGGACTCTACCACACCATGATGGGCGCCAGTACAGGACATCCAACCAGCCATGGAAAAGGTGGACAGGGAGGAAGCCTCCTCCTGCTCCGATCTTCTAGCAGAGGAGGTGGCACTTGTTAGAAATATGTCTCTGCTTGCCTGTGATCCTTGTTTTCATGCCATTTGCCTTACACCCTATCAAGTACAAAATATTTCCCAGGCCCGAGAACAAAACTCAAAGTTCAGCTGACAGCTCAATCAGTAATTAGTACACCACTAATTTTGCTGAAAGCAAAAAATCCCCAAAGACCATTTGGTTGCCAAAGAATTTGTGATCCTATTATACTGAAGTAATTCACTTTGTCAAGTGACTTCTACATCTGATTACTCTCATGCAGATGAGAAATTAGTCACGGTTGAGAAATTTGAAACCTTAATCTCTACATCTTTAGCACCATAATCTCACCATATTTTAAATTGGAGCTACATATTTTAGTTAGAGCTACCGATTTATTGCAATTCACTATAAATAATGATTATACAAATTGGCAACATTGGTTCATAGAAACTATTAACTAAAATAACATTTACTTTTTGGTCAGAAAAATTCTGACTTCACTTTTCAAGTAAAGTCAGTGTTATTAACAGGGGCCACAGAGACTCCATTTCACTGCTGAATTCCAAGGCAAAAAATGGTACTGAGCTGTGATGGTGTGTTGGTGCTTGAAAGAAAGCCTTGGCTTAAAGGCAGTGGCCACCAAGCCCACCTATTTGAGGTTAGAAATGCAGTCCCAAGACACACAGGTAAACGTCTCCTCTTACTTCACTTGGGGAGGATGAGATGAAATGTGTAAATGACGCACACTTTTAATCCCAGCACTTGGGAGGCAGAGGCAGGTGGATTCCTGAGTTTGAGGCCAGCCTGGTCTACAGTAAGTTCCAGGACAACCAGGGCCACACAGAGAATCCCTGTCTCGAAAAACCAAAAAATAAAAAAATAAAAATAAAAATAAAAATAAATTAAAAAGAAAAGAAAAGAAAATGAAAATCCTAATCACTAGTGTTATTTTCATCTCTAATATTCCCGAAGCCAGAACTTTCGAAGACAAGCCACACAACCCCAAATGCCTCGTTTGGTTAGTTATCCTGGAGACGCACATCTAACCTTTGAACTAACCTAAATAAAAGAAAAAAAGAAAGGGAGAGTTTTAGAGCCTCTCTCATCCTTCCCAGCTACTTCTAGGTGGGAATGGGGTCCACCCTGTCAGTTCCCGCTAAATAAGTCTATGACCCGGTTTACCCAGCCGCGTTAAGCACCGCGGTCCACTGCCCTCTCTGGGTAACCCGCCAAAGCAAGGGAGGGGCAGCGACCACACAGACTCTCCCAGGACGAAGACCGGAACCTTTGAATTGGAGTCCTGCGCGCAGAATCGGGAAGGATGATTCAGGTGCACCGCCGCTCTGTCTTCAGGCCGGAAGGAAGGAAGGTGGGGCAAGTCTCATTTTAGCATAAGTAAGTGGGTCCTTGAGGAGAAGCGTGAGAGGCGGAAGCGTGTCTTTGTGAAACTGCTGGCAAAGCGGAGGGGATGGGCGTCTGAAGAAGCCTTCGGAAGGGACCCGTATCGTTGTGACACCGCTGGCATTCTCTGAGGGACGCCTGTCGGTGAGGCACCGGTGCACGCCGAAGGAGCGGATGAGATTGGGTGACCATGGGGATGTGGGCATCGGTGGACGCTATGTGGGACTTCCCTGCGGAGAAGCAAATCTTCGGGGCGGTGTTGCTCTTTTCTTGGACCGTGTATTTTTGGGAGGCCTTCCTAGCACAGCGGCAGGTGAGCATGGACGGGGACCCCCTGACCTCAGCCTCTGGACAGCCATAGGCCAGCCTGAGCTTCGATCCAAGCCCCTGAATGTTTGCCCGGTTGTAGCACCAGTCTATACTCCGTAACCCTCAGTGAGCTGACTAACTTTACCCGATGGTGGCTGTGGCTTTGAGGGGGTTTTGGAATGGCAGAAGTTGTTTGCAACGTTGTAATGGGACTCAAGCCTGTTGGTGTTTAGTGAAAGGAAAGGACAGCCCTGCCATCAAACTTGAGCCGGTCTGTGCCTGCTGGACAGCGTTAGGATCCGTGGCCTAAGTTTGGACAACGCTTGTCTGTGTTGTCCTTGAGAACCTTTCCCTTTAACTGCTGAACCCATTTCTTGAGCATTGCAGTCCTTTTCTTCTGCACTTTTCTTTTAATTTACACCGAATGTGAGTTTCTCTGCCAGGCAAGTGCTCTTCCACTGAACTACATTTCCCAGCTCTTCATGACTCTGGATTCCACGTTTTAATTCTAAAAATCTAACCGGGCGGTGGTGGCGTACGCCTTTAGTCCCAGCACTTGGGAGGCAGAGGCAGGCAGATTTCTGAGTTTGAGGCCCGTCTGGTCTACAGAGTGAGTTCCAGGACAGCCAGGGCTATACAGAGAAACCCTGTCTCGAAAAACAAAACAACAACAAAAAAAAACTAAAAAATCTGTCAGTGTCAGGTTATGTATACCTCAGTCTCTTCCTTTAGTATGTTCAACATGTAAAAAATTACTATTGCTAGGTACTCAAAGCTTCATTAGTTCAGAACTGCATAAGTACCCTTATTGCCTGAAGCGAACATATAATATATAATATCAAAACATTACATCAGGATGAGTTATTGAGTTGTCTGACATAGTTTACTAATAAACAGAATTGCATCTTTTTTTTTTTTCCAAGTTAAAGTTTCTCTTTATGTAGACCTGGCTGTCCTGAATCTAATTCTGTAGACCAGGCTGGTCTTGAACTCACAGAGATCCATCTCCCCCGCCTCCTGAATGCTAAGACTTAAAGCTGTGCACCACGACCACCTAGCATTGTTGCATCGTTGTAGGGTTCTTCTTTAATGCCTTCAGTTTTTTGTTGTTGTTGTTAACATGCAACATGAAAAGTATTTGTTGTAAAACTATTATGGAAGGTCTATTATACCTTTGGTATCTGTTCCCTGTGTTATGTCCTCGGGGCTGAAATTACCCTTTAGAATTTAACAGAATGAGAAAATTTGTTGTAAAAATTTGATGTTTCTGCCACTCCCTAGCTCTTACTTCTAGGTAAGAGTTTGGCCTCTGGGACCAAGTTTAATAATGATTCACTAATAAATTATTAAATGTATGTGTTTATGTGTGTTGTGAACATACTTCTGTTTTTTCATGCATTATTTTCTATATTGTAAGACATACCTCATACTCAGAAAGAATAGTCCCCTCATGATGTCACAACTTTGGTTCACACAGGCAAACTGAAAGAGTGTTGATAACCCAGATGGCCATTACACCTAGTCAGCTGGCCTTGGAATTGTGTTTGTCTGCTTTAAATTTCCTGTGTCAGTTGTTTCAGTGGTCAGTGTTCTTGACTAAATGCAAGATGTACGTGTATGTGACACATTCTACAAGGTTACATGCCAAATAATGGTACAGACCGTTCGGTGTTTGACCACAAATTACTACTATGTAATAAAAAAAAAAATGTTCATTAAAGTGTTTTTCTTCAAAATATTTCAGAGAAGGATATACAAAACAACGACTCACGTACCACCAGAGTTAGAACAGATCATGGATTCGGACACATTTGAGAAGTCTCGACTGTATCAACTGGACAAAAGTGCATTCAGCTTCTGGTCAGGACTCTACTCAGAGGTGGAAGGCACTGTGAGTGATCTAGTTCTTGGAGACACGATTCTCAGATTCCTTAAAACTTTGCAATACTTGATTTTGTTTTTGCACATCTGGCCTTCAGGTGACAGTCCTTTAACAGTCCAGTGTCAGTGTCCCTAGCCTTCCCAGCAGAGTCCAGGTTGGCTCAGGGAAGAAGTATCAGTGGTGTGCGTGCCAGCATTGCAGCTGGGCCTGCTTGGCTGTAGGATGTCGTCTCGCAGTTCTTACTTGTGTGGGGTTCCACGAACTGAGGATTTGGAAACCTGTAATGGGTGGCAGAGAAAAGAGACACGACGCCAGGAGAATGGTTCTCATCAAGGCGTGCTTTACTAAATGACAGGGGAGCATTTATACTCAAAGACAGTACAGGTATGTAATTGGCATTTAGGTGAGAATCAGACATCAAAGCTCAAACATTGATACAAGGGATTCTAGGAAGGGGAAGAGGGATCAAAGGATCACGGCTTCCTAAGGAGCTGGTATCTGGTCCTTGAGTCATTTACATAGGCTCCAAACCCCCAGCGAGCTAAGTCTCTGGTTTCGGTTTTGAGTTCTTTAGTGAGCCCAGCAGGGCTCCCACAATTCACCCCAACTGTAAAAATTTAAAGGGGAATCGCGAATAGATCTTGACATGATGTATTGGTGAAGTGGTGTGGCACACCTTCTAGCTACACCCCCAAGGCGATAACACACAGTGGGAATCTGGGCCAGTGAACGTCTGTTAGTCAGACTGTCTTCTCATCTACGTGTCGCCTACACGGGTTTTTCAGCCAGGAAGGGTCGGGTGTACACACTTCTGTGTAACACGTCAAGGTTTAACCGCAAAACCAAGGTCTGGAGTTTATCATATTCTCTGAAAGTAGCTGTCGTGACTGTTTTGGTCAGATTCAGGGCTTAACGCCGCGGGTGTAGCTCGGAGTCAAGGCTTGTTGTTTGGAGGCTGTTGACGCAGATCAGTCTTCAGGAGTTGGGCGTCTGGAAACTGGAGCGCTGTAGGAACCAGACGTGTGACTGTATTTCGCTGGATGTAGAATTTCAAAGTTTAGTCGCCAGGAACCGATCTCAAAGCAAAGCAATCTACTCTCAGGAATCTCTAGGCAGCCCTCAACAAATGTCTTCACTTCTTCTCTCGTCGTCTGGCCAGGCATCTTCCGGGGGATGCCTGGGTCTCTGGGCGCCATATGTAGGATGTCGTCTCGCAGTTCTTACTTGTGTGGGGTTCCACGAACTGAGGATTTGGAAACCTGTAA
>NW_022196900.1:78593349-78598953 GCF_008632895.1 Mastomys coucha | reverse complement strand
CCCCAGCGAGCTAAGTCTCTGGTTTCGGTTTTGAGTTCTTTAGTGAGCCCAGCAGGGCTCCCACACTTGGCTAAGTTCCTTCTACATTTCCACCCTTTTGTTTTTATTTTTGATAAGCTAGTGGGAGTCGGAGTTCTTTGCTCCGGCCTTGTTGACCCCACCTCAGGGGGCCTTCAGTTATGTGGTGGACCTGGCCTGTCTTAGGTTGACCTGCCAAGCAGGTTCTTAACCACCACTGACTCCCGGCTCTCAAAGGATAGCCATTGTGGAGAGCATATCAGGGTGTAAGGAGGGAGCCTAAACAGAGGCCTCTCGGGTTTCTGAGAGCCATGCTCTAGTCAGCTCTCTGGGTGATTAGCAGATTTCATGGCCTTGATGGTGTGGGAGGCTTTTTCTCCTGTCAAGGTCACAGCAGCAAGTATCTACAGTAACATGTACATATCTAAGATCACCAAAAGAGGGACAGAGAGTGCAGTCCATCTGCTAAATAGCACTGGAGAGTAACCCTCTTGTCTTGACACCTCCCCAATGGTGCAAGCAGGGCACAGGTAGCACAAGATCTTGCAAGATGTTTTTGTTGTTTTATGGAGAATCCGGCAAGAGCTTGTGTAAGTTTGGTTGGGAAAGGTGAAATTGTTGATGCAGTGCTCTCACCTGTTCCAAGAGTCAACAGCCATTATGATTAAGTCAGTCATATCACTGCCCTTAATAGTTGAGGCAGGAGGATCACTTGAGTCTGAGATGGATATCTGGGCAATACAGCAAGATTATAACAAAACACTGTCAAGAATTGGTATGGCTGGGAATGGAGAAGAGTGACATAGAAGAGCTCAGGTTGTAGTGCATTTGCATGTGTGCATTTGCATGTGTGCATGAGCATGTGTAGAGGTCAGAGGTTGACACTGGCTGTCTTGTTCAGTCTCTTCTCCATCTAATTGTTTGAGACAGGTCCCTAACTGAACCTATAGATAACCAGTTGGGTAGACTAGATGGCCAGCAAGCTCCATGGATCCTTCTGTTCACCCCCTAGTGGCACACATACACACACCCCTACCTGCCTGGATTTTTATGTCAATGCTTGGATTCTAAAACAAGGTCCTCATACTTGTACAACAGATAAACCCTTTCTCGTTAAGCCATTGTCTCAGCTCTTTGGTTTTGTTCTGTGGGGTGTGTGTTTCTCTATGTAGCCATAGCTATCCTAGAACTTGCTATGTGGGCCAGATGTGCTATGAATTTACAGGAATTCTCTTGCTTGTTGAATGTTAGGATTACAAGAGTGACCTACTAGACTCAGCTAAACTCAGATTTTTACTTCTCTGGGCTGTACATGTTTCTACATGAGCATTTTCATCTTTTGTTATTTGTTTTTGTTTTGTTTTTCAAGATAGGATTTCTCTGTGTAGCCTAGGCTGTCCTGGAACTTGATTTGTAGATCAGGCTGGACTCGAACTCACAGAGATTGCCTGCCTTTGCTTCCCAAAGTGCTGGGGTTAAAGGTGTAAGCCTTCACCACTGTTATAGTTGCATCTTTCTAAGCCTCATTTCTCCTGAAAAATGACAAGTAGAAACTGGAGCTATGGCTCAGTGATTAAGAACACATACTGCTCTTCCAGAATATCCAAGTTTTATTCCCAGTTCCCACATTGGAGGGGATCACAGCTGCCCAAAACTGCAGTTGCATGGATCCAGTGACCGCTTTTGGCCTCATAGGCACATGCACTCACCTGCACATACCCTGCACACACACACACACTAAATCTTTGAAGACATTACAAAATAACAAAAGAAAGGAGGAGAGACATCAGACCTTTGTATGACTTGTGGCATGGACTGAGTAGGCAATAAAGGAAGCACTTAACGTAGGACTCAACATGTAACAAGCACTTTGCCACCGGCTTTCTTTGGACATTACTTTAACCTCTCTGTGTTCCAGTTACCTCCCTGCCATAGCTTCTTTTCAAGGCTCTTGTGAGACAGTGTATGTCAGAGTACTGGAGTTGTGTCTGTTGTGCTTATTGATTGTGCTCCCTGGAGTCTACTCAGTGAGATTATCAACATGGGGAAAGTTGAAAGCTTACCATACTTGTTTTTTAGTCCCCAAAGTAAACTCAACAAAGTTTGGAGCAGCAGTTTCCAAGTGTGTTCATAAATTATCCAAAAGCTAGAATTTTAGTAGTGGCTGTTTTAGCTTTCCATCAAAAGCAATATGAGTCCTTAAATCTACAACATTTGTTAGTATTGGGAGGAAGGTAAAAGTAAATTGCCATCCCAGGTCAATTACCTCAGCAACTGTAGCATTTGACAGGTAATGGTGCCAGAGGTTATCTTTTAGGAGCAAAGTTTCTTATGGCCACAATGGAGTTCATTGTAGCAAAGTAGAAATGCTTGCACCTAGAGTTCACAGTCAGATTATTTAAACAATCACCTGTGAGTGCCAGATTCCCCTGCAGGCTGTTGGGTCCCAATCCAGCCTTTGTGCTGTGGTCAGAGAACTTGTACTCCTGACATAACCTCAGGTGCTGCTGGTTCTGTTTAGTACTTGAGACCTGTGCAAACCAGTGCAGCTTATAAAACTCCAGATGATAACCATGTGTGGGGCTGCACACCTAAAATCACAGCCCTGGGAGATCATTCTGAGTTCAAGGTCAGCCAAGGCTACTTTGTGAGTTCTAGGCCAATTTTGACTGCATAAGACCCTTCAAAAACAAAACAAAAATGTAAAAGATGGGTAGTATAAAATGTGTGTGAAATTATAGAAAAATAAGAACACATGTACTGTGGATGAAAGTATAATAAAGGTATAATGTGGCAGGAAGCACATAGAGAGCAGCTGGGAATGCCAAGTAAGGCTAGAAGTCACCATGGAAGGAGCTTAGGCCAGATGTGGTGGTGCACACCTTTACTCTCAGCACTTGAGAGGCAGAAGCAGGTGGATCCCTGGGAGTTTGAGGCCAGCCTAGTCTACAAAGCAAGTCCTAGGACAGTAGAGCTACATAGTGAAACCCTGTCTCATAACAAACAAAATAATGTAGTTTAAAAAGCAAATTGTGTGGGCTGGTGAGATGGCTCAGCATGGAAGAGCACCGACTGCTCTTCAGAAGGTCATGAGTTCAATTCCCAGCAACCACATGGTGGCTCACAACCACCTGCAATGAGATCTGATGCCCTCTTCTGGTGCGTCTGAAAACAGCAAAAGTGTACCTACATATAATAAATAAATAAATCTTTAAAAAAAAAAAAAAAAAGCAAATTGTGGGGGCTGGTGAGATGGCTCAGCAGTTAAGAGCACTGTTTGCTCTTCTGAAGGTCCTGAGTTCAAATCCCAGCAACCACATGGTGGCTCACAATCACCGGTAATGAGATCTGACATATTCTTCTGGTGTGTTTGAAGACAGCTACTGTGTATTTATATATAACAAGAAATAAATCTTTTTTAAAAAAAAAGCAAATCGTGAATGAGTACAGTCTGCTGTCCTTTATATACAGACTTAAAAGTAGATCTCTGTATTTCATCAATACATATATAAATATGGAAGGATATAAATCCATAAAATATGATCATTCCCAAGCCCTTCAGACTGGATTGTAGATACAGCTTAGAGTTAAAAGTCCTAGGCCCTGTATTCAGTCCCCAGCAAAAGTAAATATATAAACAAACAAACCAACCAACCAACCCTGTCCACAAGGAGCCATGTTTGAATTCATAGCTATGAGCTTTTAACCAAGGAGGATGGTTGATCTTGATCTTGTGTTCCTGATTTCCTATTTGGAGAAAAGTAGATTGGTTCTAGACAAAGTGATCTCTGCAGCCTCATTATTACTAGTACCTATTGCAGTCATTAAAGTTTCTTTTTAAAGTGGTGCTAATGATCAAATCCAGGTCTTCATACATACAATCACTATACCAGTAAGTCTCATCCCTAACCCCAGAGTTGACTGACTGACTCCCCTTCCTTCCTCCCTCCCTTCCTTCTTTCCTTTCTTCCTTTCTTCCTTCCTTCTTTCCTTCATTCCTTTTCCTTCCAACTGGGGATTGCATTCCGGCCTCAAGCATGCTCAGCAATCACTCCTCTAAGCTGTATGTCTAGCAGCTAGTTGCTGTTTCTACAACACTACAGAGGTCTCACTGTTTCTTGGGCTAGCTTGAACTCACTGTGTAGCACAGGCAATCTTGCCTCAGCCTCCTGGGTAGCTGGGATTACAGGCTGCTTAAACATACATTGTTTTCATGATTTGAGCTACTTCGTGGTTACTAATGTTCTTTTTTTTTTTTAAGATGTATTTATTTATTTTATGTGTATGAGTACACTGTAGCTGTGGCCATATGTGGCTGCTGGGAATTGAACTGAGGATGGCCCCACTCGCTCCAGTAATATACTGTAGCTGTCTTCAGACGCACCAGAAGAGGGCATCCGATCTCATTATGGGTGGTTGTGAGTCACCATGTGGTTGCTTGGATCCGAACTCAGGACCTTCGGAAGATCAATCAGTGCTCTGACTGGCTGAGCCATCTTGCCAGCCACTAATGTTCTTAGAATGGGACTTAGTGAAATGTCTGTTTACGTATTTGCCCAAGACAAAGAGTGGTAAGGGCCTACTCCTGAAACCCTGATTCCTGCCTTAGGATTCATCTTTTCTGACCACAGAAGGCCTGAGTCTCCTATTCTGTACTACAGCCTGGTAAGTGGACATGACTCACCACTTCTATACCAATAATAACAATATTTTAACCAGGCATGTTGTAAATACCATATTCCCAGCTGTGTAGGAGACAGGACGATCATTTAAAACCATGAGTTCAAATACTGCCTGGGCAACATAAAGAGATGATATCTCAAACAAACAACAGCAAGCGAATACATTTTCCTGACTGAAAAGGACACTTTCCTTTCGTGGAAAAGACAGTTATAAAGCCATATTGCCTGATTCAAATTCCATCTGTTGCTCATTACCTGTGGGATTTGGAACAAGCCATTTAACCCTTGTAGGCTTAAGTGATTGATAAGTTTTCATTTTAGTCTCTTGGCAAATATTTTTACTTAGTTTTTAAAGCAATTATGATTAACACATGATTCCTATTTCTAGAGTTCACTGGTATTTTTGATGCATTGTAATAATAATAACGATAATATCAGGATAATTAGCATATTACCATAAAAATAGGGGGGTGTGTATGTGTAATATAAACATTGAAACCCTCTCTTCTACCAGTTTTCAGATTCAACTATACAAAGGCCAAAGTCTGTTCTCTCTGACTTTGTATGCCTAAGTAATTTCTCCTCATTACTGGTTTTAAGTTTTAATTGGCACATATTATTTATTCACATTTACAGAGTACAGTATAATTTAGAAAATGTATACCATGTATGACAATCAGACCAGGGTAATTAGAATTTTCATTTCCTTAAACATTTTTATGCCAGAAACTTTTAGGCCGGTGGTTCTCTTGAACTATTTCATAAATTGTAGACTAAAGTACTGATTTGTTACAGATGCCCGAATTAAACCCCACTGACTGACTGTTTTGATATCCATCATTCAACATATTTCTAGATTGATTTCTCTTATCCTCTTCCAGTCTCTACTGACTACTTTTTTTTT
>NW_022196900.1:78591517-78593272 GCF_008632895.1 Mastomys coucha | reverse complement strand
TCAGAAATCCACCTGCCTCTACCTCCCAAGTGCTGGGATTAAAGGTGTGTGCCACCACTGCCTGGCTAGTGACTACTATTTTATTTTCCCCTAAAAGAATGATTTTTAAAATCTTTAAAGACTAATTAATTTGTTATTGGTGGTGGTGATGTATGTATGTGTGTGTGTGTATAATGGGAGGGACATGGTGTGCCTCAGTGTACGTGTGGAGGTCAGAACCACTTTTGGAAGTCAGGTCTCTCTTTCATCTTTTACACTGGTCCCAGGAAAGGCTTATACGGCAAGTGCCTTTCCCTACTCAGCCATCTCTCTGTCCCTATACTGATTTTTTTTTTTTCAACTTCCACAAGTGAGACTCCTGGGTTTGCCTTTTAAACAGGTTTTTTGAAATGTAATTCACATACTATACAATTTATCCATATACAGTGTTTAGGTAAAAATATCTTAGTGATCTAAGCTTAGTGTCTCAATGATTTGTATTCTTCTAAATGAATATTTTTTTCTAAATGAGTCATGCTCTGCCTTTTTTCCCTGTAATTTACTTTTTCTTCCTTAGAATGCACTCTTTCATATGATAGCTGCTAAGATTGTTCTAGTGTGACCACAATCTGCTTTGTTTTACAGTTTATTCTTCTCTTTGGAGGAATCCCTTATCTCTGGAGACTGTCTGGACGGTTTTGTAGTTCTGCTGGCTTTGGACCAGAATATGAGGTATGTGATTCCTTCACCTGGATTGTTCAGCTTTTATTTTGCTTGGTAAGCTTTCCACTGAAGTTGCCTTTTTGGCTTCTATCATTGGTAGACTTGCCTCTTGGTCTCTGCTCTCCTTGTCTGTGCATGGATTAGCATAAACCATAATATGTTTTATGCCATGACAAAACACTATGACCAAAGCAGCTTGTAAAAGAAAGCATTTAATTTGGAGCTCATCATTTCAAAGTCCGTGACCATCATGTTGGGGAACATGGCAGCAGGCAGGCATGATCCTGGGGTAGTAGCTGAGAGCTCACCTCTGATTCATGAACAAGAGGCAGTGACACACCTTCTCCAACAAGTTCACAGCTCCAAATCTTACCAAACAGTTCCATAAACAGTACCAACATTTAAATATGTGAGCCTGTGAGGGCCATATAGCCAGTTACTGTAACTCCAGAATTCCGCTGACTTCACAGTTGATTTCCCAATCACATATTAGCTTATTTGAGTATCATAGTTAGCAGGTGACTTTGTTCCATGTGCTGAGTCAGGGAGTAAGGGTTTTGTTTGTTTTGTTTGTTTGTTTTTAATGCGTTCATCATCCAGTGACAATGGGAAGATCATGCCCTCTTTTTAACTTCTGTAATGCTAAGGTCATGATAGCTTGTGTTCACATTACATGGTGAAACAGCCATTTGATCTTATTCACATGGAAGGGAGCTGGGAAATGTAGTCTTGATTACACAGCTGCTTGTTGGGAACAACCCTATGCAATGGTAAGAACCTCTATTTTGTGGAGCTTAGCAGATACTTTTGAGGCATGCACATTAAACAGACACTTTAAATTAAGACAGAAAGTCTATCTTCTGGGCAAAGTGTTAAATGAATTCACCATCTATAATGAGTGCTGCGGCCTAGCTTCCTGACTTTCTCCTGGAAGCTGCCAAGTCATTTTACCTCCTTCCTTACTGATTAAGTCAGTGCAGCCCATGTGCACATGTTTGTAGGGACATCTACTGGGCCATGGGCAGCTAATGGCTGCTCTCCCTTCCAGCCCTG
>NW_022196900.1:78589036-78591437 GCF_008632895.1 Mastomys coucha | reverse complement strand
TTTTGGTTTTTTGAGACAGGGTTTCTCTGTGTAGCCCTGGCTGTCCTGGAACTCACTCTGTAGACCTCTGCCTCCCAAGTGCTGAGATTAAAGGCGAGCGCCACCACTGCCCGGTGTGAATCTTTATCTTATTGGGATATTTTATGTAATGTTCTGAGGTATGAATTTTGCATTTAATAATAACTTAGAGTTGTTTTCCTATTGGTTTATTTAGCTAGGCTTTGTTCTTTGATAGCTGCTGATATTGGAGTCCTCACTTTGTGTAGTTCTGATATATAAATATGTAAGTTACCACAGTGTGGTTTTAACACCAGCCCTCAACACTGGCCCAATTTTCATTTACCAGAGTGTATTATGTGAATAGTTAAATAAATTGCAGACTTCCCTTTTAGCTGGTCAGCATACAGATCACGATATAAGTGGTAATCAGGAGCAGTCATGTCAGTATTTTCATCAATCTACATAATTGGTTACTGTATATGTTATTCTGACTTTAGCTGTATGGCATCTCTCCAGAGAGAACTGTCCGGGCAATAAAATGCATGAGCAGAGCTGAGCACTGTTTAAATTCGCTTCAAATCATTGCAAAAAGAAAATAAAAAAGAGAGAGATTAGTCCTGAATGTCCCTCAGTGTTTTATATTTTTAATGATTTATTAGGTTTTGCCTGCATATGTGTCTGTGTGAGGGTATCAGATCTCCTGAAACTGGAATTAGAGACAATTGTGAGCTGCTGTGTGGATACTGGGAATTGAAGACTGGAAGAGCAGCCAGTGCTCTTAACCACTGAGTCATCTCTCTAGCCCCTGTCCTGTTTTAAAATAACAAGGTCTTTTACTTCTCTACACATTAAAAGCTGATTAGTAATGGAGTTTTGGGTGTTTGACCAAAATTTTTAAAGATTAAGACAACCACATTTTTTATATTGTTTATTTAAGTTACTTTATACTGCCAGGTACTGTGGATGGAGAATTCTGAGTTCTAGGCTAGTCTGGTCCTTAGAGAGAGACCTTGTCCTCTACCCACTCACCCCCTGCAAAAAAATGGGACCCAGGTTTCCAGCACCCACATAATAGCAAACAACTGAAACTCCAGTTCCAGAGGCCACCACCTTTTCCTGGCCTCTTCGGACACCAACACATACAGTACATATCCATGTGTGTGTCGGTGCACACATATGCATACATACATGCAGGCAAAGCACCCACGCCAGGCAGATCTGTGAATTTGAGGCCACAGCAATTTGTGAATTTGGTCTACACAGCAAGTTCCAAGGCAGCAAGGGCTACATAGTGAGACCTGCTCAAAAGAATAAAGATACATACCTGGCAGGGGAGATACCATGATCACAAAGGGGCTTTTCCCAGGGCGAGGCTTATCCATTACACTCTGGATGTGCTGACCCCTGCGATTTCCCCAAATTCGGGAAACTCAACTGCAAAATTTGTGGTAGTGGGGGACTGTGTTCACATTCTCCCCTGGAAAAAAAAAAGAAAAAAAGAGAGAGAGAGAGTGTTTAAGGCCAGCCTGTCTAGAGAATGATTTCCAGGATAGCCAGGGCTACATGTAGAAACCCTGTCTTGAAAATACAAACAAACAAACATGTTTCAATGTCATTACTCTTCCCCCTTCTCAGAGGCCTTGAAGTTGCACCACCTCATTAAATGTTTTTTGAATTTAGCCAGGCATGATGATACATGCCTTTATTCCCAACACCGAGGAGGCAGAGGCAAGGTCTCACCATGTAGCTCTGGTCTTAATAGTCAGAGTGAGTTTCAAGCCAGCCAGATGGTGGCTGCATGGTGAGACCCTGCCTCAACAATACACAAGAAACCCAAGAATAAGTCTTCCTTGAATCCATCTAGCATATGTTACTACTTCTGTTGTCCGAATCGTACCAACCATTTGTCCCTATGGCTTCAGGTAGCTTTCAAGTCATGCTTCTTCTAAGTAAACATTTTCCAAGGGCAGGCTGCTATAGCCTGTTCCCCACAGGATCAAGTGCATTGGTTGGGGCAGAACAAGCATTCAGTGTGTACTTGCTGGTTTATGCTTCAGTTCACTTGATGCTTTCCTTCTTTTCTCGCTTGTGCCCAGATCATTCAGTCCTTGGTGTTCCTGCTGTTGGCCACACTCTTCAGTGCACTGACTGGCTTGCCCTGGAGTCTGTACAATACTTTTGTGATAGAAGAAAAGCATGGCTTCAATCACCAGGTATGACGGGAACAGTTTAGTATGAAGGTTTTCTGTACTGCGGTCCCACGCTGGCAGGAACTGAGATACAGCCTGCTGTCTTAGAGCATGGATCCCCAGGACAGTGCAGCCATAGGCGTGTGTCCCGCGCTATTTCCCGCCGGCAGGAAAGACGCGGCACACACGGATCCTTCTGCAGTACAAACTTT
>NW_022196900.1:78580546-78582857 GCF_008632895.1 Mastomys coucha | reverse complement strand
TTTGGGGACAATGCAGCCATAGGCGTGCATGGTAGGGACCTTAGCCTGCTGTCTTAGAGCATGGATTTGAGGACAATGCAGCTATAGGCGTGCATGGTAGGGACCTTAGTCTGCTGTCTTAGAGCATGGATTTGAGGACAGTGCAGCCATAGGGGTGCATGGTAGAGACCTTACTGCTTGCCAGCTAATAGCAGTTCCATTCTGTTCTAAACTGTGAAATACAAGACTTTTGCGTATTGCCCTAGCCGCCTACCTTGTGCTCTTTAAGTTTAAGTGTTTTAAAGCTGTTTTTAAAACAAATGTGTTGCTCAGTTAATAGTGGTAATATTTTCTTTTTCAGACTTTGGAGTTTTTTATGAAAGATGCAATCAAAAAATTTATTGTGACTCAATGTATTTTATTGCCTGTGTCTTCCCTTCTGCTTTACATTATTAAAATTGGAGGTGACTACTTTTTTATTTATGCCTGGCTGTTCACATTAGTTGTCTCTCTGGTAAGTAAATTCTTTATTTCCTTTCTTGTTCGTTTTATTCATTTATTTGAGACTTTCATATATTAATACTATATGTACATTCTTCTCTCCCTCTCCTCCGATTCTTCTCATGTTCTCCCACCCCCTCTCAAACTCATGGCCTTGTATTCTCCAATTATTTCATTTTCTTTTGCAAAAGTTCCTTGGCATTACTGGGATTTAGTTTTCGCCCCCATATAAGTAGTTCCTAAAAGAAGGTTTCAGTGTAATCAACTGCTCATACACATTTCCTCTCAGTTCCTGCTTTGGGATATAAAGGAGAACTGACTGACCACCACAGATTTTCTTCTCTTTACTCTGACTCTTAGTGCTTGCCAGAAGCTAGTTGCTACTCACTTTCAGTGATCTGGCTGCCTGGCAACTGAGACTGTACTTGTAAGTTTAACCAAAATAATGGTTGGCTTTTTTTTTTTTTTTTTTTTTGATTGATTGATTGATGTCTCCTCTCTGCCTCCCAGTGCCTAAAAGGCCTTAATGTTTTGAATTAGTGGATTTATGAGCATCAAGAAATGAAAGCATAGAGCTAAGGATGTAGCTCGGTTGGTACAATGCTTGTCTAGCATGCACAAGGTCCTAACACAGTGTCCAGTACTTCATACGCAGGTGCGATAGTGCTCTTGGGGAGTGAAGACAGGAAGTTGAGAAGTTCAAAACCATCCTCAGCTGTGTATGGAGGGAGTCAGGGTGAGAGACTCTGTCTTTTAAAAAGCATATGCTTTCCTTACCCTGCTTCCTCCTGCCTTCCGTTCTTGTTCCCTTTCTCTGTATCCCTTTCCTCCTTTGATTAGTTAATTTTTTTTTTTTTTTAAAGCATCCTGCTCTTCAATTCAGGCTAGCTCCGAAGCTACTATGTAGCCTAGGCTGGCCTCAAATTCATGGCAATCCTTTTGCCTCAGCCTGCTGAACAGGCATCCACCACCATCCTCCTTTTCTCTGCCCCTTCTCTGTTCCCACTTTCTCCTTTACCCAGTCTCCACTTTCTTTCCCCTTTCTCTTCCCTCCCTCTTCTCACCTGCATTTTCCTTCCTGACATCCTTTTCTTTCTCTGTTTCTCGTATTCTGAACTGCTCCATCACAGACAATAATACAGTCAAGGGGTGTGCTCACAGACCCTAGAAAGTACCAGCTGTCAGTCCTTCAACTCCATTGCTGATAAGGGTTATTTCCTCCTGAATTATATCGTGTTTGTTGCTTTATCTCACTGGTGGGATCTAGATCAGAAAATGAGCTACTTGTCTTTAAATACCTGTAACATGGCAAACTAACTGAGAGCAAAAATGGAGAAAAATACACCAGAAGTGTCATTTCAACCAGCATGAACAAGTATGTGTTATAATTGGCGTATAGTGCCAGAAATCCCCAAGAAAGACTACTGATTAGGCCCAGAGTTCTTAGTCAATGTTAATAGCATTATCTTCTAAAATTCAGTTGACTTGTTTACTGTGTTATCACAGTGCTATTTTGGTTTAATTTACTAAACAGATAATGTCCCAGGTGTTTGTTGGATGAACATAATTATATCATATAATTAAGTTTTTATTAATGAGTAGTTTTTCCTGTTACTTATTTTTCAGGTTCTTGTCACTATTTATGCTGACTATATTGCCCCTTTGTTTGACAAATTCACACCTCTGCCGGAGGGAAAGCTTAAGCAGGAAATTGAAGTGATGGCAAAGAGTATTGACTTCCCTTTGACTAAGGTGTATGTTGTTGAAGGTAAGGCTACCTGGAAGTGAGGAGAGTGGTCTGAGGACTCTATTCTTTTCTTTTTTTTTTTTT
>NW_022196900.1:78573841-78579923 GCF_008632895.1 Mastomys coucha | reverse complement strand
CAGAAATCCACCTGCCTCTGCCTCCCAAGTGCTGGGATTAAAGGCGTGAGCCACCACTGCCCGGCTAAGACATTTCTTAATATAGAAACTGGTAGCCTGATGCCAAATCCAGTTTTTGTCTGCAACTCTTTCTGGTTAACCATACAGTACTATTCTTAATCTTTGGTCAAAGCCTTTTTACTATCTCATCCTATGCTGTATAGTAGACCAAAACTCACCCTACTGTCTGCCCGGCTCCCTTGGGTAATTGAGTTGGACTCTTGAATGATTAGCTACATAGCACTAGTGTCTTGGCTTTGTTTCCCCTAGCAGAACATCAGTGTCCCAGGAGACCCTAACCTGTGGTACCCTCAGACACCTCACAGCAATAGACTGTTTTTCTGTTTGCCTTGGAGACTTAAGCCACCTATTAGTTTTCATAAGACTGATTACATTTCTCGGAAGCTTGCCAAATTAAGAGAATAACAGTTGGGTGTATGTCAGAATTTCAGTTTAAAATAAATATAAAAGATTCTGTCTCAGCAACTCACTAGCTGTGGGATCTTAAACAAATCACCTCTTCCCTCTACCTTTCAGCAGTGCTTCCTCTGAATAGTAGTTCTCTGTAAGAAGCACGCGATTCGCTGTTCAGAGCTATGTGGCCTACACTGTCTTCTTCAGATGTTCAGTTCTATATGGCAGAAGCAGCCACAGACAGGGCATAAGCACGTGAACCTGGCTGTGTTCCAGTAAGACTACATGCAAACAAGCAGCCCCTTGGATTTGATTTGAAGCCATAGTTTGCTGGTGCCTACTACAAACTAAACTGTCACCAATGAGAAGCAATTGTAAAGTGAAAGGAGAACAAAGATGGCTGTCACTAGAATGAGCAGCTGCAAGAGTACGTCAGTCTGACAGGCCTCTGTAAGTCAGGGTAAAGAGTTTGATTTTCTTGATATTTGAGGAAGTCACAAGTAGCCAAAGCAGACCTCAGAATTACTCTACATTTGAGGCTGACCATGAACTCTTGACCTTATTCCCTGTGCTTCCCTCGTGTTGAAACTACAGGTATGAGCCACCACACACAGCCAGGAGACTGTCCTGGCCTTCTGCATAGAGAATGCATTCTAGGGCAAGGCAAGAACAGAAGCAGTAGAGCAGCTAGGAGGCTGTTTGGACAGTCCAGATTAGATGGGGTCAGCTTGTGGCTGTGGTTTTCTTTTGTGTTTAGACTTGAGCAATAGTTGATGAAGTGAAACAGAGAACGTTGATGCCATTTGTTAATTTACATATAGGGAAATGAGGAGAGACATTAAGGATAACTAACTATCTGGATTTGATGTGGACAGTCATAAATGGCAGCTTGCTGAGAGGGAATAGAGTTGGAAGAAGAGTAGATTCATAAGGAACTAAGAGTTCTTATGTTTGTGTTAGTATTGAAATAACTCTAAACACCTTCTTAGTCTTAAGTCTGCAAGAGCTATCGATTTAAGCAGAGAAATTTCTTATTGATACTACAAAATCTCCAGAAAGCTGTTTGCCAGCCTTAAGAAATGGACTTTTAGGTGGGTGGTTATGGGCTCAGAATCATAGAGTGGAGCCAGTATGGATGGGGGGTTATATTGTTGCCACTGCAGAATCCTGTATTCAAGGCTAATATCACTTAATCTCACTGATAAACGGCTTGCCTTCCAGTGTGAGGACCTGAGTTTAATCTCCAGAATCCATATAAAATGACTTGTGTAGTGGCACTCAGGGGTATTCCCTGAGCTGGGAGGTAGGAGCCAGAGGATCCTTGGGCCACACTGGCCAGCCAGTCTAGTCTAATTGATGAGCTCCTGGCCAATAAGAGGCCCTATCTTCAAGGAAGTGGATGACATTTTGAGGATAATACCTGAGATTGTTTCATGCCCTTCACGTGTGTCAGGGTCCAGCCTCAACACAGGATCAGAGTTTTTAACTTGAATCAGGGATGTCTGGAAGGCACATAATAAACACACACAGACTACTTTTTGGGTACTGACTGACTGACAAGCAAGTTCTTCAAGGCTTAAAGTTACTCTCCTCCCTCCCTCCCTCCCTCCCTCCCTCCCTCCCTCCCTCTCTCAGAACTTGAGGCTGCACACATTCTGCATTCTCTTGTGCACTCTGCTTTTCTCCTGTGCGTTTTTCTTTTCTTGAACTCCCACACTCCTACACACCTTTGTGTGTTCCCCTTTCACTCACACACTCTCCATACTCTCAACCTTCTCTTCACTCATTCTTCACATTCACCTCATGCACACCTCATGCACACCTCATGCACACCTCATGCGCACCTCATGTGCACCTCATGCGCACCTCATGCACACCTCATGCGCAGCTCACTCACCTCACTTGCTCTCCACTTGCTCCTTTTTCTTGCCCCAGTCTTTTATTGATACTCTTTTACAGTAGCA
Source organism: Mastomys coucha (assembly GCF_008632895.1). Lineage (NCBI taxonomy): Eukaryota > Metazoa > Chordata > Mammalia > Rodentia > Muridae > Mastomys > Mastomys coucha. Next base: position 78,577,506 of record NW_022196900.1, on the reverse strand, counting down.
GGTAAGAAAAAAAGACATTGTATAATTATTGCCAAATCAAATTCAAAAGAATAGCCACATTCCACAGAAAATCAAGAATTACAATTGTTCCCCAAAGTTTCAAGCTTTCCCTATTCCCAGGCCTGTGGCCAAAATAATGATTGCAAACTTATCATTATTTAAACTTTAACTTTTAACTTATTATACTTCAGAATTCAGAGCTCTGAGGTCAGCTACTTGCATTTTCCTGTGAAGCTCTAATGATAAATGACATGGGCAAAGCTGCCAGGCAGGCATCAGAAGTTAACCCTTAACTCAGTAGTCCACTAGCTTTCTGCTTCTGTACATTGCACACAGTGACTCTCCTAAGAGTCCCAGTGTTTTGATTGAGTTTTACTAATGTCTAATTTTAGGCATTCTATACTTGCTTATCCAGGAACCACTCTCAAATGTTGTACAAAGCTTAATTCATAATTCAATGGTTTTTCCCTTTCTCTAGGTCCCAGTGTTGGCTCTTTCATTTTCTAATAATTTCTTCAAATTTTCTTTGCAAGTCAAACTTTAATCTAAAACTACCGTTGTGCAATTATTGCATTGTTTCCAATGAGAGTGCACAGCATGCACCTGGGCAATTAGGACTGTGCTGCGCTGTGCCCCTGTGCCTGTTTAAGAATCATTACATCACCAAGTGGTGGTGGTGTACACCTTTAATCCCAGCACTTAGGAGGCAGATTTCTGAATTCGAGGCCATTCTGGTCTACAGAGTGAGTTCCAGGACAGCCGGGGCTGTACAGAGAAACCCTGTCTCGAAAAACAAAAAAAAAAAGAAAAAAAAAAAAAAAGAGTGCTTGCCTTGAAACCATGAGGAGTAAGTTTTGATCCGAGCACCTCCCTAGTGGCCAGCAAGTCCCACAAACACCTGTATCTGCTGTGCCAAGGGCTCTGATACCTTCATCTGGTCTCCAACACCCCCTCCCCCAACACACACACACATTAAATTTTTAAATTCCTTATAGAATACAAAGAAGTTAAGATCTATCCCAGGGTTTCTCCTATAGCTGCATATTGTTGGAAACAATATATAGTAACTGGTTTTGCATTACACACAGGACTAATTCTTAGGTCTGTGGGAAGGGACTACAAGATGGCTAACAGAACATATGAAAGCCCCTAATTGACATTCTGAGTGACAGCTTACAGATGAGTATGAACTGTGCTTGTTCATGTTCATAGCACTAACTACATTGAGAAGCAGGCAGTTCCATGGAGCCTAAAAGCGATCCTGAAGGGAATTGCTTAAAGTGAGATTCCAAAGATCTTCGATGGGGATTTTGAACCTTTGTCCATACGCTCACAATTCAGGTACAGGCAGGAGAAGTCCGAGCAGACCCAGGTTTGTCTTAAGTTTAGGAGGAGCTAAGGTGGCCTTGTTGGGTGAAAGAAGGAGTCACAACTTGTGAGTTTCTTTTCTTTTAAAAGATTTTATGGGTTTTATTTTTTAGATTTATTTGTTTTCATTTTATGTATATGAATGTTTGTTCAAATGGATGTTTGTGTACTACATGTGTGCTTGATGCTCTCGGAGGTCAGAAAGAGGGCATTGGATCCCTGGATCCATTAGAACTGTGTGGCTGCTGGTAATTGATCCATTCTCATACTTCACAATGAAGAACATTTAGAAATTGGAGAAATACATAAAATAGAAAGTAATATCAATCACAGTTCAGGAACTCTCAGCTTCTCTTGAAAGTTTAGGTATGTTGTCTTCTTTTTTGGGCTTTTTTTTTTTTTTTTTTTTTTTTTTTTTTTTTGGTTTTTCGAGACAGGGTTTCTCTGTATAGCCCTGGCTGTCCTGGAACTCACTCTGTAGACCAGGCTGGCCTTGAACTCAGAAATCCACCTGCCTCTGCCTCCCAAGTGCTGGGATTAAAGGCGTGTGCCAACATGCCGGCTTGTCTTCCAGTCTTAACAGAGCTTTTTCTGATAATAGATGTCTTCTTTTTTAAAAAGAAAACTGGGAACAGAGACAAACAAAATCCATACTTCTGGGTCCCCAAGAACTAACTACATTTCCTTACTTTGGTATTTTTTTTCTCATAGGGTTTATACCCTTCTGTCCACGTGCACATCTTTTAATAATATGATAACCTTATTTATGTGTGGAATTTTATATTCTTCACTATACTTTGGTGAGATTTTCTCTTGCTAAATTCCATGGGTGTATGTATATATATATATATATATATATATACATTTTTTTTTTTCTGGCTGCTTAAAATTGCATTCCATAGCTTTGCCACAGTTTAATCGTTTCACGCTGTTGGGTGTTTTGGCTTATTTACTATTGCTACACACCAGGGAGCATTTGTGGGGCAGGGTGACAGCCACCTCACTACTGCTAATGATTTATAGTAATACAGTCTTTCAGTGTCAATGCCCCTCCCACTCGTTCCAAAGGAGCCCTAGTGTTTTAACTCTGTTCCCTGCTTTGTACTGTCTTCCATAGGATCTAAGCGCTCCTCTCACAGCAATGCTTACTTTTATGGCTTCTTCAAGAACAAGAGAATAGTTTTGTTTGACACTCTACTAGAAGAGTACTCTGTACCAAACAGAGAGAACCAGGAGGAGCCTGGAATGGAACCCCGCAATGAAGGCGAAGGAGACAGTGAAGAAGTAACAGCTAAAGTGAAAGTGAGTGCTTTCTTCCTCAGAGCCTTTGATGTAGTGCTTATCATAGTTTCTTTGATAGTAATGAGTTTCCGTGTCGTAAGTGGACCTCAAAGTTCTGATTGTGAGAAATGTCTACCATTACCACATGCTAAACAACCAAGCTTTCATAAGATGTACATATTAAAACCAAAAGATCTTATTTTTAAAAATATTATGTAATAGCTTTTTGTGTGCGTGTGTGTGTGTGTGTGTGTGTGTGTGTGTGTGTCTGTATGTCTGTGTGTGTACACCATGGTAAAAATGGAAATCAAAAGGACAACTTGTAGTTGATTCTCTCTACCACTGTTAGTCCTGGGGATTATACTCAGCTAGTCAGGCTTGGTGACAGTTGTGGAGTATCCACCAGGGACGATTACTCAGACACAGGTTTAAGCTAACAAAAGTCTTTGTAGCAGCTAGCAGCTACTCAGTGTAATCACCGTAGCCCCGGGGTAACCTTTCTTAGGGTGAACTTTTAAGCACAAAAACCAAACCTGAGTTGACATGCTTCGGTTAACAAGAACAGTTACTCAATAGAACTAAGAAGCAAAAAGGCAAGGTTAGTACATTCAGAGACTTCCCACAGCTGTGGATTTTGATGGATCAGCCCTTTGTTTTCATTTTTTGGCAAGTGGTGCTATCTGTGTGCTAAGTTTTATGAAGTCAGTTGTGTTCAGGTCTGGGGGCTGTTACCCCGACCTTTACCCAATGAACCATCTCATTGGCCCATATTCCTTTTATGTTTATGATCAAAGAATTTCTGCAGACAGAATAAGGAGATAAACATTTAGTTTTTAGTGTGACAGACATAGCAGTTAATAGGCTTTCCTGGCTTTACTTTGGCAGTGGACAGAGTTGAGGCCTGGTCCTATCATGTAGTCAGTGAGGACCCTTGGGTACATTATGTAATTGAATCAGTTTTATTTGTTTTTAACACTTATGAAATATATGCTTTCTTTTTTTTTTTTTTTTTTTTT